>NW_027103621.1:697037-1045327 GCF_902728285.1 Clytia hemisphaerica
GCGACTATTTCTTACGCGTTTTTTGGAAAAAAATTCTAGAAAACTGTACTTGAAATTTTTTTTTGCACTTTTCAAGATGAAAATTTTTTCACTGTTCGATGAAACCGTTTTGTGAAAATTTCATCCGTATCTGGTCTGTGTTTTAGACATAGATCAGTTTTCAGGTAACCTGAGTGAGAATAAAGAGTTGAGAAGTTGTCAAGTCATGACAGAAAATGGATTCTAGAATTTCAAATTTGATATCAAACCAAGTCAAAATATCTGACGGATATCTAGAGAGTACAAAATGTATGAGAGGGAGAGCTACTTGAACCTAATAAGCACCCTCGCTAAAGATTTTGTCACTCCTTTTTATACCACACTATGAATTTTGACAAATCAGATCCCTGGAATTACTTTTTTTTTCTTACTGAAAAAGTACTAGAAGTGGTAATAAAAGTTATGTATCACTAGCTGTTTTACTGTTTATTTTGTAAGGTTACAGGTATTCTACAAAATCTTAGTTTTTCAATTCGAACATAAGTGGGTAGCTTGTTCGAGTAACAGAGAGTTCTTTCCTTAGCGTGGTGGCAGGGGCGTCAAAAGACAAGGGGTGCAGAAAGGCGCCTCTGATTACTAGATTCGGCGTCCCTTTGCTTTGTTACACTTTAGGATTAGCGGCTTTCATCCACAAAGATAAGATATACTCGATATTTTCGTGCTCGCTTCGCTCCCAATATTTTGTAAAAAGATACTTTGCTTTTAATAGGGGGCCACCAAAACTCCAATTTTAGAAAATTGCCGCCCTAGTCCACCCACCACGCTACTGTTGTAAGGAACCGTTAACTTGCGTCTATTCAGTTCTAGGAGAAATTGAGTTACTGAGGTTCGAGTCAGCAAAAAAAAGTCAAAAAAAGTTATTTGGTAAACATTTCAACCAATGCGAAATCTTCAGGTCTAAGAATAAAATTTGAAAATAAAATTTGAAAATAAAATACTCTCTCGAACTTAGTTCTTAGTACCTAAATATCATTGCTGATCCAGGGGTACTAGGTTTGCGAGTTGACGGGTATGTTCGAACCGAAAATTGAACCTTAGAAACGTTTTACCAAAATTGCAGCCCTTAAAAAGTTTTTTCCACAATGATTTTACTTTCGAGATTATACAGAGTCCATACCATGGATTAGCATCTGGATATGCCTGCATTAAAAAGAAAATACACTCCTTTTTAGTAGGAAAAGCTATATTTGAAATATTAACCTAATGACTATTAAAGGAACAAAGACCTGGTCCGTAAAATACATCCCAGCTTTTAAATAATTCGTCAATGTACTGTCAATATTTAACTTTTATGCTTGCTGTTGAAAAATACTTCATTTTTTTTGTGATTTTATTTCAATCTGTTTCAAGTTTGAAAGTAAATATGTTTAAAGTACTGTTTTGGAAAAGATTTTTGTGTTTTAACTATATGAAGACATAAAGTGTGTTTAACATTTAGGGCATCTATATTTGGAATTCATGGAATTTTCAGAGGAAGAAAGCCATAGAAAAGATTTCGCGTTTCTAACTATTTTGGCATTGCGTGTGTTTAGCATTTAGGGTATCTGTATTTGGAATTCATCGATTTTCAGATTGTTTTTATTAAAATATCTAGAAATTTTCTTTGAACGCTCGAACCTCGTGAGACTCTTTATTGTTGCTCGGGTAGCTTAATGCATGCTCCAAAATTGGATTAATATTTCGCCCCCAGTTACAGTTCATAAACCATAACAAATAATATATTTTTGGGAGCGTTATTGGATGTAGAATATCGGATTCTGTGTTACTTCAATTTTTTCTCAGTATAATTAGAGATATTTTAAGAAAACCTGCTTATGACGTCATAATTGATGTAAAAACTTGAATATCTCAAGAAATATAAATCAAAACTTTATGAAATTTGGACCATTGATAGAGCACATTGAGATAATTCAAAAAAAAGTTTATAGTATTTCCCAAAATTGATGATATCAGCAGAAATTGCAGAAATTCGAATTTTTGCAATAAAATGCTAACATCAGCTAATTTTTATTTTTTTAAAAACATTTCTCCTCCTCTTGATGAGTTCTATCATTGGACCAAATTTCATAACGTTTCGAGCATTAGTTCTTGAGATATTCAACTTTTTTAAATTATGACGTCATAATTAGGTTTTCTATAAAAAAACTCTAATTATGCTGAGAAAAAAAATTAAGTAACACTAAATCCAACAGTCTATATCCAAAATGTATAATTTGTTATGGTTTAAGGGCCTGAGTTGGGGGCGAAAACGAAAAGTAGATTTTGAATAATTTGGGACATGCATTAAGTTACCCGAGTGTATATAATCAGTAAATATAATAAACGGGGCCCTAATCGTCTGGGGGTTCCGAAATTTTAGCTCTAAAACTTCAGAATAAGGTAATTACACGTGTTTTTCTTATAAGAACATCCAAATTTTTTGAAGCCTTTGAGTGTTCTTAACTTTTCGGGTTTCAAGTCTTAAAGTAATCTTAACATTTTCTTATTTTCAGCATTTTTTGAATATTTTTGTCCATCATTTGCTTTAGAAATCGGGTGTTTTTGAGTCCAAAAAGCCTTAAAATATTCTTAAGATTTTGGCCACCACACCCTTATGTTCTTATATATAGTTTGTTCTTATATTAAAAAAACGTGTTTATACATAAACTAGGCTATCTAGAGCAGTTCAACTTTTGCAAAAATTGAACTATCTAAAATTTGTCGGAAAATCTATTTTTAGTTTGGTTAAAGATAGTGCAAAAAATTGTTCAAAATGTTTTTTTTCTTCGCCGAGAATAAGGTCGTCGAAGTTAAAATACTTGTCTTCACAAATGTCACTATTTTCTTCTTCATAAAGTTTTTCAATGCAATTTTTGAATTTTCAAATTCAGGAATAAATGGCCTAACAGAAAAAGTATAACATGCCATAGTTTTTTTGGTTACATCAGTCAGGAAAACACATTTTATATACGACAATTATGAGAATTTCAGATTATGGTCAAAACCCTTAAGCATCAATCCTTTCCATCCCTGCATTATTGCAAGCTGGGGCATGCATTACCTCTATCCGGCTTAAGCCATGCAAAATATTGTATTACACATGGACCTTTTCACTTAGTTTGACATGTAATGTCAGATTTAAGAGCTTTTGAAATTATGCATCGTACACAGTGACAGTATTATTGTAATGATTTCAGTACGATTACAGTGCAAATCTCATATGGTTTCATTCGAGAGGCCGGCCGGTGAACAAACCAAAGATATTGCTATTTGGCCCATCGCGTAACGGAATGGCTGGTCGAAAAGATTTGACTTTGTCGAAGCCTACGCGCGCAATTATCAATTGACGAGTCAGGCTAAAAATCGAATTTTCTGACTTTCTATTGTGTGCATGCGTAAGAAAAACCTCCAAGTATAGGGTACGGACACGTATATGAGCTATGCATTTAAACAGAAAAAGATACTTATGCACCGAAAAAATATTTTGACGCTACCAACACTGCTGGGCCTTTACGCCGCCTGGACTTTCTTGTTTTTATATTTAGGAAGGCTTATAATGCGTCGCTAATTTAGATTTTTATTTTCATGCGAATGTGTAAACTGACCTTGTTCTTTATTTGAAAAATCGAGATAGTTTTTTCAGGAAGATCAGTGACCTAGTGATAATATTCATAAATCTCCAAAAATTTGAAATTGAAATTTATTAATGTTTGCATTTGTTATTAACTGTTGCGTTTTATGAATTTAAAGAAATTCGAGAATTCTGATGTGGATATTTGAACTGGTTTCGAACAAAACTAAGCATTTTCATAAGGGTTTCTACTTGCAAAAAGGATTCGGTTTTACTTCCACGCCCAACTGGTTCCCAGTGCTCTTTCAACGTCCATCTAACGTTGCATGGAGCTTAGAAAATTTCTGTGCCAGCTAGGAAGATTCTGGGCTACACGTTTTTTTTTATAAGAGCATCCAAAATTATGAATGAATGTTCTTAACTTTTTGAGTTTTAAGCCTAAAAATGATCTTAACATGTTCTTATTTTGACTATTTTGTGAAATTTTTTGACCATTTTTCTAAGAAACCGGGTGTTTTCGAGTCCACAAAGCCTTAAAATGTTCTTAACTTGCTCTTAACATTTTTGCCAGCGAAGCCTTTATGTTTTATAAAGAAAACGTGTATAGAAGCTTCTTCAAGTAATGAAGAGATCCGAGATAGAGATACAGGTTATAGGGAGATTCGAGTTATAGAGGTTCGAGATATGGAGAGACGACAGTATTTTTAGACGTGTTTTAGATGTATCCCTGGAAATCATTTCTAGTTTCTAGTTTCTAGGATTTCCAGTTTCTAGTTTCAAAATAGTTTCTAGGATTGGTTTGTTTCTTCCTTTTTCATAGAATGGGAAAATAAACATTTCCATTTCAACATTTGAGGGGGTTTATCTAAAGAATCCTGCATTACTAAAAATAGACAAAAAGAACGACAAATTTCATAAAAAACGACATATTTGTCCATTCTAGTTTTTATTTTTAGAGTTCAGCGATACAGACGTGGACAGGTTTAAAGCATGATAGATAGTCAAAGTAATACATTTTATATTAAAAATAAACAAAAGTGGGCAGGCAGTGTGAATTTACACAAATTTTGAAATTCGAGATTTTCAATAAGAAACAACTATTTCTTAGAGTTTCTTGTTTAAAAGATTTGAAAGATCTGAGAGATAGAAAGATAAAGGTTTCCTTCTGACACCTTCACTTTTAAAAACGCGTGAATACTCGGCTAAAAAGGGGAAAGAGGGTACGAGAATGTGCTGATTGAGAGAGTAATTCCACAAATTCTATGTAGGGTCAGAAAAACACCGAAGTAGAAAACTAGTCCTTCACACCTACGGTGCCTTTTGGGAAATTTCTGGTAACAGTAGACAATCCCGGATACAGTATAAAAGTGAAAAATTTGAGTTAACTAGCTTCCAAATGATCAGTCAGTGGTTGGAAAACTTCGAGTGACTTGGGGGAAATTAGGGATTTTTGGAAGCTCCGTCGACACGTCCATGTCGCAGTTCAGTGAGAGAAGTACCCCAGAGGTAAATACTCTAATACACTCTTCTCGAGATGCATAAATTTATTGTTGTCCTCGTTTTAAAACAGATTTCATTGCTATGAAATTATACATTTAAACCAATTTAAATTCCCAAAAGGCAAACATTAACTCTAAAACAAAAGTACTTGAAATTCAAAATGTCTCATGAGGTGTAAACAACACAATTATCATTGTGAATATGCAATTTTATAGTAATGAAATCTGTTTGAAAACGAGGACAACAATAAATTTATGCATCTCGAGAAGAGTGTATTAAGCAGTACGGTATGTGATACTGGACAGCTCATATTTTAGCTTAAATCAGGTTGGTGGGTTTCTCAGGGTTTTTTATTAAGAAAAAGATGAAAACTTTTTGAAACTTTTTGAAATCTTATAAAAACAGTTTCAGTGCCATCTCTCTAGGATTGCATCTAACTAAACACACTCACTTTATGAGAAAATTGGAGTTGAAAATCAACAGAGAGCAAGAAAGGGGGTCATTTTACATCCTCTTTTTCTATAAGAACAACGTCTATAAGAACTTAGGATTAGTGGTAAAAGATATAAGAACACTGTAAGAACATTTAAGTCTTTGCAAGTTTTAGAACATTCAATCTGATTTGGAATTACAGCAAAATGTTCACAAAAGACTTAATAAAAATGATTTTTTTGAAAGATTGCTTCAGAGATTTTTACTGTTCTTATGAAAAATGTTATAATGGTTTACGAAGAGTTTAAAGTTACATGGTTTTATCATCAAACCCCGTTTTTTGAAACATTTACATTTTTATCATGTCAGAGGAATCAATGGTTTGGTGTATATGGTATGATGAGGGTTGAAATAGGGTGAAAAGGAAAGTATAGGCGGTTTCAGACCATGTCGAACTTATCAGAGGAAGAGATTTGTAATTGTAATTTCATTGTCTTTTAACGAGCGTTGCACTCCTCCGCATGTTTCCGACGTACTTGCTCTTTTGTCCTAAATCCGTCAGTGGAAATTCATTGTAGCTTTTTGCCGGTGTATTAAAGTCTTGCACACTTCACTCAAATGACTTTCTCAACTCGGCTGAAATATCAGTCAGTGGTTGAAGCTTTTCTATTCAAATGTAGTACGAGTCAACACTTAGAATCCGTAATATCTATCTTTCGTGGGACACGAGAACACTGAAATGGTTCCTTTCCGGACGTCACTTTCAAAAAAACTTTTTCCAGGGTCTTATAAAGGGTAGTAACGTCAGTTTTTTGGCCATAAAAACTTTTGTGGAATGAAATGAAATCTTATCTACTTTCAAACCAATTACGCGCGGTTGCATCCCACGGATACTAAGAGTTGATATCTAGATAGATCAGGAAGTACGCCAGAACAAGCAACGAAATAAAAAGATTATTACGCCCCTGTCTCACAGCCTTATCCTCTTGAAATCCCAATTGGGATAGAGATTCTATTGTTCCAAGGTTAAAAAATCCAACGGGGATGATTTTGGAGTGCAATTTTTAAACATTGAATTTCAAATGGGGATGAAATCAACGTAATTGTCCCAGTGGGGCAGAAATTCCAGGGTATTTTCCCACCGGGGACGAAATCTTTGCCAAATTTTCCAGTGAGACTGGGACCCAGCGGGTCTTTGACACGGGTGCATTATTGCTTATAGCCTTTGCACGTACCACAAAAGTTAAAAGGGGGAATTTGTTAAGATTTATATTTTATTCCCTATGAGGCAAAGTGTACCATTTTTGCTGAAAGTTTTCTTGGTACCAAGATGTCCATAGAAACGTCTGGTAAAAAGTTAGATTTCAAAGTAAAAGACTATATTCAAATTTTCAAGGATTCTCTTTAAAATACATTCCTGGCAAATGAATGAGAACTTGAGAACATTTTTGTTTGTTGGCCAAATAAATTTACATTACTGATAGATTTACGTCAATTTGTTGTTGAAAGTTTGAGGTTACACTATAAAAGATTGGAGAGATTTAGGATGAAAACTGGATTAATCTCATAGCCCAGACGATGAAAACTGGATTAATCTCGTATCCCAGACGATATCAACGATCGCCGATTTTTGAGGAAATGTAACTTCTTTTGTATTGTAACTAAACAAAATTAAACCGATTCGACATTTGCAGAGACTGGAGTTTAATCAGTGTGAATTGTGTTATGGGATAGTTATGGGATAGCAAGTGAGTGAGTCCGTAACCGCAGTTGGAGGCGACCCAAAGGCTGCTCTTTTAATTCTATCTAAACCAAGGTAGGGGGAGAGCGCCGCGTTTTTTTCCTTTGATTGCTCCACTTACCCTTATCCTTGATCATTCTTTTAATACACGGGTTGCAAATTTATAGCAGTGCAGTCAAAACATGTGATTACTCGAAATGGTTCACGTGATTTTATTCCTAGGTTACAGTACTTGTTTTACAACTTACAGTTAATAACTTTGTTGATGTCAATAAATTCGAACCAATCAGAAATAAATGTCATCAACTATAAGTGGGTGCAAACTGGCCAAAATGTTGGCCGGTTTGCGCCCCACTTGGCTGAACGCTCTACGTTCGCATTACGGGATAGCAATGTTTGTGGTAAGCTTCTCATAAAATTGCACATCCTCTTTGGTGCATTTACTCATCTTCACGTTTTTTCCTATAATAATAAACTATATAAGAACATAAGCCTTCAATGGCTAAAAAATTGAGAACAAGTGCAAGTTAAACATTCTAAGGCTTTGCAGATTCCAAAACACCCGATTTTTAAGGAAAATAGACAAAAATATTCACGAAAAGGGTGCAAAATAAGAACATTTTATAAGAACATTTTTAGGCTTAAAACTCAAATAGTTAAGAACATCTAAAGGCTTCGAAAATTTCGGATTATCTTATAAAGAAAACTTGTACTCGTACTGGAGGCTGACGTTGTAGGTAGTAAAGTAAGTTCGCTTCATACTGGGAGATTTGGATTCAAAGTAAAGTTTGCTAAATGAACCATACTCAATTTACAGTTATTCCCTGTCAACCTACTTTGTGTCAATTGTAATTAACTTGTCAATTAAATGTCGTCACCGTACAATCATTGAAAAAATCGTCATCATTGTGAAGTCTTTCATAAGATTACGAAATATCCTGACAATCTTTTAATGACGTCATGATATGGAGTTTAAATGTGACGGTCATTTAATAAAAGAAGTCCTTTTAAATGAGTGTGTGGTTTTGAAACGATCAGTTAAGAACTTAGAGAAGGACTTACTTTCAGTTTTCAAGCGCCCACGAAGATAAACAAAGAATGAATTTCTGTTTTTCAATTTTATTGTGTTTATGTGTGACTAGTTTTTTAAAGTACTGTAAGGTCAAATAGTTATAAAGTCGTTATAGCGAACTTCAAAGTGCTTTATAGATAAATCGATCTTGGCTACTTTTTATGCTAATTTGGATGGAACGCTTGCAGTTATTTGCTTCGAGACTTAAGGGATGCAAGTTCAGTTTTCTAGATAAGCTAGAATCTGTCCCTGTATGTCTGTCTGTCTGTCTGTCTGTCTGTGTCAAAAAATTTAGAGCAACCCATATATTTCAGAAATGGTTTTATTTTTTTGGAATTTTGCTCTCTTGCTCCTTTGATGAATATCTGAGTGTTTTTCGTATTTTGAAAGTTTTAATGTTTGGGGCCCGGGGACGAGTTTTGCTAAAACGAGGCTAAAATTTCGGGGCAGCGAAGAGACTTAAAAAATGGTTGGATTTGATTGAATTCTGCCATGCTCATATTTGTGGGTGAATGAATATCTTTGGTAAAAGTCCATATAGCCGGATTTAAAAGTTTTATGCGAGTTCTTGCACCCTACTAGCCTTTGGGTCAGTTGGAAAAATACTTAAAGTTGAGCTCTGTGCGTAGCTTTATCTATGTAAGTTTTGCAAGAGTCTCGTCTCATCTCGACTGCGGTCGAAAGATGATGATGATGATTTGCAAGAGTATAATCGCGGACAATTTTTTGGTATATCTTTTTCCTGTCTTTCACGTGATTACGAATATCTTGTATTTTGTATTTCTGCGGTTAGGACCAGACAGCTTAAAAAAATTTTTTCCAGGTCAAATGTTTCAAATGTTTCATAACTTAACATGGTTCTTCCTTTTTACGTCATTTTTCAATTCGCGAAGTCAAAACAATCTTCTCCCAAGTTTTAACGTTTTAATAATCATTTTCATAACAATTTCATCCAACCCTCAGCTTCTAATTTTACATGATTTTTATTTTTTACGTTTTTTAATAAGAACCAACTACATAAGGCTTCAATGGCCAAAATATTAAGAACAAGTTAAGAAAATTTTAAGACTGCTTTGCAAACTCTTAAACACCTAATTTCTTCAAAAAATGAATAAAGATACCCACAAAATAGCGGAAATAAGAACATTTTGAGAATATTTTTGAGGTTTAAAACATCCAAAGGCTTCAAAACTTTTGGATGTTCTTATAAAAAACGTGTACTTTACTATTCATCCAGGATCCCTTTCTCACGATATCGTTAATTTCTTGAAATTGTTTTTGATTTTGCCTTTTTTTTCTTTTTACCGCAATGATATATTGAAATGCAATTGATTTGAATAGTCGTAATTTTTCGCGAAAGAATCTATTCCTAATTTTGAAAAAAACAATTTTAAAGACCTTCTTTTTTATTTGAATTGAAAATAATTCTTAATCTTTGGTGTTCTTTATATGATTGGATAGCATTTCCAATGAATACTAGAAGCATGTACCAAATGGAAATTTATCTGTGTTTCAACAGGGCGGAAAGGCGGGGAAGTTTGTGCCGTATGGGTGTGAGTTTTGAAAATATTGTAATAACGTAAATTAAATTAACCCACGTTACTGTTGAATTTTTAAATATTTTTTTGCTTCAGCTTCTAAGACTTTAGTTTTTTTATATAAATATCGAATCGGACCGCTGCTGAGAAAAAGAAATATTAAAAACAAATAATTGCGAACTAACAAATAACTACAAACAAAAAAATAGAACATTTCTTCAAAAATGTAATTTATTTTTCGGTGAGATTTGTGCAGGTGATTTTGAAGGGGCTCTCACAGATTTTTTTCAAAAACCAACATTTCAAGAAGCATGTACATATCTGGTTTTGGTCATTTTGTACACGTTTTTTTTTTTATAAGAACAAAGTATATAAGAACAAAGCATATAAGAACATAAGGCTTCGATGGCCAAAATGTTAAGAAGATGCTAGGAACATTCTATGGCTTTGTGGACTCTATAACACCCAATTTCTTAGGAAAATGGACAAAAATACTCAAAAAATTTTGGATGTTCGTATAAAAAGAACGTGTAGAGTGTTTGTTTTGCGCTCCAGAATGAAGAACATTGTCACAGACTGTTAGCTCTATCGAGTTTATATATTTGCACTTTTGAGGATGGTGGAGTGACTGAAGCGATTTGGAATAACCCGCATAATCAAGGACGGTAAATGTACTGATTTACTGTCGTTCTAGAATCTAAGCAAATCAGAAGGCGCTTCTTCTCTGCGTCGCTGAAAAAACACATATGTACACGTTTTTTGTATTTTTTATAAGGAACACGTTTATAAGGAACTTGAGGCTAAAAATGGTCCGAAAAATAAGGGATTGTTAAGGAACATCTCAGGCTGAGATTAAGAAATCAAGTTAAGGAACAGTAAGAGTTAGACATGAATGTGCACAAAAAAAGAAAATATACTTATACAGAAATTACATACTTGGCAAATCCAAGCTTGGTAGCCATGTAAATAAGGAACTTTATAAGGAATTTTGAGCCTGAAACTCTCTGAAAGAATAAGGAAGTCCAGTAGGCTCTGAGCCAAGTTAAGTTATTTTGCTGATGTCAGCACTTTTCGGCAAAATTTCATATTTCTGCTGACGTCAGCAGAAATAACACCCCTACAGGGAAACTTCATCATGTTATTCTTCATATTAAGTCATTGGTTTGCTCATTTTCCGCCGGCTAATGCTTTCCAAAAACTATGGTAATTTTCATGTTTTTTAGACATGCCATAACTTACCTGAACCTGTGGATTGCAGGAATAAGCTATACTCAGAATTTAAATCATTCTGTCCAATTCAAATTGAGATGATAATTTTTTAGCATTTCTGAGTCTAGTCTTAGTTATTTTGTGATATAAAACTCTTTATCAAGACATTGCATAAACCGTCCAAATATTTTAAAACTACGTTCTGTTTGTAACGCCCTGTGATAATTCCTTTTCAGGTTTTTAAAAAATGAAAATACATGAGACTTTTTTAAAAGATTGATAATTTTTTTGCAGAATATTGAGATTTGATTTCAAAGTCACCGTAAACCCATATTTTCGAAGAAAAAAAGACATAAATCGCGCTACGGCATTTACCGTGTATGGATGACATCATGTATTGGATGGTAGCAGCCGTCGTCGTTGACGGTTTTGTCATGGCACTAAATATCATTGAACTCATGTTACTGTTACGTCGATGGAAACGGCTAGATCGTATCGAGCACATTCTATTCAGTTTATGTGTTGCAGACTTAATTTGTGGTATAGCCATGTTTGGACAGGACACGTACCAGTTACGAGCTATCGCTTTAAATTTACCATTAGATATTACAACCACGGAATCATTAATCCTTGAATGTTTAATCATCTTCTTCATCCTCGTTTCACATTTCCACGTCACTGCCGTAGCTATTGAACGAATATTCGCCGTATCGATGCCAATGAGGTATACAGTTTTCACAACAAATTCTTGTAAAATTTTAACTATCAGTTTAGTATGGGTTATTGCTTTAATCATCGCACCCATACTAACTTCGACATCAAAAGCTTACCAATCAGGGCAATACGTTTTAGCATCAGCCATTATCATATGTTGTACATTAGTATTTTTCAGCTATATGGCACTGGTGGTGCTTCTCATACGTCGGGAAAGAACAATGCGTTCTCTTTTGGAGCCGGAATTCAAGCGCCAGTTACGGGATCGCCGGACAACAATTTTCTGTCTCGTATTCGGGTTTTCGTTCTTAATTTGTATGCTACCTTACGCTATCGGGTTACTGCAACAATCTTTATTTCACGAAACACAGATTTTATTATTAACAGCATATCATTTGGTCAACCCTATTGTTTATTTTGTGAAATATTATTTTAATGGGCGTGGTCGATCCAATACCATTACAAGTAATTCGAAAATGAGTCATAATAACTTATTAAACCGTTCACCATTGACGACGAGAAGTACTTTTATTATGCATGGTGATTCAACCAATAGCTTTAAAGCTTGAAAATTGATTGACCAATGGGTTTTGGGCTGGTGAATGGATTGGCCAATAGCGTTTGAGCTTGTTAATGGATTAGTGAAGTTCATAATGCACGGTGATTTGACCAATATTTGGATTGACCAATAGATTTCGAGCTTGAAAATGGATTGCCCAATAGTGTTTGAGCTTGTAAATGTTAATAGGTTGATCAACAGTTCATAAAGCAAGGTGATTCGACCAATAGTTTCAGGACTTTCAGCTTGACCAATAGCTTTCGAGCTTGTTAATTGATTGACCAAAGGCTTTAATGTTGTGACACTGGTTAGACCAATAAAGACGTGCAAGGTTTCAATTTGTGGAGTTTTGAGAATTAGGGTAATTAAATATTTTTAATTAATGATGGGCTATCTTTTTTTAAATCATTGAAAATGATTCACCAGGCTGCGGGCAAGAAAAATTAAAAGAAAATCCGTGAAATATTAAATGAATTTACCGCTGTAATCTTTCAATATTTAACTGTAAAAAGCTGAAAATTTTGTATAAATCAAAAATACACGGTGAATTTTCGTAGGTTTTTTCCTGCGTTCATCGCTAGGTTAATTTTATTTTTAAGAAAGAAATTTTTTATAGGGGATCGAAAGCCATACACTGGCCTTTATACACCCCTTCTCACAGGACCGGCGGGACCCCCTTATCGTCCCCAGTGGAAAATTTTACTCATGTTTGTCAAAATATGGGAATATTAATCCCCATCGATTTTCAATCGATATTCTTACCGCCACTGAAAAAATCCTACCAGGTCTGTGAGAAGGGGACGCCTTTATCTTAGTCCAAACAAACCATTGGTTATTTCTGTTCGTTCGTTTATCTCAGCATTACCTTCCAGGAAATGCTTATGCATCGGTTTGGATCCTGCTAGACGAAATTTTCAACCATGACAGACGAAATATTGGTCCTGTCAGATACTAAATCTGACTTAGGAAGTGGTGAAAATGACCTAAGTCATCTCAGTCAAATAACGATTTTAACCTATCAGCTATTTTTTCAAATCCTTAGGGATTCTGTGAAGGAGGCTTTCCAAGCGGTTTGCGTGATGGCGTGATAGGGACTTTCTTGTAGCGTGATTACGTGATTTGGAATTTTTTTTCTTCGTGATTGCGTGATGAGAGGTCAAAACGTGATTGTGAATTTGAAAAATTTTCGAGCCGTGATACGTGATTTGGACTTTTTCAAAAGGATGTGTGATTAGCCATTTTTTGTTGATTTATGCGATATCGTGAGCAGAGTTTCCGCCGGTGGGGGGGGGGGGGCTCGTCAAGCGACACACATCCTTATTTACCTATTTTATCTAGATAACCCTGGTATTTTATGAACCTTTTTTGTAATAGATAATATCTTATTGGAACCACTACTGATTGGAACCAATTTTTTTGAGTGATGTTGATAAAAAACAAAAAACAATTTGTAAATAACTCGCGAAGACAGACAATATACACCGTATGTAATAAACTTTTCCAACACTTGTATATATAAAAAAAACTGTTAATTTTTTTGATATTTGCATATATTAGGATAGTTTAATGAATATTTTACTGAATCAATGAGAATTTCTACCGGATTTAACACTTTGTTCCTCAAAAAAATCCTGCATTGTAACACGCATGCGTAATTTGTCGTTCTTTTAAACCACATGTAGTTAATTCCCGTGATAATCAAAGAGGAATGAATACATAGGGGTGGTACAGTCCCTTTCGGTAGGGGTTGTGGATGGCGAAATTTGTCGTTGATTGAGAAATTTGTCGTTCTTTTTGTCTATTTTTAGTAAATGCAGGATTCTTTAGATAAACCCCCTCTAATGAAATGGAATGAGATATCTTCATCATAGATGGTGATTTGATGATATGAGTCCTTACGAAGTAGAGATTCCTCCTATTAAAGATGATATGCTTAGCAAACTGTCTCAGGCAAGAAATGAAATAAATGGATCTCCATAACTCTGAATTTCCAGAATTTCTAGAGCTGTTTTCCACTATTCTTGGTTTTCATTTTGGCAATAGTTATTTTCTTCCCGCAATATCTGAGAACTTGCTCTATCAGCCAAAAGAAGAGATTGATGTACATCACTGGACACTCGACTGGCAGAATCTGGTAAGATTTCAAAACTAATATTTTTAAATTCATATAAGGGACGAAGTCAATATCCAATTCTAGAACTGAAAGAACACCTCAAATTGGCATAGGTATTATGTATTACACGTTTTCTTTTATATGAAGTATTATATAAGAACACGACGCTGAAAATTGCCAAAACCTAAGAACAAATTAAGAACAATCCTCACCCTCAGATTTCAAAAATTGCTAAGAAAGTACCCATTTCAAGTTTTTAAGAAAGAAACTGAGCGTATTAAGATCACCGTAAGAACATTCAAGCTTGAAAATTTCAAAGAATTGAGGCTCAAATTTAATGATTCTTATAAAAAAGCGTGTATAGTATAAACATAGTAAACAAAACATATTGTAAACAAACATTCCCAACCTTTGTTTAAACTCTTTTGTTCTACATCCCCAAAATGAGTAGTTTAAAATAATAAAATGTTCAAAAAAATAATAATTAAACGACTCTAGAAGATTAAAAGCCGAATAATGTTATGTAATTAGAAAGACGCTGGCTTTGTTTGAATGAACTATATAAGTGGAGTTTAATTGCGTTCCTGAAATAAGGTCATATAGAATCGTAAGGTCATAAACGTTTGACTTCGCAAGAGCTTAAACATCTCAAATCTAATGCTGCGATTTTATATTTTACTTATCTTTTTTGCCTGTCAACATCTAATACTGAATTTTCTTACAGATGCTCAGTTTTAAATTAATTTACTCTTTGACCTTCCCTTATCTTCTACCATTTCTCTCGTTGGCTGAGAGACACCCAGATGGGTTCACGTACAAAGAATGTTCTCCCACACGAGAAGTCTGTGAATACTCACTATCTCAAGTACCTTTAAGAGGTCATCATTTGGAAAACTTTTTGGCTTTTGAAATTAGGTCTAACATTTTGACATTTTGAAAATAACGTTTGCTTGTCATTCTACAATCGGCACCGAAATATATTGGCAATTTAGGGTATTTTAACGTTTTTAAGAATTTAAAGCTCGGTCGAGAATTGCAGTTTCAGTACTTCCATTTTGCTTCATTGGATTTTTCGATTTGGGAGGGGTTAAGTGCCTTCCAGGCTATAATCTCAACCTTATTTGAACAATTTTGAGCTTTTAGATCCTGAGATCCTAAAAGGGAAGTTAAAACTAACTCTACTTTCAAACTTTACTTCAAAAGAGCTTAGTTAAACATCTTAAATCTAATGCTGCGATTTTATATTTTACTTATCTTTTTTGCCTGTCAACATCTAATACTGAATTTTCTTACAGCTCAGTTTTAAATTAATTTACTCTGCTGCTTTGACCCTCCCTTATCTTCTACCATAGTATAAGAAAGCCGCGGCTGGAATGATAACATCTGAATTTCTACTGTTCTATCTCTGTCGTATTTGATGACTATTTGTTGATCAAGAAATAAGTAGTGTAGCATCTTTAATGGTAAACTTTATTAGTTTGTCGTTAATACTTACTTCGCAGTGCATTTTAGACACTAATGATATTCCCTTGATATATACACTTGCATTGTGCAGGAAAGATTAACAATAAGAAATTTAAACAAGCACAAAATGGCTGGGCTGAAAGAACTCAAAAATTAATAAGGTGCCTCGAAATGCCTCCACAATATTTCAGTGAAATCTTTCTAGAATTGAATGAAATGGTACATCAAGATAATTCTGTGAAAATTTCAAGCCAGCATCTTTAAAATTTATTATTCAAACTGACAGGAAAGTTGTTATCTTAAATATAGTTCTTATAATTTTAATTTTGGCGAAAAACTATCGTTTCCACAAAATACCCCTAGAATATGTCCAAAATCAGTTAAAGTGTTTCATTGGGTACAGATTCAAAGATATCTAGAAATAAAAAATCTTCTTGTGAAGGGAAATAAGAGAAAAATTTCAAAAACTATCTACCAATAATAAACTGACAATCTTGATGTTCTTATAAAGCTCGGAGACAGAGATGGAACAGCAATCAACTGAAAAGACAATGCGGTACATATTCCAGCCGCGGCTTTCTTATACTATGCCTCTACCATTTCTCTCGTTGGCTCAGAGACACCCAGATGGGTTCACGTACAAAGAATGTTCTCCCACACGAGAACGTCTGTGAATACTCACGATCTCAAGTACCTTTAAGAGGTCATCATTTGGAAAACTTTTTGGCTTTTGAAATTAGGTCTAACATTTTGACATTTTGAAAATAACGTTTGCTTATCATTCTACAATCGGCGCCGAAATATATTGACAATTTTTAACGTTTTTAAGAATTTAAAGCTCGGGCGAGAATTGCAATTTCAGTACTTCCATTTTGCTTCATTGGATTTCTCCTAAGAGAGTTAAAACTCTACTTTCAAACCTTACTTCAAAGCACTTAAAAATCATTGCGGCTTAAAAGTTTTGAGGGAATTCCCCTTTTGTGCTAAATATTTCGACGCCGATTGTAGCATTTCATCATTTATCATTATATTGTTATTCTTACAGATGCTCAGTTTTAAATTAATTTACTCTTTGACCCTCTTGTATCTTCTGCCACCTTTCTCACTGGCTGAGAGGCACCCAGATGGGTTCACGTACAAGGAGTGTTCTCCCACACGGGAGGTTTGTGAATATTGGTTGAATATCCAGGAAAAACTGACAATGATTTTCCATAAAGATTTGGTATATGCAGATAATGGTAGACTGTATTTGTACAATGAGCACCCTTCAAACTTTTCCACAGTGGTAAGTATTAAATAAGTATTTTTTTCAAAGCCACGATACGTCAAATTCAAATGCAAATCTCCCGGCTTTGGCTAAAGCAAAGTATGTCATGTTTGGGTTCGTTGTAAAATTTCCCTGGTTGGAAAGCTCTCTTCAAAATCTACTAAAATTGTGAAATCAGGTCCTCCATGAGAATTTAACTTAAGCTCAAGCTTGAGCTTAATTGGGTTAAAGTTTCTTTACAAAGTTGGTACAAAACGTCCGGGCAACGTCCACCTAACGTCCGTAAATATAGAGTCCCAATAAGGACGAAATGCATGTGCTGCTCCGCTACCCAAATCTCCTGAGTGATTATAGTTGGATAGAAATTCTTATTTCTTCACATGTAACGTCAGGTTAACCTTTAAACAAGTCGTATAAAACCTTTAAGCTAGACTGAGGAGAATAGAGTTAGCTTCATTTCAATTATGGTGAATTCGATTCGATTCGATAGTTTTAATTGATTATTGCACACATAAAGCGAACGGTCTTGGTATCAATCTTTCAATCCATCAATAGGTTCCACCAGAGAAAGTAGTTACAGTCGATGGAGTCAATCGAATGGTCGAAGCTGTCAATGAAACACTTCCAGGTAAGATTTAGATTTGTTAAACGCGAAAACTGATCTTTTGACTTATACTTTGGTCAATAAATGACATTTTACCCAATTCCTGATTATATTAGGCAGAAACTATCAAGATTATATCTTATTAGGTTCTGACATCAAGGGATTTCTTGGAACTTTTTCACTGACTTCTTTCTCGTTAATTCAACCAGATCTTCGCATCGGGCTCTTCCAGAAAATGTTTGTACGTAGGGGGTGGAGGATATACTTAGTGTCTGGGAGGTAGTGAAAAAATCTACAAAATTTGCCTTGTCTGGAGGGTAAAATTGCTCTGTCTGGAGGGTAAGATTGCTCTGTTTGAGGGTAATTTTGAATATCCAGGGGGTCAACTGATGCTTGTCCAGAGGGTTGGACCTGCTATCCGGGGGGTCAAAAGTCAAAATTTCCAAAAAATCTTATATCCATCACCCCTATATTCAATTTTTTTTCTGAAAAAGCCCATTTCTTTCTTCATTTCAGGCCCACCGATCGTTGCTTACGAGGGTCAAACCATGATCATTCACATCAAGAACACTTTACTAAGTAATGCAGCCACGATACATTTTCACGGTTTGCATCAGCGTGATACGTCTTATTTTGACGGCATGCCGTACGTCACCCAGTGCCCCATCGGTGCTGGTCAGACATTCACTCATAAATTCAAGGTAATTAGTTTTCAAAATCTCCAAAACGAGGCATTTCTAAAAGTTCCTTTGGAATTTGTGGAAATGTTGACCATTTAAAAAGTGTTTGAATGTAAAGTTCTAACTAGCTTGGAAGTGAGTGAAATTTTAAAGGGGAACTCAACAAATTTTGGATTTTTTTGTTTCTATCCTGAAATGGTTTGTTTCAACGATAAATTTCAAAATTTCAAGGTTGCAACTCTTCTTTCACTCTAAAAATTTGTTTAATGAGCTTTTAAAAAGAGGCTTCCCTCTACTAAAATGAAATTGTTTATCAAATAAAAAAGACGCACTTTCAGCTGTTTAATGACGTAGTCGCATTCAGAAAGAGGAAGATGCTTATCTTCTCAGGCTAAAAATCAGTGAAGACAGGCCCTTCAGTAGAGGGTTTGTGATTAAATTTTTGTGTTTCTTGTTGGATTTTTTATTGTTATTCAGCTAAATCACCCACAGTTCACCAGGAATACTTTTCTATGTATCTATTTCTTATTTAAAACGGAATTCTGAAAACATACTGTAGTCATAACTGAATTTGCTCTGTTTTCTGAATACGGTGATGTCATAATCCAAAGAGAAGTCGATCTTTTTTAAAAAGAAAGGGGGTGATTTTTTGAACATATTTTTAACTGAAGTTAAGAGAGATTTTTCATGATTTTTATTTGAGAGATCGAACCTATATACTTTCTTTCTCATTTTTATACTTAATATTACCAAAAATCAGGAAAAAAATAAAAATGACAAATTTGTTGAGTTCCCCTTTAAGAACTACATTGGAGTCTCTATAAATCAAACACGTACGGGGAACACTTGTTTGTTATGGGTTTTCCTTTTATATTCTCGTGTTCTGTTTGGCTTTTGGAGATGGTATCTCGCCCGGTTTTGTTTTGATTGAATTTCGCTGTATTACATCAGAGAATTACCAGACCGTATAAAACTCCCTAAATATGTGCTCTTTTTCCTCATTCTAAAGCTGAAACAGACTGGCACTTATTGGTATCATTCACATATTGGTTCACAAAGAACGAATGGTGTGTATGGAGCCTTCATCATTAAGAAGAGATATTCTCCTGGTGTAATTCCACCCAAAGACATGATCATGACAGTTGGTGATTGGCATCATGAAAATAGTGATGAGGTTTGTGGTGAATTCTTCACATTAAGTTTATATAAATTTAATTTGAAATATCTTCATCTAAAAAAAAAACATCTAAAAAGTACATTAATACAATAATGACCTGTTTTTTCTTACTTGACTGTGAAATATTACCCTCGGTCAACGCAACAACCTCGCAAGCTCGGTCTTTACTTGACCTCGGGCAATATTTCTCAGTACAGCCCTCACTAACCAGTCATTATTGTATTAAAGTTTATTGTTTACATATCGTCAGTCGTACTGAATGATTCAAGATGTTTTTAGATGAAAATATTTTAAATTAAACTGAAATTAGCTCTGCTTACTTGTTTGTATTGAACACTTTATTGACTGGTTGTTTCAAATTCTTCATATTAAGTTCATATTATTTCTTTTGTTTGCATCTTTAACAACCCTAATGGGAAATACGGTTCTGCTCGAGTATATTTCTCACTGGGGTCGATTATTTTCATTTAAAAAATAACGTAATCTTGAGTTTCCAACACGTATATAGACATATTTCATCTAAGGTTTCCAGCTCAACCAGTGCGCATTGACATCAGTTTGATAACGAATTATTTAAACTGAGGACTGAAGTGAGACTTAGAACTCATGACTTTCGCATTACACTAGTACAAACTGCTCTACCGACTGAGCTGTCCAGTCCACCCATCGGAGGCACATTCGAAAACAGCATCGGGTTTTTTGACTTTTTTGTTAGCTATATAGATAAATAAAGATATTGATCAAACCAAACAACATAATTTCTTCCTTTTGTTGCTACTACAGGTCTACGTGAAAATGGTATACGGGAATTTCATTGGTCGAGACAAGTACGAAATAACGGGTACCCATGATGGTGGACATTTCAGTGGTGTACCATGGGTTTCCGCCCTTATCAATGGACGTGGTAGATACATTGATCCCAATACAGGTATAGAAAGAGATTTTCCTTATTACACGAAAATAAGTAAACATTAGAGGTCGATGTAAACATGTAATTAACACAAATTAAAAAATTCGAGTTGATTAAAAACCCCTTTAATTAAAACCAACTGCGTCGTCCCAGAAAAAGCAAGTTAAATTTGTGTTAAATTTGTGCGTTTTAATTTCAAGGCCATTACTCATGTGTCTACTTAATTCCGCTGTAATAAGGTACTACCTGTTTACCTTATCGGGTAACCTTGGGTTAGAAAAGTTGAGAGAATATTTCCTCAGCTATTGGTATTTAAATCTAAATGGTAATTAAGGGCCAAGATACCATTGACGATCACAATCTAGGGTCTAAACAGGTCTCTACAGTCAGAAAATATTTTGGAAAAAAATTTTAAAGGATCGTTGAAACAAAATCTATGGAAAAGTTTCGGTAGAGGTAAATATTTCGGTAGAGGTAAATATTTGGGATAGGTGTTATATGATGGTCAATATTCCCGGGGAAATTTTATTACTTTCTCCCGACTTCTACCCTTAATTTAACTTTTCGTTACACGGTCGTGACGAACGTTAGACTGCCGTTTAAACAATGTTGTGCACCTATATAAATCAATGTTTACATCTAAGATTAAGAAACGTTGTATTTCTAATACATTGTATTGATAAATCAATGTTTACATATAAGAGACCTTATATATTTTTATACATATGTAATAATTATCGGACAGTACAATATACGACTATATAACAATATGAGTACAATATGAGAAATATTTTACAAGATTTTTCTGTACAATATTATAGAAATATCAGGAACGAGTGAAATATTTCCATATTGTACGAGCAAATGTCTGATAACTGGTTTATTGGTGACCGAAAAAATGCACTTTTTGTGTTGGAAAAAAGTGCAAGGCACTTTTGTAGCAAAGTGGCGTTAGATTGCTGCTACCGCTACAATGCAACAACATCTTTTCGTCAATTTATATTTTGTACATGTAAAATACAAGATATGTCGTAATCTTTTTAACCAATCAGATTGCAGATATTTTTTGGATCGCCGATAAACGTTTTATTACAATGTTTCTACACCACCCTTAGGTAAGAAGATCATGGCACCTTTAACATGGTTTAACGTTACAAAAGGGACTGCTTACCGATTCAGAGTTATTGGTGCAGGTTCACTTTACCCCCTGAGAATCTCCATTGATAATCACGTGCTCCGAATAATCGCAAGCGATGGCTATGACTTTCAAGAATTCGAAGCTGAATCTTTTGTCATCAATCCGGGGGAGAGATACGATTTTATTTTGGATGCCAACCAACCGTATGGTAATTATTGGATAAGAGCTGTCAGCTTGGAGGTGAGTGAGACCATTAGAACTACATTGGAGTCTCCATAAATCCAACACACACCATCTTTGTCAAAAAAACGCACTCAATATTCTAAAGGGGTTATATTAGTCTCAGTTGGTCACACTTCTCCAATTC
Organism: Clytia hemisphaerica; assembly: GCF_902728285.1. Taxonomy (NCBI): domain Eukaryota; kingdom Metazoa; phylum Cnidaria; class Hydrozoa; order Leptothecata; family Clytiidae; genus Clytia; species Clytia hemisphaerica. The sequence goes on from NW_027103621.1 coordinate 719,112, forward strand.
AACACGGGGGAGAGAGTATGTATTTTTCCTAGAAAAGCGTATTTTATATGTTACAGTGAAATAAATAGAATCGCAAAGTGCTCAAAAAAATTCATGCGAAATATTGGGAAATAAAGAACTAATTTACGATTTACGATTGTTACACGGTGTTTCATGCTAGCGCAATCTTCAGGCAATGTATAGACGATGTTATCGTCCGTTACAGTGATACTAAAGGCGGGAAAATATGGCGGTATGACGTTATGTACAGAAAAAAAATCGGTGGGAGAGAAGAAACGACTGGCAAACTCTACCGACTGTAAACTCTTTTCGGCAAAAAAAAAACTCGTTTGCGAATTTTCTTCGGCTTTCTTTGATAGTGATTTGTCTAAGACTATAGCATAGTCTAGGAAATGTAGGTAGTGTATGTAGATTTGATTTTAAATTTCTTTCAGGAAAATGGGAAAGATCATAGTGTGGAAGCCATCTTGCATTACAAACAAGCTCCAGATAGTGAACCCTCAACTACTCGCAAAGAATGTACTCAAGATGAACCTTGCGTGGTTCTAAATTGCCCGTTTGATTTCTTTACGGAAGAACACATCCGGTGCACTAAAGTATCGGACATGAAGTCGGCAGACGTACATGATGAGACACCGGAATGGCGTGACGACTCGGAGGAACACTTCTTGAATTTTGCCTTCCCTGGACAAAAAGTAACACCAGGATCTGTTAATGGTCGGAAATTTGAATATCCAGGAATCAATTCTCTATTTCAAGGACAGCAGGTCAGTATAAATATTGCATAACACGTCCATAAACCCTTGCGTCAGAAACTACATACAAGGGGAATGGTTTCGGATTTACAAGGGTCGAATAATGGCAAATTAAATGCCATCACAAATGCAGATATTTTGCTTGTTCGACACTCATAACCTATCATTTGTGACTAGTGCGCAATGGAGATTTCTTTCTACAACGAACAATTTTAATACACACAACTTGATAATAAGAAAGTCTCTAAACTCTGAAGAACATTGACTTTCTAAGCAATCAAAAATGTCCCTTGAGCTAAAGTTACTTTCCAATGAACAGAATGCACCTAATTTTACAAAAAGCTTTGCTTTTGTGCTATCACATACTCTCGCGACAGTCAGTTTCAATTTAAGTGAACAGGCCATCCCAATAAGAAATGAATATAGAACCTGAAACTCTCAACTTTTGTATTCCTTAGGTTGGCCAAATGCAAGATTATGACTGCAGCAATCATGATTGTGGAGATGATAAGATTTGTTATTGCCATTACGAATTGACCATACCTTACAATAAAACTATTCAGATGGTCTGGCTCAATATGGGTGTCGGTAAGTGAAGTTTGTGGATTGTATTAAGACGAGACCAATTTAGTTTGTTGTTCTACGGGCAGATCGTTAGCAAAATATGGGTCGGTCGGTTGGTAAAATAAGAATAAATTTTTCATTTATCAGAGTTGGTAAAGTACCGAAAATGTTTTCCAAAAAATATCTGCATCAAAAATTCACTTTTTTTTTATCTTCGATGAAGATCATAATAAAATCTTAGTGTATGGAATGCTTGATTTTCTAAATTTTTTAATTTCTTGAATTAATTTTCAGCTTTATTCAAATTTGATTCTTACAATAGCTAGTGTGTAAAATATATTGTAGTGGAAATTCAATATTATTATTTTTTTGATTTTAGCAAAAATAGGGTCGGTCGGGCCCGTAGAACAACAAATTAAATTGGTCTCGCCTAAGGACTATTTAACTTAAACTACACAACAAAGTGACAAACAATATTTGGCAATTTCATTTTTGGACCGTAGTGCACGAAATAAACAACTGGTACTCTATTCTAAGAAGGAATGTTCTTCCTGCAAACACACAGATTTTTGTAAAGACCGAAGGGCTAGATTGCGTGCTTTAAGCTTTTTAAGCAAAAAAGTGAATATCGCAAAAAATACTGCTGCTATTTTTTGTTGAAAACCTGCGAAGCTTTTTATTGGTCAAGCGCTGAAATTATATTGTAATGTAACGTGACCTAGATAGGATTTTCTACCGAATCACGGCAAACTTTGCAGCCAAAGGCTAGAGAGGAATCGCTTCGACATTTCTGAGGAATCATTGATGGGTTTTATTTTCAAATCAGACTCAGATAATCGATTTATTTTCCTACAGGATCTGGGTACGCACATCCCATGCATATTCACGGCCATTCGTTTTACCTGTTGAAGCTTGAATACGCACAATCAGATAATAAAACAGGGAAAATCACTAATCACACGCCAGACATCAATTGTGGCGGTGGATTAAATTTTTGTAACAGGTATGTACAGTCTGTTCCTCTAAAGAATCCTGCATTGTAACAGCATTGTAACACGCATGCGTAATTTGTCGTTCTTTTAAACCACACGAAGAGGAATGAATTGGTAATTCTGGTACAGTCACTTTCGGTCTGTGTTGTGGACGGCGAAGTATGTCGTCTTTTTATGAAATTTGTCGTTCTTTTTGTCTATTTTTAGTAATGCGGGATTCATTAGATAAAACCCCTGGTATTATGGAACTCAATTCCATCTTCAACGTATATCTATACACCCCTTCTCACAGACCCCCTCTCCCTTTAATTGGAAAATTGACCGAAAATTCGTCCCTAGTGAAAATGATACTCAAATTTTAGTCCGCGTTGGAAATAATCAAATTAAAAAAATCCTCAATGCAAAATATTGGGCTATTTTTACCCTTTATATTCTTACCTTCTTTACGTTCCGTTATTTTTACCCGTACTGGCTGAAAAAATCTTAACGGGTCAATGAGAAGGGCGTGTGCTGTATCTATTGTTATATACCATGTGGAAATTATGAACTTAATATGAACGTTGCTTTATCGTTATAGCTAGACAGAAGTGTAGACAAGAGGGGCGCAAAATTTGTGTAGGAGAATATATTTAATGACACTGTAATAAAAATCACTGTGAAACTGTGTCATAAAAATCTGCTCTCCTACACAAATTTTGCGCCCCTTTTGTCTACGTTACTGCTAGGTAGTTGGGTTAGTTAGCTAGTTACTCTTTATATTGTTTACAAAGTCAGAGATTAAAGATCGAATGAAAAACTTATATATTGAATCTACAAAGGGTTTAAACTGGCTAATTCTGGTAACTATCACCAATTAACATTTTTGTGATTTTTGTTACAGTGCTAAATGGTCAGATCCATCATGGGAGAATGGGAACATTCCAGGATTGAATCTGAAGAATCCACCACGAAAAGATACAGTGATTGTTCCTACTGGTGGCTATGCTGTAAGTTGTATGAAATACACACCCCTGTCTCTATCTCCTAAGTGAGTTTGAAAGTCATCGTTCAGCTCAAGAGACATAAGAATTCCCATGGAGCGTTGGGTTTGAGAGAACTGTATGGGTAATAGTGTAGTCAGTTTTTCCGTCTCATACGGATTTCTGTCTTAGTGAGGTACAAAAAGAGGCTTTTCAGTTTTTAAATTCAACAAAATTCTGCAACAAATTTGAAGAATCTTGCCTAATTTTTTCTTCTAACGCCATTTCCATCCGAGACAAATATTTTTCTTTTACCACTAATAAATAGATACTTAAATAAAGCCTGGGATACACGGGGACGAGGATGAAGAGCGTGTTAAGAACATTTTTAGGCTTAAAACTGAAAAAGTTAAGAACATCCGAAGGCCTCAAAAATTTTGGATATTCTCATAAAAAACGTGTACTTTGTCACTTTTAGGTAATCCGTATCCGTAGCGATAACCCTGGTAAATGGTTTCTTCATTGTCATATCGAAGTTCACGCCCTTGATGGTATGGGTATGATCATCAATGAAGCGCCCGACCACCCTTTGAAACCCCCCAAAGGGTTTCCCTCTTGCGTGAACTTTTATGATGACAATAGTAGAGATATTGATTATGTTGAGTCGAATCTTCAAGGTAAGAGTTTTTCTTTGTCCAGCCGTCACATCACGTTCTTTCAACGTCTATCTAACGTTGTTTTGACGCTCTGGGCATTAGATGAGCATTGCTCTAAACCCTTTTTGTTTAGTTCAGTTCGGATCGAAATTTTAATAATTTATTATTACGTGCTATATGAACTGTAGATTATTTATGTTTGCTGTAAAAATAACGCATAAAATTCAAGATTTGGAAACTTCGCCATTGGGTATTCTAGGAAGGGATAAAGTACTGCACGATTTGTATTCACTCTCCAGTTGATTTTACTTCATCGGGCTTTACCAAGCTTGGGAAAATACCTGGTTATGGTGGTCGACCTGCAAAGAGCATCAGACGGCCTCATAGCCCCGGAAGAACTTTTTCCATCAGTGGGGAAATTTTCTATCGAAATATTCCAATGGGGATAGGAATCCTATTGTGCAAAGTTTAAAAATCCAGTGGGAATGGTTTGGAGTGCAATTTTTGGACCTACCCCGGTGGGGTGGAGGTCCTATAAATTAACCCGTGTTCGTTAGTTAGTTAGTTCGTTCGTTAGTTACCAACTTTTCTCGAGATTGGCTCATTCAATTTTTCTGATTTTTTGCACAAAGGTGCATTACTATAAACCCTCGAATGTGACGGAGCCCGATTTTCGAAAAAAAAATTTTTCCGGCCGGTAGAACCGGAAATGTCCCGAAAAAAGCGGTTTTTTGAGATTTTCTCGAGATTTTATCATTAGTTTTTTGCGATTTTTTGCACATAGATGCACATTAGTACTGCCGAAAAGGTGTCGAAAACCGTTTGCCGAAAAAAAAATTTTTCCGGTCTGTAGAACCGGAAATGTGCCGGAAATCGTCGTTTTTTTTCACATTTCCGTCACATTTTTTCAACTTATTTAATTGTTTCTTTACAGAAAAATGTTCTTTATGATGATGCCCAAAACTTAGCATCGTTTGATTTCCAAAAAAATCATCCTTTAAATCCGGAACTCCTTAAAAATCGCCGGAACAGCCGAAAACCGGCGTAAAACGGTTTTCCTTCATTTTTACAACTTATACTCGACAGATTTTCATGATTTTTTGCACGATGATGTAAAATGGCAATGCCCAAAATGTGACGGAGCCGAGTCTGATTCCTTTAAAACGGAATTTTCCGGGCGGAAATATAATCAATCTGTGATGAAATAATGAAAACTGAAAACTAAATGTTTTTTTTACTTCAGTTTTAATTTTCTCTGAATGATTGATTAAAGTGTTGATATTATTTTTCTTTCACCGTTAAACATCGATGCGTTTCTTAATTGCTTTCTCCGTTCCAATGGATATTTAAATCGAAATTTAAAATTATACATTACTTCCATTAAATTCTAATTATTCGTTTTATAAATAGGTAGGTCCATTAAAGTATTACTTGTTTATACTCAAATTATTAGAATGGGGATAAAGTCAGAGTCAATTTCCCAGTGATGCTGAAGTTGTAGGATATTTATGCCACCGGGGACGAAATTTCGGCTAAATTCTTCCAGTGGGATTGGGGTCCAAGCGTGTCTGTGACACAGGGGTGTATTACATTTATCTCGTCTATAAGGTATAATCACGGCTTCAACTATTTTTTTTTACTTCCAATTTCTTTCTTCTTTTTTTCAGCATTGAAAGACCAGTCACCAAGCAACGAAACAATAGGACCTATCCCACAATGCCCTGCTCACAAAGAATCATTATTTATTATAACGTCAGCCGTTCTCGGAGCCGTCATTTTAGTACAAGTGTTCATTATTTTTACATGTGCTATCCATAGAAGGAAAGGCGATTCGGAGAAAACCTAGTCTTTCAGTGGATGAGGTTTTTTAATTTTTAGGTAATTTTTATTGTACATAGCATCAATCATTTCAATTTTACACCCCTGTCTCAAAGCCCCGGTAAAACAATTCCCACAGGGGGGGTAAAATTTTCCATTGTAATCCCAATGGGGATATAGATTCTATTGTTCCAAGCTTGAAAAATCCAGTGGGGATGGTTTTGGAGTGTAATTTTTTACAATAAAATCTGAATGGGGATGTAATTAAAGCCAATTTCCCAGTGGGGCTGAAATTTTGTGGGTATTTCTAGTAGCGGGGACGAAATTTCGGCCCAATTTTCCAGTGGGGCTGGGGTCCAAGCGGGTCTGTGACACAGGGGTGTATGTTTATGTGATTAAATAATTCATTTTTTCGTCGTCCGAAATATAATGGAAATATCAAGGTACAATTCTCTCTTTCCTGGGAAGAATTGAAACCCCAAATACTAGTCCAATCGATTAGGAAATCCAAAGCCATAAGATAGGATGTATTGAGTTTCAACCAATCAAATTTCGTATTTTCACTAGCCTTATACATTTTTCGTATGTCGTCGTGATTATCCCTGTATGCTTAACCTTAGTAATGGCTACTTTTCGTGAATATATTACGCGTATTTCAACAAAAATTGGTAAAGTATACTTTTTTTCCTATTTCTATCAACAATACAATTATTTTATGATTCACACGTTAATGATGGAGCCATTAGGTAGAAATCTCTAGTGAAAATCATCAGTTCTCAAGGGACAGGACGTTAAGCTGTAATTAAAACTGTATATTCCCAAAGGTTGACTTGATCAAAAACTAGAAATGAGTTTGGTTTTGGTAATTTTAACAATTTGTATATAACAAGAGGAGAGGCATATAGATGCTCGCACGAAATATTTTGAAGGTTTGCTTTGAAAAAAAATAGATAGTATTTTTCAAGACTTTAATCGTATTTTATCGTTTTTTATCGTTTTAATTTCGAGTTATTTTCAATATTTAATTTGTGATTGATGATTAGGTTTCACATAAAGATCAATGGAGGCTGATAAAAGAGAGTTGTTTTCAGAATATCGAAGCAAATGAAGTTTAACTGAGCTCGATGTATGGATAACCTCTTTTCTTCATTGATATTGTGTTAACTCGATCTCATATCAATCGTAATTTTTCGATATTTTTACTCGTTTCGATTTGGTAAGTGTGTAATAGGTATTTTCTTATGATTCCCTCGACTTTTTTCGGAATTTTAGTTTAATCTCTCATGATTGACGATTAAGTTTCACATAAAAATCAATGGAGGCTGATAAAAGAGAGTTGTCTTCAGAATGTCGAAGCAAATGAGGTTTAACTGAGCTCGATGTATGGGTAACCTCTTTTCTTCATTGATATTTTGTTAACTCGATCTCATATCAATCGTACTTTTTCGATATTTTTACTAGTTTCGATTTGGTAAGTGTGTGTTGTAATTGTAATAGGTATTTTCTTATGATTCCCTCGACTTTTTTCGGAATTTTAGTTTAATCTCTCATGATTGACGATTAAGTTTCACATAAAAATCAATGGAGGCTGATAAAAGAGAGTTGTTTTCAGAATGTCGAAGCAAATGAAGTTTAACTGAGCTCGATGTATGGGTAACCTCTTTTCTTCATTGATAATGTGTTAACTCGATCTCATATCAATCGTAATTTTTCGATATTTTTACTCGTTTCGATTTGGTAAGTGTGTAATAGGTATTTTCTTATGATTCCCTCGACTTTTTTCGGAATTTTAGTTTAATCTCTCATGATTGACGATTAAGTTTCACATAAAAATCAATGGAGGCTGATAAAAGAGAGTTGTTTTCAGAATGTCGAAGCAAATGAGGTTTAACTGAGCTCGATGTATGGATAACCTCTTTTCTTCATTGATATTGTGTTAACTCGATCTCATATCAATCGTAATTTTTCGATATTTTTACTCGTTTCGATTTGGTAAGTGTGTATGTATAATAGGTATTTTCTTATGATTCCCTCGACTTTTTTCGGAATTTTAGTTTAATCTCTCATGATTGACGATTAAGTTTCACATAAAAATCAATGGAGGCTGATAAAAAAAGAGAGTTGTTTTCAGAATGTCGAAGCAAATGAGGTTTAACTGAGCTCGATGTATGGATAACCTCTTTTCTTCATTGATATTGTGTTAACTCGATCTCATATCAATCGTACTTTTTCGATATTTTTACTAGTTTCGATTTGGTAAGTGTGTAATAGCAGTAATAGGTATTTTCTTATGATTCCCTCGACTTTTCGGAATTTTAGTTTAATCTCTCATGATTGACGATGTATGGATAACCTCTTTCCTTCATTGATATTGTGTTAACTCGATCAAACGTAATTGTTAAGCATTTCAGTTTTTCAACAATTGTTGTCGATTATTCTTTAAATTTTTATTTTTTACGAACTTTACTTTTAGTTTTTTCTTGACACTATATTCTGGTCATTCACACACTCCATATTCTGTCAATCCTAAATCATCCTGACCTCTCGACCTCTAGTTCAACATTTTTTCTGCCACTCCCTCCTTTCACTTTCGATTTCTCCCTTTTTATTTTCCCTTCTTGATTTCTTTCAGCATAAGACCAAAGTCCAAATCTAAACGGCACCAGAGCACGGTCTAGAGCACTTCCAATCCCAATTTACCCCAAACAACAACACTAACAATACTTTACCATCACTTTCACTCTTACTTCCGTCCAGTTTTCCCAAACGACCCACAACTTCCTGGAATTCGCCACGGGAAAATGCAACAACAGTAAAGTAGAAGAGGACATTGCAGTATATTCGTTTCCTTCGTTTCCTTGGTTTCTGTTTATAAATGGTGCATCCAATATAAATAATTTTTTTTTTGTTTTCAATTTCTATCACTCACTTGCACAAAACCTGCAAAAAGCATCCACGCCAGTGAATAAGCCATCAAATCGTTTTTAAAGTCATTTTCTACTTTTTACTATTCTATTGTCACCGTTGTCACTTTTTACTATTCTATCGTCACCGTTTTTGGCTGCTGTTGCTGTCGCTCGTTGGTCATTATTTATTATCTTGACAATCGCCAAGTCAACGTAAGAGTATTTCTCTCTACTATAATTTACTATTATTCCACCATTCATAAACTTCTTTATTTTGATAATAATACATTCAGGGGGCGTTCGCCATTTGTAGAAATAATGTAATAAAAAATTTCCTAACTTATTTTTGAGGCCTGATGTGATGGTGCAGTGGATGGGTAACTTTCACACATCGGAATCTGAGGGTCTAAGGTTCAAAACCTGCTCAAGTACCATTTCACAACGAAGCTTACTTATTTGATTTTCACCATTTATGTCTCTTTGACACATTTTCAATGATAAAACAATGATAATCATTCATATACAAATCTGAAGTAATAAAATCAATTTTTGATTTAACATCTCTGATACATGTCATCCAACCTGTCAATCAATTAGCAAATCAATTAAGTAGCCAATCAATCAAATAGCCAATCAATCAAGTAGCAAATCAATCAATCAAATTATTATTTTTTTTTTGTTTTTTTTTGTTTTTTTGTTTTTTTTTTGTTTTTTTTTCACACTGTAGTGGCTGCAGCACTACAGAAACAAATTTGCCAGGATGAGATGGTGGGTGACTCTAGAGTGGCAAGGAGAGCTTACTCCAGGATCCGCACCTGTCTCCAGGCACCCCCTTGGTGGGGGTGTCTCCATCTCATCCGTTGTTCATTTTAATTTCACATTTTAACAATAGAGATCTTCTGCTACAGCAGTCTTCATTGCATAAAATCTGCAATTCTAGTCTATTCTCACCCCAAAGACATTCTACCAGATTTTTTCTTTCACAGCTATATTCAGTTACACAGTCTTGGGGCTCTCAAGTCAACCAAATAAATATGCAAATATTGTGCATACTCCACCTCCAGAACACAGAAGGTTCCCTTCTTATTTCAATTTTCAATTTTTTCACATAGACTCGACATATTCTCACTTTTAACTCTCTTGGCCTTGGGACTTTTCCAAAAGCCGATTAAAATAAAATATTTTTACATGCTCCACAAAATACTTCATTTACAAAATTGATGTAACTCTGAAAAACATCATATTCAACAAACTTCGAAACCTCAAAAAATCCAAAACTTTACATAATTTCGAACACTTTGAGGGGTCCATCAATTTCATCCACTGATATTTTACAAATTACATAGCTGTTTTAGGATAACGATCGCAAAATATCACACCAACTTTATCCTACCCTGAGTAATCCTGGTTGGATACTGGATGATATGATATTTTACAATAGGCGCAAGAAAATTTTCTTACAGGGATCAAGCATAAGAAAAACTGCATAAGAATATAAGGATAAAATTATGATTCATATTCCTTTCAAGTTTCAATTATTTTCCGTATTTGCACCTAAATTTTACAAAACCTTTTTAATTTTATCCCTTCTCTGAATGTCACTTCCTAGGGAGGGTACCCATTTTTCCATATTCACACATCCACAAGCAGCATTAGGACAGAGGAATGTAAAGAGATGGAAAAACAGCTTCTTGAAAACAATGGAAAAACGGCTCGTCATATACCAGGTCTCTTGCCCTTAAGGGAGTTTATGTCGAGTAAATAGGTTTCTTTTGTTGTCGCTATAAAAAATCTGCATAATTAGCGTGTTGTGACAAAATTCTTTTGTTTCAAGCCTGATTATGCGCAAACTTTTAGGGCTTATATTTTGGGTACACCTCTCCTATACGAAAAGGTACCTATATCTTCTTGCTCAGAATTTCCTAGCGATTCTATTGATATAACCGCATTATGACCGCATCATTATATGGAAAGCTAGAGCGCGAGAAAATTATAACTTCATATTGACTTCACTCGACTTCTGACAGTTTTACAAGAACCAATTTAATATCATTGCGTTAAGAATTTCTTTTGCTATACATTAGTAAAAATATTGCTCCTTATTCTTAAAAATTGAACTAGTAATCTGCAAAAAAGGAAAAACAAATTTTCATTTTTATCGTCAAATCATGTAGAAACCGTCCGATTTGTATGGCGAGCCGTCTTTTCTGGACTTTCATTTAATGACCTAATCAAAGTTTTTACAATAGAATTTTCAATAGAAGTGATCGTTGAACTTTGAGTAATCAGAAAAGCTGTTTTTCCATCTCTTTACATTCCTCTGATTAGGATAACGATCGCAAATTTCCCGAAATATCACACCATTCTCTATCCCTTTGGGAGCAATCCTGAAGTGATGGTCCATGATGGGATATTTTATAAAACAGACACTATTCCTACAGAATTAACTTTTCTTTGAATTTCGCTGCCGAGATGTTTACGGAGTAAATGTAAATATTACTTTTTCAGCTTTCGGTTTCCGTTTGCCATCCGAGTAATCAGTCTCTATCATGCCATTAACTTATCTTCCATTTTAAGCTTGTTGGCTGCCTTTTGGAAAAAATAATTTTTATATAAAAACAAACTTTCTTGGTAAGAACATTAGGCTTCGCTGGCCAAAATATGTTAAGAACAAGTTAAGAACATTTTAAGGCTTAAAACTAAAGAAGTTAAGAGCATCCGAAGGCTTCAAAAATTTTGGATGCTCTTATAAAAAAATCTGTATCACTAAATTATTAATTCAGGAATAGAGCGAAAATTTATAAGATAATCGGGAAAAAAATAAAGAGGAGAACATCTTAAAGACAATAGAGATTCGACAACCCCTTGGACTCCTTGCTTTTGAGATTGTTTCAAAAATTATCTCCAAAATATCTGGCCGATCTTTCAGGTAGTTGGGTCATGGTATAAGGTTTAAGCCACAGAAATTCTTGATTAAAGCTGAGACATGCAAACTAAAAAGGGTATTCGAGCTGCTGGCGTTAAAATGTGACACCTTCTTTTCCCCAATTGACTAAGAAGTCTCGCTGGATAAATTCCCTAAATAGTACTAAATAAAGAATGATGTGACACATTTTTTTCTATTTATCCAGGTTTGGTCGAAAGCGAATAAAATGGCAATTCAACACCGAGGCTTATTTTCTTTTCTACGTCATAATTTATGCTTAAAAATTAAACAGCTAAATATACATGGTTTCTACTAGATTATTGTTAATCATTTAAACAACATGACGTAACATATGCTATTATGCAAGCTAAGAAGTTGATTGACAGATATATTTCTTTAGAATACATAAAATAATTACCGTTAGGTGTGAAAATGATGGGCGCAGAGGTAAAAAACATATTTGGACTATGTGACCAAGTAAGGATAAATTTTTTTGCCTGATCTTCAAAATCTAACTTTCAAGTCATGTGAAAAAGTAAGGAAAAATTTTTTTGACTGATCTGTAAAATCTAACTTTTAAATCACGTAACCGTGTAGTGGGAATATAAATTTTTGCAAAATTTTTAAAGAACTCTTACGCAATGAATCGTGACCAAGTAAGGATAAATCTTTTTGCCTGATCTGCGAAATTTAACTTTCAAGTCATGTGACCAAGTAAGGATAAATTCTTTTGACTGATCTGCAAAATCTAACTTTCAAGTGATGTGACCAAGGTACCAAGTAAGGATCATTTTTTTGACTGATCTGCAAAATCTAACTTTCAAGTCATATGACCAAGATAAATTTTTTGACTGATCTGCAAAATCTAACTTTCAAGTGATGTGACCAAGTCATGATAAATTTTTTTGACTGATCTGTAAAATCTAACTTTCAAGTCATGTGACCAAGTAAGGATAATTTTTTTTGACTAATATGTAAAATCTAACTTTTAAGTCATGTGACCAAGTAGGGATAAATTTTTTGATTGATCTACAAAATCTAACTTTCAAGTCATGTGACCAAGTAAGGATACATTTTTTGACTGATCTACAAAATCTAACTTTCAAGTCATGTGACCAAGTAAGGATAAACTTTTTTGACTGATCTGTAAAATCTAACTTTCGAGTCATGTGACCAAGGAAGGATACATTTTTTGCCTGATCTGCGAAATCTAATTTTCAAGTCATGTGACCAAGTAAGGATAATTTTTTTGACTGATCTGCAAAATCTAACTTTCAAGTCATGTGACCATGTAAGGATAATTTATTTTGAATGATCTGCAAAATCTAACTTTCAAGTCATGTGACCAAGTAAGGGTAAATTTTTTTGCCTGATCTGCAAAATCTAACTTTCGAGTCATGTGACCAAGGAAGGATACATTTTTTGCCTGATCTGCGAAATCTAATTTTTAAGTCATGTGACCAAGTAAGGATAATTTTTTTGACTGATCTGCAAAATCTAACTTTCAAGTCATGTGACCATGTAAGGATAATTTATTTTGACTGATCTGCAAAATCTAACTTTCAAGTCATGTGACCAAGGAAGGATAATTTTTTGACTGATCTGCAAAATCTAACTTTCAAGTCATGTGACCAAGGAAGGATAAATTCTTTTGCCTGATCTGCGAAATCTAACTTTCAAGTCATGTGACCAAGTAAGGATAAATGTTTTTGACATATATGTAAAATCTAACTTTTAAATCACATGACCTTGTAGTGGGAATATAAATTTTTGCAAAATCTTCAAAGAAATCTTATGTAATGCATTGTGACCAAGTAAGGATAAATTTTTTTGACTGATCTGCAAAATCTAACTTTCAAGTCATGTGACCAAGTAAGGATAAATTCTTGACTGTGATAAATTTTTTTGACTGATCTGCAAAATCTAACTTTCAAGTCATGTGACCAAGTAAATAAAGTTTTTTGACTGATCTGCAAAATCTAATTTTTGAGTCATGTGACCAAGTAAGGATAATTTTTTTGACTGATCTGCAAAATCTAACTTTCAAGTCATGTGACCATGTAAGGATAATTTATTTTGACTGATATACAAAATCTAACTTTCAAGTCATGTGACCAAGTAAGGATAATTTTTTTGACTGATTTGCAAAATCTAACTTTCAAGTCATGTGACCATGTAAGGATAATTTATTTTGACTGATATACAAAATCTAACTTTCAAGTCATGTGACCAAGTAAGGATAATTTATTTTGACTGATCTGCAAAATCTAACTTTTAAATCACGTGACCTTGTAGTGGGAATATAAATTTTTGCGAAATTTCTAAAGAACTCTTATGTAATGCATTGTGACCAAATAGGATAAATTTTTTTGACTGATCTGCAAAATCTAACTTTCAAGTCATGTGACCAAGTAAGGATAAATTCTTGACTGATATACAAAATCTAACTTTCAAGTTATGTGACCAAGTAAGGATAAATTTTTTGACTGATCTGTAAAATCTAACTTTTAAATCACTTGACCTTGTAGTGGGAATATAAATTTTTGCGAAATTTCTAAAGAACTCTTATGTAATGCATTGTGACCAAGTAAGGATAAATTTCTTGACTGATATACAAAATCTAACTTTCAAGTTATGTGACCAAGTAAGGATATTTTTTTGACTGATCTGCAAAATCTAACTTTCAAGTCATGTGACCAAGTAAGGATAAATTTTTTGACTAATCTGTAAAATCTAACTTTTAAATCACGTGACCTTGTAGTGGGAATATAAATTTTTGCGAAATTTCTAAAGAACTCTTATGTAATGCATTGTGACCAAGTAAGGATAAATTTCTTGACTGATATACAAAATCTAACTTTCAAGTCATGTGACCAAGTAAGGATAAATTCTTGACTGATATACAAAATCTAACTTTCAAGTTATGTGACCAAGTAAGGATAAATTTTTTGACTGATCTGTAAAATCTAACTTTTAAATCACTTGACCTTGTAGTGGGAATATAAATTTTTGCGAAATTTCTAAAGAACTCTTTAATGTAATGCATTGTGACCAAGTAAGGATAAATTTCTTGACTGATATACAAAATCTAACTTTCAAGTTATTTGTGACCAAGTAAGGATATTTTTTTGACTGATCTGCAAAATCTAACTTTCAAGTCATGTGACCAAGTAAGGATAAATTTTTTGACTAATCTGTAAAATCTAACTTTTAAATCACGTGACCTTGTAGTGGGAATATAAATTTTTGCGAAATTTCTAAAGAACTCTTATGTAATGCATTGTGACCAAGTAAGGATAAATTTCTTGACTGATATACAAAATCTAACTTTCAAGTTATGTGACCAAGTAAGGATATTTTTTTTGACTGATCTGCAAAATCTAACTTTCAAGTCATGTGACCATGTAAGGATAATTTATTTTGACTGATCTGCAAAATCTAACTTTTAAGTCATGTGACCAAGTAAGGATAAAGTTTTTTGACTGATCTGCAAAATCTAATTTTCGAGTCATGTGACCAAGGAAGGATAAATTCTTTTGCCTGATCTGCGAAATCTAACTTTCAAGTCTTGTGACCAAGTAAGGATAAATTTTTTGACTAATCTGTAAAATCTAAATTTTAAATCACGTGACCTTGTAGTGGGAATATAAATTTAAGCGAAATTTCTAAAGAACTCTTATGTAATGCATTGTGACCAAGTAAGGATAAATTTTTTTTACCACACATCAACATTGCGCTTTTAATTAATGTCAAAGCAGAACAATTGTTAAAATAATTTTACAACGGAGTTTTAAAAAATACACACCAACATCTCTTCGTCATCTTCTTTTATAGGATTATATGTAAGCTCGATGTCATAATTCCCTGATAAATATAACCGTGCCACTCTTTTGTCCTGGTTTGTGCGCTCCCTTCCTCTCACCATATACCGACCATCATTTTGAATTATATTGACCAATAATTCATAATCTTCGTCTTCTATAGCCGTAATCTATAAGACGGTTCTCTGTTTTGATTACATTTCCAAAAAGCAGAATAAAAACATAAAAAATAATCATTTTGCTTTTTCTTCTCATACTTTTTCGGTTTATTTCGTCACGAAAAAAAGCCATTTGCTTCAGAAGTTTTTTTCTGACAATGTGTAGAGCACCCGCGCATGCGTATTACGGTTTCTTCGAGACATTTCTTTAGAATTTCAATCACGATTGTTCATCGTGCACTCAATCTTCAAAAAAGTACATGTATATTAGTGATTTGATTGGTCAGTTAAAGAAATGTAATTTAGGTATATGGTATTTCACATGTTTTAACTCAAGAAACTTTACAAATTGCACAAAAAAAACGTTTCTCGGCGGTCAGTTTTTTACACATTAAGAATGTTCATAGTTTTAACTAACAAACACTACTCGGTCACGCCTTTTTACTCATAAGAAATATTCCTAATTTGGACCTCAAACACCTAACACTATTTGGTTACGCCTTTTTTCTCATTAGAAATGTTCATAGTTTGGACCAAAAACACCACTACTTGGTCGCAACTCTTTACTCCTTAAACATTCAGATATTTTTCACATAAAACCCTATCAAATGTTACTTAATCATATCTTTCATTAAAAGCTCTCCTCACTTCCATTATTCGTCCAAAAATTTCTTCGATATTTAAAGAATTTTAAGACATATTGAAAGTTCAGGTGCAGAGGAGTTGCTACCTTGCACTTTTGCGGCCGAAACGCCCGGCGAGACAGAATAAGATATACCTTTTTCTATTGAGATTTTTTAAAAACATTCAATTTTTTTAAGCTTTAGGGTGTTCTTTCTTTTGAATCTTAACCCTAAAAATATTATTAAAATTTTTACGGCGATCGGTAACCGGTATGACCGATTTTAAGGGATCCCAACCGTGATCAGGATAGGATAGAGTGATCTGTCGAAAACGAAAGTGTCTCAGAACTTGTGGCCTGGTTGATGTATGTATCAAAAAACTTCTTTCTTCTACATTTTGACTTGTTATAAGGAGACTTTATCATTACTTTTAGAGATACGAAAGAAACTATAGCTGAAAAAATTTCGATTTTTAAAACTTCCACAGATAGATCACTGTGAAAACTAATTTATTTAAAATTATTTAAAAAATGATATCAAATTCGATTCGATTATTTTATTAGTTTTCTTGTGCCGCTTCTTAGAAGCCGTATACAGTATGTTCTTTATAAAGTTTTTGATAAAAAAGGGTTCAGACATTGAGATTTCAACCTTTTGTATTACTTTTTGCGAGACGGAAAAAGAAAGCGATCATCCATTCACTTTATTAGTTTGTTTGTTAACACCTTTAAAAAAAAGAGAGATCAACCATAGACTATTTCTTGTTTCATTTATTTATTAACACCTTCACATGAAAGAACAATTTTTATGTTTAATTTCAACAGCTATAAAGGCGTTACAGAACAATACAATAAAAAAAAGCAAGTAGAAACCACCTCTAATTTCAAGATCAATTAGAAATAATTTATATGATTATTCATGCATATATTATGACGTAAAAGAGAAAATAACAATAGGAGACGAAGTAAGGATATGTGACGAAGTAGTGCTATGCACAGGGGGGGTTACTAGGGTTGGCGAATGAGGGACGGATGTGCGGACGTGACCTCCGAAAACCGACTCTTATAGAGACTGATTTTTGCTGAAAAGGTGACTCTTATAGAGACTGATTTTTGCTAAAAAGGTGAACCTTAGAGAGACTTTTTTTTAAACCGACCCTCACCGTCCTCACATACCCCACAGGAAAAAATTTTCGATTTCCAAGGTTGGAAATTTCAAGTTTTCTTAGTTGGAAAAAAGATAAAATCCAATGGAAAATCCAACCTGAAAATGTGGGACATTCTCCAAGATTGAAAAATTTGCATTTTCCATGGCTTGGAATTTTCGTAAATCCAGGTTGAAAAAAGCCAAAATCCAAATTTAACAAGGTTGGAATTTTTTAAAATTCAGTTGGAAAAAAATCCAAAATCCAAGCTTAAACAAGGTTGGAATTTTCGAAAATCGGGGTTGAAAAAGCCAAATTCCAAATTTAACAAGGTTGGAATTTTTTTAAATTCAGGTTGAAAAAAGCCAAAATCCAAATTTAACAAGGTCGGAATTTTTTAAAATTCAGTTGGAAAAAAATCCAAAATCCAAGCTTAAACAAGGTTGGAATTTTCGAAAATCGGGGTTGAAAAAGCCAAATTCCAAATTTAACAAGGTTGGAATTTTTTTAAATTCAGGTTGAAAAAAGCCAAAATCCAAATTTAACAAGGTTGGAATTTTTTAAAATTCACGTTGAAAAAAGCCAAAATCCAAAAAGTGATGGCAGAGATGTGGAAAAGAGATCTTAAACAAGGTTTTTGTTTTTGTGAACAGTCACTCGCTAGCCTAGGCTCGATGGCTCCCGGTCAATCTCTCGTTATTAGTGAGGTTAAGTATACCGGGATAATCACGACGACGGACGAAAAATGTAATGGGCTAGTGGAAATACGAAATTTGATTGGTTGAAACTCACTAGCCTGTTAAATTTTCGTTCGTCGTCGTGATTTTACCGATTTACTTAACTTCACTATTGTTCGTACAGATACGTGGTTGATCTTAGATCACTCACACAGCTCAGCAGGGCGCTATTTGAAACTATGACACAAGTACCCTATGTGCTTCACTGTGCGAACTCACTGCGATTGACCGAGGCCGCTCCGAAGAGACGCCTCACCTGACGGAAACTTACAGCTTGACTGCTCACATTATAGCCTAATATCTAGGTTAGCTATATATCAAAACAGTTTTGAGCGAACAATCGCTTGTGGTTTTCCCAAGGACATGCGCAGAAAATGGTTAAAAAAACGTAATTTCCACATGGGTTATTTTAACGTTTTCCAAACTGTTTGGAAAAACACAAATTTCCAACCCAAAAAGTCTAGTTTTCCAATCGAAAGAGTTTCAATTTCACAAAAATGTATTTTCCACATGGATTTTTAACGTTTTCCAAACTGTTTGGAGAAACACAAATTTCCAACCCAAAAAGTCTACTTTTCCAATCGAAAGAGTTTCAATTTCACAAAAATGTAAGTTCCACATGGATTTTTAACGTTTTCCAAACTGTTTGGAGAAACACAAATTTCCAACCCAAAAAGTCTAGTTTTCCAAGAAAGGGTCTCAATCTTAGAAAAATGTAATTTCCACATGGATTTTTAACGATTTCCAAACTGTTTGGGAGAAACACAAATTTCCGACCCAAAAAGTCTAGTTTTTCAACTTGAGGTATCAAATTTACTAAAATATGTATTTTCACATCGATTTTTGACTTTTTTTTCAATTCCCAAACTGTTTGGAAAATAAAGATTTCCCACCCAAAAAGTCATGTTTTCCAACCAGCCTTGGAAAATTGTCATTTCTACATGGGTTTTTTTCACTTGATTTTTCAAGGGCATTGGTTTATTCTACAAAACCTATGGGTAATTTACGTTTTCCAAATCAGCTTAAGGTAAACGCTCAAATTTCCAACCTTCAATTATAAAACCAAAATTTCCAACCCAAAAATATTGAATTTCCAACCTTGGAAATCGAAATTTTTTTCCTGGGCCCAGTACCCATTTTAGTTTGGTGAATAGAATCTGTAGTTTGAGTTGGTTGCTTTATTCTTCTTTATCCTTCATCAGGCGATGAAGATTACTTTGATGCTATCGCTGTAGTATATCTTTATCTTAGTAAGGTAAGGTCGAAAGCATCCACCGAAGAGGGACTTCAAAATATCTATTTTGAAGGCACGTTCCAGCTGGATAAGGCGGTCTGTTCTTAGTGAACTAAAAAGAAAAAAGTCTGCTGGAAAAAAGTAGTCTGTTCTACTGAAGATTGGGACCAGCTGGAAAAATATGATCTGTTATTATGAAAAAATAATCTGATATCCAAAAAATAAGGTGTCTAAGAATTTCCTATCTGTTCTTTATTTTGTAATATATTTCAATATATATTTGCATAAAATTTTAGAGTTTTTCAATGTATAAAATATATTTAGAATTATTTTCAGAACGTCAAACTGCCTCCAGTGCCCCAGTGAGATTTGCCGATTTACCACCTTTTTTAATCTTGTGTAGTTTTTATACATACGGCTTTTGATATATCAGTACAAAGCTTAATTTTGGACCGGGTTGATCTAAAGAAAAATAAAACAATCAAACCCTCACTGCAAAATATTGTACTATCCTTATTTTCACTTAATTTTCTGACTTGAAAACATGCGATTCAAATTCCTATCTATGAAAATCTTGGAATCGAATATCGCCAAATGAGCTTCAGTCCGTTATTTCGGTTATTTTTAACCCCTACTGGCTGAAAAATTTCTACCGGGTCTGTTAGAAAGGGTGTCTTTCTTAACTATCCGATACAAATTTTCCTAAAGATTCATTTTTCCTCAGGATTTGTGTATTATTAGTATATTGTGTACGGATTTGATATTTCACAGAAAAGTGCTACCAAGGGGTATTTCGGGTCCCATATCATAAGTAGAAAAAAAGCTCAATTTTTACAATCGCAAATTTAACCGCTAAAAATCGCGAATTGTTCAACAAAAATACATTCAATATAACATATAGCGCTTTTGATTCTCTGAAACAAGCAAAAAAAAATTCCATAATTATATTTGACTATCAAAAGTTACAATCATTCTTGTTTCCACTGCCAATTATATCTGGACAGACTTTAGCACAATTGGTATATCCTCGGTTTCGGGTATGTTCGAGTCGTACCTTTGAATTACTCTTTTACATCCTCGAAAGTCTCTCACAGGGTTAGAAAAACAATAAAATAACAATTAAGCCTCCTTAAATTACGAAGTGTTAATAGTCGACTCCTTCACAGTGTCTTATGACAGTCTCCTAATGTGGACCAAAATTGAAAAATTTTTGGCTGAGGAAAAATTAGTCTCTGACAGGGCAGTAAAAACGTCAAAATTTATTCTCTCAAACGGTCGATTTTAATACTCTGGAGCCTATATTTATTTCTTATTATGATTACATACATGTTTGATATAAAATTGCTTCATTCAATAATCCGTCAGTAATTTTATTTGTTATGTGGCAAGCACACAATCAAATTTATCCAAGTTGAATTGCCCTTTGTAAAAAGTTTCGAAATTTAGTTGGTCCTATCAAAAGTCAGTAAATATACATTTTCTGCTAGCATTTACATGAGAGGTTCAGTCTACACTGTCTACTCTTTCGTTAAAACCTTTCCCAATTTCCTGACTGTTACGTTATGCTTCTTTTGCTTGTGATGTGCGTTTTAAAAATATGGCCTTTAGATTTTGTTTTGTCTCTTACAATTCTTGATGAACTTCTGTTGCTCACCAGTGGTTCTCCAAGTTTCTCAAGCACATCTCGTTGAGGTCGTTCATCGCAATTACATATCATTTGTGGTTTCATGAAGACCACAAGCGATTATCCAGAACATAGTATAAATTAAATTGCGGACGACACCTTCGATGCCTTGTGATCACCACAAGGCGTTTTCTAGGGGTACGGTATATTGTCGATGTCTGCGCCTTGGGTGGATGATTGGTCTGGTGGGGGAGGGTTGGTGGACAATAGAAACCTACTCTTTGATATAAAGTCTTTTCAATTGTTTGAATAGTGTTATTCACTAAAGACAATACAAAGGATTTATTTTGTAAGATTTTCTCTAATATTTGAATTTCATAAAAAAGAATGTCTTAGTGCATCGCTGCCTCAGGTGGTCCAGTTCAGACTTCGAACCCTTTTAGGACGCGCGACCGTGCCCCAACAACCCCAGGGTGGGGTTGAGCCTCTGCACCATATTTGCCCGGTCGTTAGTATGTACTGTCTTGCTTAGACCAATAGCTGACTAAGAGCGTAGGAAGTGAGGAGTTTAAGCTCAGAGAAAACATTAGTGTGTCAGTGGAGGTCCAGTTCACTGGTATCGAACCCTATGTGCATAGTATGCCGTATCCGTATGTGTGAAAAGGCTTATCATGACACGCGACCAAATTGAAGTTCCTTCATTGGGGCCACTCAAGTCGCAATAAAACTACTTGTGGTATCATCAACATAAATTTTGATAGTATGATTGCTGAATATAGCAATTTTTTTTGAGAAATTTATTTTCGCTCCACAATCAACTTCCCTCAACTTGAACAAAACAAACCCAAGAAAAAGTAATTTGATTTATTTTTCAAGCAACCTTAATTCGGATATTTTAAAATTTCAAAATCGTCAGCGATATAGCCAAGGACACTTGTATAGCGAAGCTAGTGACAAAGATTAACTACATGTGGTTTGAAGAACGACAAATTGCGCATGCGTATTATTAATGCAGAATACTTTACAGGAACAGGTTTATTAGAACACGAAGCTCAATTTCGGTCAAATCCGAATAATAAACAAATAACGATCGATTTTTTGAAATAGCTATGATAAACCTGATTCTAAACCCCTTAGTCCGTTAAAGGGACATAAAAGTATAAAATTTAAACATTGCGCAAACCACGTGTCATTAAAGAGAACAATTAAAATCACGTGTCCAAAACAAACTAGTAAAACAGTTGAAGCAATCATTTTTTATTTTGGCATGTGACATTTGTTTTGATTTTGTATCCCGCTGCATACGGTTTGTTTACAAATTTCGTCACTACTTTTATGTCCCTTTAATGTTATAAGCGTTTATCCTGCTAGTCTGTAAAGCGTCTGCAAATTTTCTTTTTTTTTAAATAGCTATGATAAACCTGATTCTAATCTGCAAAACGTCAAAATTTTCTCTTGTGTCGCGAAGTATTTCAGAATTGCTCTTACACCAAAATGTTAACTGTGTAATGATGCTGGAATCCTACAATCCTAAAGTTTTCCTAAAATCTTTGTGTATAGCTTGAGAACACTGGTGCAAAAAGAAAATTCTTAACTCAAAAATAAATTTTTCCGTAATTTTCTAAAAAAAAACCTTAATTTTTCTCTGAAACTCTCGCTTTATTGCCATTCGCCAAAGTCAGTTCTTGGTATGTTATCAAGAATAGGAAAAATTAGGCCAAGATAAAAGACAATGGTTGGCTAGAAATTTCAAATATAATAATCAGATCAGTATGTTTCTCAGGATAGCCCCTGACAGCCCCCTGCATAGTTTATGATGAAAAGTTTCAGCAAAATTTCGAGAATACTTCAGGCTTTATTTTGAAGAGTTTCTCCATTATTAAAAAATATATATTTAAAATATCTGGTCTTCGAAATTTTGAAATGGCAGTATATTTCAATTTTTTGGAATTTTTTGGAAATTAAAAAACGATCAACAAAGATTTCAAAAAAAATTGAAACGTTATAAGTATCCCTTTCAAAAGTTTTATTTTAATTTTAAAACTAAAAAAATGAGTTTTATATACATATCCAAGCTTTAGTTAAGCAGTAAATACGATACTATAATTAACATCTTAAAAGTAATATAGTAATAAAAAAAGTTTTACAAAGAATTAATTTCATCATAATTTTGTCGAGTAGTTATACATCATCCCAAAAAAAGACATCTATAGAATAAACACATCCTTGTGTGTAAAGTCCCTTATGCTTCGAAATAAATTTACAATAATTTAAAAAAATCATACAATAAATTGTGAATAAACTAACAAAAAATAATATAATTTTTCATAAATACAAAACTAAAAGAATTTATATATAACATTGTTTGATGTTTTTAAGCAAGATATAAAATCCTAAAAGATTTAGTACGCGTAAAAAATCAAATCAGAAAGAAAAACAAATAAAAACATAATAACCAACATTTAAATAAGAAAGAGGTTTACAGGCTAACTCGGCGGCAGTTTTAAATGACCCATTTTTCAGGAGTGCTTGAGTTTAAGTCAATGTTCAATCAGTATAAACCCAGGTCTGACTCTGACTCTGTTTAAACAAATCTTACGATTTTTGTACGGTTTTAAAAAAATCAAATAGATGCTCGTTTAAATTCAAATTTATTTTAAAAAGGTCGTTGATTTCAGAATTCCCTCCGAAAGAAAACTGTTCTGTAGTTTTTTTACACTAGCTAGAAGATCAAATTTAAATAATTCTAACCGATCTGACAGCTATAGAACCTATTCGAAATAGTAAGCTAACAAATCTAACAAATAATAAATTGTTTTTTTTTTTTGGTTTTCTGAAGGGTGTATGTTGTTAAAAACAAGTTTTTTTTCTTAAAAGATCTTGGTTATAATACAAGACAACAAAACCCATACCATCTATGCATCCACACTTAGATTTTCCAGGCGTTTCGGAGCATAAGATTGAAGTAGGCATCATTGTCGATGTTAGCACTGACGCCAGCGTAGTAGTTGATAAACTCCTCTTCAGTGACCTAGAAAAACAAGTGCAAAATTTTGAGTTGACATAATAAAGATGTCAATTTCACCCCTAGAATCAATGTCTCTTCACAATCGTTTTGAAGTCAATCAATACATATATGAAACCAAGCGCTGACCTTGCAAAATTAATGTGAAATATTTTACTTCCATAAAAAATAAAGGCCATTCGAATTTTTTCTTACTCAACACTTTTTACGTAAAAGCATTGTAAATCAATGGTTTGTACAGACCTGTATTACCCGAAACGCTTGCTGTTCTTTTTTATGTTGCAATATTTTTGTAAGCTCTGCATTCTGTCATAGCTATTCCGATTGCACTTTTTATACTGTCAAACCAGGGGGGGGGGGGGTCAGGATCCAGATACCAAACCCAGGGCCGGGGGGTGGTGTCAATTTTTTTTTTAAATTTCAAAAAGTCAAGTTGGTATTGATACCAAAATGAGGGGGTGGGTCCCCCTTTTTTTGAAAATTAGGGAATCTTTAAGTTGGTATCGATACCACTATGAGGGAGTGGGTCCCCCTTTTTTTAATTTTTGTTGGATTTGAAATTGGTATCTGACTTAAAATGTTGTATAATGTAAGTATAAAAACTTATTTGAATCGTTTACACTATACCCCTGTATACCCTGATTCCATATAAAAGATTCTTCATTCTATAATTGAAATTAAATTTTTATTCAACTTTTGCTGCTCTCAATCCTTTCAATCAACCAAAATCCATTCAAAACTAGATTCATCCGGCCTGGGGGCTATTAGGGTTGGCGAATGAGGGGTATGTGCAGACGGGACCTCCGAAAACCAACCCTTAGAGAGACTAATTTAAAACTTTTTGATTTTTCAAAAATGACAAATTGAAAGTGATAGGGCCATGATATACTGAGGAAGGAGGCCCTACCATTTTTTAATTTTAGCCCTTCTAGATCGCCTAAAACTGTCTGTTTTAACGTTATTAAACAAAATTTGGCTTGATTAGTAAATTTTCTTTTTACTTTGAAATAATGTGGTTGGGACAAGGCCGGGTGCCCCCCCGGTGCCGCGGCCCCTGACATAATATAAGTGATTAATAAGAGGAATGTTCTTTGAATAAAAACATCCACAGATTCTGTTTAGCGTCCCTTGTACGCAGTATCTTATGCATATAACTTCTTGCATTTTTACTGATTGTAAATTTAGGGAGGGGGGTGGGTCCCCCTTTTTCAGAAAAATCAGGATTTTCAAGTTCGTATTGATACCAATTTAGGGGGGTGGGTCCCCCCTTTTTTAGAAAATTGGGATTTTCAAGTTGGGGGTGGTGGTGTCTACTACTTTCAAATCTCGAAAAGTCAGGTTTTTGGGCCCTGGTTGGTATCCTGGGCCCTGACCCCCCCTGGTCAAACTAGCATTAAATTTACACAACATATTTGATGCCCATACCTTTCCGTCTCTCTTAGACTCATCTGGTTCAAAAGATTTCAAGAAATCAGTGAACACTTGATTCTCGTCCCATTCTCCATTCTTGTATTTGGGATGTTCGGTCACTTTGTAAACCCTCTTCATATCTTTGGCGTCGAAAACACCGTCACCAGAGCGATCAGCCCTCTTGAAAGCTTCTTTGACAATCTTCATGCGACCGTCGTTCAAATTACCCTGATTAAATGGAGAAAAAAAAACCGAAAATGATTAAACTTACAATAAGGACTGCTCTTATTTTAAACAGGTCATTGACAATGGTAAGATTTAGGCTCGGAACAGAGGTGTAATAGCTTGTTTAGTTAGTTTATATCCACTGAAAAGTAAGCAAACTCGAAACACTTTCTTGCCCCTACAGCCAATAAGCTTTTCAAAAGACTTTAACTACTAATACTCGACCTCAGAAATATTCTTCATGTGTGAGTTTGAGTGATAGTTTTGAGTGATAGAAGCCATTGAGTAAATTATATAATAAATTTTACGCACCCTGAGTCCAACGAGGAATTCATCAAATGAGAGACTTCCGCTTCCATCTTTATCAAACGTTTTGAAGAGCTCTGAGCATTTCTGAAATGGAACATTATGAAGAATTCAGGATAGATGATCATGTACAGTAAAATATCTGACTTTATGAATTGAAGAATTCTTCGCCACGGCATGACGTCAGAACTAGGGTACAACAGAACACTTACTAAAGATTAATTACGTGTTTTCAGTAAGCATAATCTTTTAGTGAGTTAAACCATAATGTTTGTTTTACCCTCGAAATTATTAAATCTTATTGGTTGAAAAAGATGTCAAATGACTTTCCGTGGCAAAGAAAAGGTTAAAAAATGGTAAAACACGAATCAGTCTACATTTAAAAAAACTAATGAATTCCCCTATTTTTTAAAGTACCCTTGGCTGTTTGAAATTTCACAATAGATCTACATCTTACAAAAGATGTATAACTTGTTTTTGGGGCATCTTTTTGTTTTTAAAAAGAGCCAATCGAGTAAAAGCAGGGATAAGATGCATTAACTGACTGGGGATGTCCCTTTTAAAAATACAAAACTGGTAAATTAAAGCTTTGAATATGAAGAATACCGAGAATCAAAAATTAATGAAAAAAACTGTGAAAAAGAGACTTCAAAGAAAACTTGAAAGCTGTCAAAATCGTATTAGTGGTGAAGTGAAAAAGGTGTTTATACAAATATCTAATTAAAGTTTTATCCCACTTCAAAAAAGAAGATGTCAAGCCTTGTAGAACCCTTATTTGAATTATTCAAGTATTAAGATGGTTTACTACTGATAAGGATATCCAAATAAGAATGAGGGAAAAACTTATTTCACATAGTCCAGCAAAAAAGAATTTATCGACTAAATCTTAAGGATAATACCGGGTGTCCATTCAGTTTTACCATCTAGTTGACCAAATGTGACAAATGACCCCTCAAAAGTTCTATCCTTGCTCTTTCGAATGGATTAGGAGTGATTCTTAACGGTTCATAGAACTTGAGAAAATTCACTTCAAAGAGGGGGGACTTTTTTCTGGGACACCCGGTATCACTTAAAACATTGTAATATTGTCGAGTAGATTGAGAGCTCCAGGAGAATAATTACCCTGATCCATTTTGTCCTAAAAAACCCATTGAAAGAATTATTCTTACATCAGCATCGAAGTCTAATCCATAATCTTTGACTCCTTCACAAAATTCTTCAAGATTCAATGATTTGTTACCATCATCGTCATAGATTCGGAATGTCCTGAAAAATAAAATAAAAATTCTAAATATTTATTAAGAAATAAAGAACTTACAATTGCTACACAGTGTGTAGGATTTCTAACCAAACAAAAATGAAAATTGGGGAACAAGTTTTTCTTGCATAGAGAAGAATTTAGAAATTGTAAATGAACCTCTGGCTTGGTTGTATATAATACGAGGCTTCAAAATTGTAGATTGTATTGTAGAACAGCCTTAGTGAGGATCAGGGTAAAATGGCATATAGTAAGCATAATGGAATCAATAATGACTGTACAAAAAGAGTGCTTTTTAATGCCATAATTGAATATTATGCTATAACGATATAATTAACAAACCATTAGCATATTCAATGCTATAAAACATCTTTTTGAATAGAACGACCACAACTTGTATTTTATTTGCATTACAGACCTTTTCATGAAGCTTTATTTGAATTGAGATGTCTTCAACATATTGAAAAGCTATTGTTTGACAAAAATGAATTGCTTAGGCAACATGCAGACTTCCCTTGATAACCAAATTAAAAGATTTTATCAATACAGGCTTTCAGCCTTTAAAAATTTTCCTACTCTGTACCTATTAAAATTCAATTCTGATAAATTTAGCTTTACGATTACCCTTTTGAAATGAAATAAAAGCTGTTGTCAGGAGGTGTCCAAATAATGATCTAAAAATGTTTGCTTCACCACAAGGTCAGACATAAACTTAACATATTTCTATTTCTAAATCTTTGTTCAGTTATACTTTACAGTAATATTGACACAAGTGATTTTTGGATCAATTTTAGTCAATTGTATGTCCAATGTCATCAACAATAAGCAGATATTCAATGGGTAAATTATTATATACCTAGAGGCAAAAATCAAAAAAATTAATTGTGTCAATTGCCGAACGTTTCACATATAACACTCCCATAATCGAGCGTTCGAATGTTTTTCTTTTTTAATGATTTTCTTAATTACTTTGAGTCATAAAATTTGTTAATGAAATTGACAATAGATTTATTTTAATGAATTTCTTTGATATAACAACAAGAGCGACAAAAAAATCAAACTTTGAAAGCAAAATTTGAAAAAAAATTATACCGTGGTATAATAGCCATGTTATATCAGGAATTATTCAATGGCTGTTTTTGCCTACAGGTATATAATAATATTATTTCAAGCTCTATCAGCTTATACTGTCGTTTTATAAGTTAATGGGAAACTTAGAAAAACTACGGTAAATCATGCCATGGACAGTGGATTTCTATTAAGCTTGCAGAATAACCAAACAATGCAAAACATTCAAAGTCAATAAGTAAGCTTGAAAACCACTGAGATTAGTGATTTGACTTGAGTGCTTATTTTAAGAATTTGATTGTCCATTTGATTCTCCACTTTTTGTATTCATTGAATGTAAATTTCAGAATCTGGAAATCCATAATTTTTATTGAATGGAGGCTTTTTTAAAATTGAAAAGACCTAGATCATGAAGATGTTTCATGGGGAGAGGAATTAACTCTTTTCTAGAATAGTATTAACACAACACATTTTAACTCTAAAGACCACTGAAAACTAACAGGCAAATCAAACCAATCAAACGTAGTCAACTATCAATCGAACCAATCTAACCTTACTCGAACGCAATATAATATTACCCAGAAATTGGCTGTTTGATTGAGATTTAATAATTACAATTTTTATTCAAAGTTGCTCGCTTGACATCATCTGGTTAAAAGCAACCTCAAGTTTAAATACCATGGTTTATCATACGCCTAGTTTAAGGACCCTCTCGAGGCTCTGGAAAAGTCCCGAGCAAAAAGTGCCTTTTTTTCGTGCTCTGGAACAGCGGAAGATTCCGGAGCACTTCCGGTGTACCGGAGCTAGATTTTCAGCGATTGATCTGCACCGAAGTTCCGGAGCAAGATATCTGCAATATAATTATGATGACGCTTGCTGTGCTAATCATGTGAAAACTAACTGCGCGTATTTAAAAAAAATCAGCCGACTCACGAAAGTAAGACCTCACGTTTTTAAATTGTTTTTGATATTTCCACCAGTGGATGCTTTTGAATATAATGTGACAAATTCAATTTCTCATCAATGGCTGAACCATTCAATATTTTGATTATTTTTTGTAACCATGCTTAAACGTTTTTTTAGAACGTGTTAAAAATCACTTGCCCCGGAAGCACCGAAAGGGCTCTGGAAATTTCCAGAGAGAAAAACAGTGTTTTTTAGCAACTCAGGAAAACTCTGGAAGTTTCCGGAGCGCTGGGAGAGCGTCCTCTAGTTTTTATCATACCGTAACTTCGTTTAATGTCGACACCCCTCCTCTAATTTCAACACCCTTTTTATCAGCTGAAATTGATAGAAAGGTTAGAAGCTGTTTTTCTTTGCTCAGTGGTCAGAGAGGAATAATCCTTTTTCAGTTAAAGATTCAAGCTTTCATTCTATTATTCCTGTCTCTCTAAAGAAAGGGTGTCGGAATTAGACGAGGGATGTCAATATTAGACTTACGGTATTTCACATCTTATTCTTTTCATTTAGCATCTGTGATTTTCAAAAATAATGACTATTAGTTAAATTAAATGTGTGGTATAGACCTTTTTTTAAAGAGGCAGCCATGTTGAATAATTATGTACTCCAGCATAAAAACAATGATACAGCCATGCATAATTTTTAAAATATGCACGATACAGTATATGCAAGGCTGTATCATTGTTTTTGTGCTGGAGTACATAATTATTCAACATGGCTGCCTCTTTAAAAAAAGGTCTATTAACAAAAACAAAGCAATGATATATCCTCTTATCATCAGGCAGAGTACAGTCAGTCTGGGAAATCCTCTCAATTGCACGCTTATGTTCCGAGGGCGTAAGCGCGTAATTGCATGGTTATAATTTACGCCCGCTCCCGCCCCGGTTGAAATTGCTTAGGGATTTCTAGGGGTTCAGAATTCTCTAATTCGGGCGAAGGCATGGTTTAACGGGCAATCCATTTTTACGGAATCTTCTTCTACGATAAATTTTGAGTAAAACTGCCCTAGGCTTTTGAAATTCAACAGAGCTTTCGGAAGGAATTACGTGTCAAAAATATAGTAGGAAATTTTAAAACGTGCAATTACACGCTTACCGCAAAAGCCGTCACCCGTCAATCTTGCTTAACGCTTATCGCCCGTTTCAGAACAATTTCGATAAGCGTGTAATTACACGCTTAAAAATTCTGCCATTTTGATAACCGTGCAATTGCGCGCTTACGGCCTCGGAACATAAACGTGCAATTGAGAGGATTTCCCAGACTGACAGTGTAGAAAAGTGCCTCCTTCTTAATTCTCTACAGTAAATGAAATGTGACACGCCTGTCTGTGAACAAAAATCATTTCACCAATATCATCCTGAATAAAGTCAATTGAGGAAAAGATTATTAAGAATTGGAAGTGCAGCTCTCGTATTCAAAACAGCATGCAAACACAAGTAAAATACAAACAGGCATTATTTTTGGTAGCTGGAAAAATAGAATTATACCTTCCAATTCCTTTAATAGATGAAGCTCCTCTCTCGAGTACTTTGGCTCTAAATTCATCCATAGACATCTTTGCTCAGTCTTGTGAAGCTTTCAATGAAAAAATAATTTGTTGAGTCTTTCCAATTTTGGAGAGACAATGAGCAAAGAATGAGCTGGTGAGAGGTGTGTAGCTAGAGGTCTCGTCAAGGAAACCCAGATGTTTTGGTCTTTAATTTGTTTTCGATTGTCTTGATTTCCCAAACAGCGATTTGTGTAGTTAGATCAGACGTTGATTGGTAGCTGAGACACCACAACAAAGGATTTTAAAACACGCGCGGTCAAAATTAACAACTGGTTTCTATTGAAGTAATTAGAGAAGGACGGTTTCCAGATCAAAATATATGTATCCTATTCACCGCCCAACCACCCCTCATCCGCCTTTACTTCTTTTAATATCCCCAGTAGCCTCAGCAAAACAATTTGAGCCAGCCTTGCGCCCTGCCCTGGGGGTATACAGGGCATAATCTTGACTAAAGAAAAGATGGATCAGGGCCCGCGCCACAATTTTGAAAGTGAGGGGGCCAAAAAAATGACGGGGGGGGGGGTACCGCCCGACTTTCGAACGTTGCACCCTTACCGGGTACCCTGAGTATCAGAGGTCAAGTTTTCAAAGAGAAAATATTAACCTCTGAGGACGAGGTTGGGGTTTCCAATCGGCTTTCATTTCTCACAATTTTTCTGAAAAAGCAAATTAGACATGATCCGCAACCTTATCTAAGCCAAACGAATCCAAAATGTGAAATATATCTACTTTGCGAGCGTTTTTCTACAAGATCTTGTATTAAAAAAAAACTTTGTCTTCACAGCTCGAATTTATTCGCGCTGTGATACTCACGGTACTTACCGGGACTAAAAAGGAGAAAACAAAGGAAAATTTTGGGAATTTTACGGCGCAAATCTTTTTTCCGTAAGCGATCAAAGACCTCCAATAGCGATACAAGACTTCGAAAACATTTTTCGCGCAAAATTTTGCTATCCAAAACCTGATTTAGCTATCCAAGACCTACCTGTTTTGCTGCACGGAAGCATTTAGCCATCCAAGACCTGATTTAACAATCAAAGACCTGTAAGACATAGAAATCTATCATATTTTAGCTATCCAAGGCCTTCAACTTAATTTGCGTCGAAAATTCTCTCAAAAATCGGACGTAAAGCATCAGTATGGTCATAATAATACCATTATTATCATAACTCAATTTTCCATAAAATGGACTTAAAGCTTATTATTTTGATGCGACGATTGATATTATTTGACCGGCAACAACAGATGGCAGTGGTTGAAACCACAACAGATGGGATAAAAAACTCAAACAATAATAGTTTATAGTAGAAAAAATTATCAACTGTCTTCTAAAATTAATTTATGATAAAAAACTACAATGTTGCTCAAATTCTGAAATACAAAATATAATTTATATGCATCATATAAAATTGTAAATTTGACTGTTATTATAATGAAGCCCCTAAATTCGAGGGTGTCAGGCCTAGCAATATATCACACACAGAAGTAAAACAAATTTTAGCCCTTGCCCTATACATATACGTTTTTTTATAAGAAGATCAAAAATTTTTGAAGCCTCCGGATGTTCTTAACATGTTCTTATTTTCGCCATTTTGTGAGTATTTTTGTCCATTTTCTTAAGAAATCAGGTGTTTAAAAGTCCGCACAAAGCCTTAAAATGTTCTATTCTTAACATTTTGGCCATCGAAGCCTTATGTTCTTATGTAGTTTGTTCTTATAAAAAAACGTGTATGTCAATAGACGATATCGGCTTTCCGAATTCATTGCGCAAAATAATTCACGGATGATAATGACTTTCAATGCAATGCATCATGGGTAATCATTCGGGGAGAATTCGGAAAGCCGATATCGTCTATTACTTTGATTTAGATTAAATTTAAATTCTTCGTGCCGGTACGAAATTAAATCTAAAAAAGTACACCCTTTTCTCGCAGACCAAGTAGGATTTTTTTAGCCAGTAAAAATAACGTACCAAAACTCATCGGGATTGATATTTTTTTATGGCTGGGCATGGAGGTAATAAAAATATAGATGGAGAGTCAATGCCTTTTGTTCTATTCTGATTTATCATCGGAAGCAAACAGCTGTTTGGTTGCTTTGGGAATAAGATGATTAATTTTGGGTATACTCGTGGGAATATTTAATTTCATAAAAAACTGAATAAAAAGATGTTGGATTTTAACAACTCTATTGTGAGATAATAACTTTGTTATGATCAAAAAAAGAAAAAGGTTGCCGTAACAAGCACAAAATCCTATATTTCTAAGGGTCCCCTCTCATAAAATCATCGATAAATTTCAAAAAGAATTCTATATTACGATTAGGTAACCTTTTAATTAATCATCCATCAGAATTTGAAAGCCCCCTCCCTTTTAGACGTAAAGATTTCTAGTGAAGAAATTTTCGAGGAAAATGTGCTGAAACTCTCAAAATTAGCACAGTGTTCGCCCAAAAATACATCGATATGAAATCATAGAACTTTTGTAACCTGACTTTGAGAAAATTATTTTTGTATCGAGTTTGAACAAGAACTTTTTGCATAATAAGTTTATTTCAATCAGGATAACATTCTCACTTCTGTTCTTATAAATTTACATTTCGGATTTTTTTGCTTCCAATGATGGTACATCAAAGTAAAGCCGCTTTGAATAGATTTATAAAAGATTTCAACGATCATTTAGGTCATTACCGAGACGTTTTCTCTCCATCTATATCTTTATTACCTTCATGGGCTGGGGATGCTCTTATGGCTTGGGGTTCGAATTCCATTGTTTTTGAGCCAGAAAATTCAGTGGGGATGCACAAAATAACACGAAATTTTACAGTGCAGATTTGCTTATTTACAGCGGGGAAAAGAATTCGAGTATAATTTTCCACTAGGAACGATATTTTGGCCAATTTCTCCAGTTGGAAGAGGTATCAGTAGGTCTGTGAGAAGGGGTGGATAGTAATTTGGGCACCTTGGAAGCTTACATAATTGAAAGGTGTTTGTTAAAGGTGGAGACTTTGAATAAGTTAATAAACAAAAATTAACTCAATTCCCTAAAGGCTCCCACTAATTATATAGTCAATTGTATCACTACTCCTTTAACTAAATACAGCTATAAAACTACACTATTTAACAAAAACAATTGCTTTAATTTAAAACATTAATAATTATTTGAAATATGTTAAAAACCGTCAACAACAGTTACAATGTGTGACTTAAACAAACAGAAAAAAACTACAAATTAGATTTATCATTAAAGTCCTTGCGCTTAATTGGGCTGTTCCATTAAAAATCCATACAGGGGTGGACGAACCTTTTTAAGTCAAAATAGATTTCTTGGAAATGTGGTATCCCCCCTGGAAATGGTAAAATTTACAAAAATAAAAACCGTCGGTAAATTTTTTTTTATACTTTAAAGTGATGATGGACGAACTAAAACCTGTCTTTTATCTCCTGGAAATTATAGGATATCTATTTACCCCCTGAAAAATGAGAAAAATGAGAAAAATGAGAAAAACACTCCTTTAGACCCCCTTGAAATTCTTCTCAGGCTAATGGAAATGTTCGTCCACCCCCCCCCCCTGTATGGATTTTAAATGGTATAGTCCATTGTAAATGAGAGAATTCGCGAAAATTTAGTATTGAGTGTGAATTACCTTTCACTAATGAAGCTTTTTGAAATTTTTCTAAATCTTTACTA
The DNA here is from genome assembly GCF_902728285.1 of Clytia hemisphaerica. Taxonomy (NCBI): domain Eukaryota; kingdom Metazoa; phylum Cnidaria; class Hydrozoa; order Leptothecata; family Clytiidae; genus Clytia; species Clytia hemisphaerica. Next base: position 753,519 of record NW_027103621.1, read on the forward strand.
ATTTTTGCTTCGGGAAACACATTTGGGTATTCTTGCCTCGCAAAGATACACAAAAATTAAATAATCAATAATCAGTAATCAATAAATTATCATTTTAAAAATAAATTAAACCTTGAAACCTCTTAAAATAAAGTCTGTTCCAAAAAAAATTGGCAGTCCGCACGTTTTGGTACATTGCTCTTGAAGGAGAAAATACAACCAGAATTTATAACTCGTTGATAAGATCATCTTAAACGGATGTATTTCAAAAACATTCGAAAACGAAGGTGAAAAATGAATATGAAAAGAGTTGACTTTTTTCTACCTGATCAAAAATTATGAATTTATACTTCTCTGAAACTGTGATCTCCGCTGATTTCAATTATGGTTTCGGATTTTTTATATATTTTTTTGATCAAAAGTCAAAGCTCTTTCAAAGTGAGCTAAAAATTGCTAAAAGTGGTCAAAAATGTACCAAAATGAACCCACTTTGGAAAGCTGTAAATTTTGATGCGAGAAAGATATAAAACATCTGAAAAAAATATTTGTAAATCAGCGAATTTCAACGTTTCAGAAAAGTATAAATTCCAAATTTTTGGTCAAGTAGAAAAAATCTTCATTTTTCAACCTGATTTTCGAAATACTTTGAAGTATTAAAATCATCCGCTTAAGATGGTCTTTTCAACGAGGTATAACTTATTATTATATCTTCTCTCCTTCAAGAGCAATTTATCAAAACATTTTTTTGGAACAGACTTTAGGAGCTAGCTTTGTAAAATCGCAAAGATTTCTTACCTTAAAGAGAACTAATCTTTTGCAATAACTATTCTTGGCGTGTGACAAAATCATAAAAAGTTTAATGACTCTCTTCAAAATAAACCAATATACCTATTATTCAGCCACTAGGAACTGCGCAATGAAATTCGCTAGTCCCAATCCAATAAGCGCTCCATGGATTAATATGCTGGTTGGTTTTAAAGACTGGTCTTTGTATTGTATAACCATTTTGACGAGCGATGGAAGGGTGAAGATGTAAACCATACCACTAACCGATCCAACATATCTGGAGAGAAAGTATGAAATGCAGACCACCTTTATATTAACATTTTGATAGTACTGAAAATCGAAATGACAAATAATTTAAGTCTAAATTCTGTCCAATCTGAACCAAAAATCAATAACCTACGAGTGCTTCAAAATTAAAAAATTCAGTATGCCTTAGCTTATGCGTAAAAGGAGCTTATAGAAATTCTTATAAAAAAAGTCTGATACAAACATAGAATTCTATGAAATTCAACGGGAATTTACAATTACCTGATTATATGACCCACATTGGGATAAAATATTGCCATTAATACACCAGCACTGATCAACACAATATTGTGAATGATAATGGATAAATAACTGAAGAAAAGACGGAATGAAGATTGCATGAGGATACGAAAATACCCAAAATTTATGGAAATGCCATATCAGGTGAGCTTGTGGAGGTAACAAAGATTTTACACAGCCTATTTGGTGCGCCTTCTTAATTTAAAAGATTTAACCTATTTAAAATAAAGTCCGATTACAATCGGAACCAGCACGAAAGAGGAATGGGTACAAAGACTTTTTGACGGAATGATCTTATTATCTCATCAAGAAACCACGTGAAACTAAGCGATGTTATCTTTAATAAAGTCTCTACTAGAAAGTCCTAGAAATATCCTAAAAAAATTCATAAAAGCTCAAAAAACCCATAAATGCCAAAAAATAATAAAATAATTCTTTTGTCTTTCGTTGAAATGGGCCCTTCCAGAAAATTCAGCCATGGGAGTGGAGGATATATTATTTCTTCCATCATTTACCCCTGGACAAATTGACCCCATGGATACGGCTAGTATTTTCTTCAATAAAACTAGATGGAAATGTACGAAAAATTTTATTATCAATACCTTTTGACCATTTTTGATTTCGGTCAAAAAAAGCGGTCCTAAACAATACAAAACGTTGTAATATAAAATTTAGGCTTAACATTGATGGGGCCATTGTTGAGACTTACCTATAATCAGAGCGGTTCAAGAAGAAACCGAGAATCTGTATGCGAACAATGTACATCAACAATGGAAAGACTGTGGTCATTTGAAATAATAATCCACATTGTGCTACGAATGTCATGATGTCACTTGATACAAAATTATCCAAGAAAACCTAGATAAAAACAAAAGAGTCGACTTGATATGTATTTCTTCAGATTTGAAGAGCGTCAGAGTTTTAGCCGTTTTAAAACGTCATTTGGCATTTTGCATACAGTTGTTGCTCTCTAATTCGATCTTCAAGGGGAATTGAATTTTCATCGAATAAGGGAGCGTCGTTTATGATAGTTTCTTGTTGACGGGGACTTTAAGTTTTATCGAATAAGGGAGCCTATCGAATAGTAGAACGTCGAATTAGAGAGCATCAACTGTAATTCCGAAATTCAAAAAGATATACTATGTGTATTTTTGTACAAGGTCAACATGTATATATTTCTGAGTTATTTCAAAGTTTTCGAGGGTAATGCAGTTTGAACAAAAAACATGGGGCACAATGAACAGCAGAATAAAGATTAGAAAACGAGTATCATGGATTGACAAGGTAAACAGTGACACATTTAAAAAGTATCAAGACCTCGAATGAAATCATACTTATCAGAATCTTTCGAACTAAATAGGGAACAAAAGTAAGCGGGAAAATTTACTGGTTTTAACTTTTAGGCTCCGAGGGACGCGTATTCGCGTCTTGAAACAGTTAAAATACCAATACCTCGGGGCATAAACCTAGGGCATAAAACGCATGACTTTTAGAAAGAGTATAAAGATACCTTTTCAATTGTACCAAAACGATTGTCTAGCTCCCAGGTTACAAGCTTCAATGCTATTTTGAAGTTTTGAGTTTTAAAAAAATCATGGAAAACTGTAGCACGTTCAAAGGGTTAAATAAGTGGTCATTTTAATTCAGTGGCAGTAAATTCTTTGGTTAAGACCTACCTGTTCAATACAAGATTTATCAAGTGGAAAGAATGAGTAGAAGAGAACAGCCACAAAGGCGTACGTTCCCGTGGTCAGAATATATGCTACCGTCACGTCACGTGTCTGGAATAAAAAGGTCAAAGATAACAAAATATCGCGGTGATTGAGAGAAAAAGCTTTTGAAATCTGTTTGGCATTATCTTATTTTTCAAACACACTGGCCTATATTTAGTCTTAAGCTCTTTATTTCAAAAACGAATAACGGTGAGTGGTTACGAGTTTCCTACGAACTTCCTAACAGAACTATGGACAGAAAACCTGGGAACTTACATTGTTTTCTGGTTTTTCATTAGTCGCCAGGATGGATAAGATAGCGTTGTGAATGTAAAGAGCTAATGCAAGGATACCAGTCAGAGCAGGAAATCCAAAATTGTATACTGTAATGAAAAGGAAGATGACACTTAGTGAAGTGGATTTAATCTTGAAAAAACAAATTTTGACGAGGCCCAGGCAGTTGAAGAGGTAAACTAAGATTCTAGATTCTGCTTAAACTCTAAAACACCTCTCTGAATTTACTTTCCAGCTTTTTGAAGTTCCTTTAAAAAAAAAATCAGACATTTTCTGATGACAGAAAAATAATACGTTAACATCATCTAAAGAGTTCAAAAGGGTCGAGCTTTTTCTCGATTGGGCTCTTCCAGAAAATTTTTGTACATGGGGGTGGAGGATATATTGGATATTTTGTCCGGGGGGTAGTTAAAAATCTGCAAAATTTCCCTTGTTTTTTGGGCAAACTTTGAACGTCCGGTAGGTCAGCTGATGCTTGTCCACAATGTCCAGGGGGAGTAAATTTCCAAAAAATGTTATATCAATTATCCTAGACCCCCCATTTAAAAAAATCTTCTGGAAGAGCCCATTGGTTAAAACATTAGCCATAAATAAAATAGTTGATATATACAAGGAAGACAGATGTGTGACTTACATTTGGTTGGACCTTCAGCCAGTGGAACATTGAAATGCAAATGAGGACCCCATTGAACTGCTCTCACAATCACAAAAACCAGAATGTAAAGCACTGATACAGTACCTACGATAAAAAAAGCAAAACGGATACAGTTTCTCAAATGTTTTTCAAGTTTATTTTTTTTGTGGGATTGCAACTCGTACAAATGTCAAAAAAGTGAAAAGTAATAATTATTATGACGTATGCGTTGCGGGGCGCAATTGAAATCAATTAACTTAAACAATTTTGGCTTTTTATCTCATTTTATGTCAAAAACACCTCAAATTAGGTATCATACCATTGGTACAGATTTTAATGCCAAGTAATCCCAAAAATGCCTCTTCTTTAGGTATTTTTTGTTGCCTTCCTACTTCATGCTCAGTTTCAGGGCTAGGTTGCTAAGGCCACATTGCTTAATTTTTTGGCCATTTTCAGGGCTGGACTCGTAGCAACTCGGTTGCTTATAAAAGAAATGTGTAGATAAAGTAATCTCTCAGTGTATTAAATTTAGTGAAGAAAGTCGGTGATTTGAGAGACGATAGTGGTAAAAATAGTGTAAAAAGTCACTCAACTGCTGACGTATTGACTTATTAGCAATGGAATTGGATAATAGAATAATTTCATTAAATTTGGGTATGGATAGATAAAAACAACACAATAATTCTTCTGTTCGAGAGTCGCAGATAGAATAATTTGAAAAAAAAACAAGAGTACCGGGTGACCCACGAAAAAGTTCGGACGTTTCCCGACGTCTTGAGGCCGAACAAATGTCCCAAAGTGCTTGGAGTTTTGATATTGAGAAAGTAGATATCCTAACTTAAAATTTGAGCTATCACGTTTTAAATTTGACCAACTTGTTCTCTGCTTATGAGCTTTTAAAGTCAAAATTCACTTTACGGAAAGTGTAAAAAACACGTAAAAAAGGGGTATCAAATTTGGTATTTTTAGACGTTTTTGATATACAGTTTTTGAAAAAAATCTATGAAAGCGCCAATTTTTATAAAAACTAGTCTTGTTTTAAACAAAAATTATTTTCAAAGGTGTTTTTACTAATTATTAATGTCATAAAACTCGTTAAATTAGTCAATTTGTAAGTGATTTTCTAATTGATTGCATGAATTTAATACCTCTTTATTGCGTGTTTTTTACACTTTTTGAAAAGTGAATTTTGACTTTAAAAGCTCATAAGTAGAGAACAAGTTGGTCAAATTCAAAAAGTGATGGCTCAAATTTTAAGTTAGGATATCTACTTTCTAAATATCAAAACTCCAAGCATTTGGGACATTTTTTCGGCCTCAAGACGTCGAGAAACGTCTGAACTTTTTCGTGGGTCACCCGGTATAAGTATGAATATCTCCTCAATCCATCGAGTAAAACTCACTAACCTAGCGCATTGAATTTAGTGAAGAAAGTCGGTGATTTGAGAGACGATAGTGGCAACAAGACAACAATGAGATACAACGGAACAGTCTTTCGTTGATCCCAATAGTTATAGAAACTGTTATCTGCACTGGGAGTGATGTCTGGTGATGTTTGATTCATATTGGAATGTTTGTGACAAATAACTGTAAAAAAAGAAAGAAATTAAGATTCTACAGGGTGGGCAAAAATAATAATTGTCAGATCAAAAATGTTTTACTTGCAGAGCAATTAGTGTCATAGAAATTATATTCTTCTTTTATTAGTTGGAATGTTTACGACAAATAACTGAAAAAAAAACAAAGAAAATTTTAAGATTCTTTATCGGCGATCCAAAAAATATCTGCAATCTGATTGGTTAAAAAGAGTACAATATATCTTGTATTTTACATGTAAAAATATAAATTGACGAAAAGATGTTGTTGCATTGTAGCGGTAGCAGCAATCTAACGTCACTTTGCTACAAAAGTGCCCTGCGCTTTTTTCCAACACAAAAAGTGCATTTTTTGTGTTGGAAAAAATGTTGTTGTATTCTGTTGTTCCAAGGTTAAACAAGCAACATGCTGAATGGACCTACCTGATGATGAAACTTAGATAGCAATAAGGAGAAAAACAATCATTAAGAAAATATAGCGCTTAGCGAAAATGCATTAAATGTCATCATTGATTGTTGATGGGGGGAGGGGTTTAGGGAAAAAAGAAATAGAAAGTTCCGGTTGCAAAATTGCAAAAGTTTTATTGACAATTGAATCATGCTTGATGGGGCATTGTTATCAATAATTTTTTTAAGTGAAAAAACAAAGAAATGTATGGAAAAAGCTTTTGAGAAGAAATTGTTAATACGCATCTTTGAGCAAAATATCAGAAAAAACTAATGATAAAATCTCGAGAAAATGCCAAAAAACCTGTTTTTCCGGCATATTTCACATTTTAGGTATTGTCATTTTGCATCAGTGTGCAAAATTTCATAAAAAAATATAAAGTACAGCTTGAGAAAATCAAAAAATACCGTTTTTCCGGCGAAAATGGGCTGCCCGGCGATTTGGTTGGGACATGCTATCAACTGTTATCATAGATTTCGAAAAAGAAAAAGATTTAAGTTCGTTCAATTCTGGTAAACTCCCAACCGAATCGATTTTCTTGGTGCAATGTTTTTTTGAATTTAAGTCTCTTTTATAGCACCAGATCGGTGCTGTAAGTGACATATTGTGTAGAAATATCATTCGACCCTGCTAAACTTGAAATAAATTTCCTTTACTTAAAAGCATAGTCCGTATAAAAAACCCTGATCTGGAAGCCTTTTGTTTCGTTCCATTGTTTCTTACTTGAACTTGCTATGAGAAATTAGTTTGTTTTGCTCACTTTTTAATCATGTGGTTAAATCTTAGACCAATCCCAAGAGGAGTACTTTGTAACGTGATCAAAAACTGAGCGAATCGATTTTCATCTTTTGATAATAACAAAGGAAAAGCTAACAAAAAGTTAAAACAATAAGCTTCCAGACCAGTGATTTTTTAAAGGACTATGTTATTAAAAGCTTAGTCTTGTGTATCTTTTGTACCTTCTGGAAACCTCTTTTCACCAACAACTCTTGCATTATGGTAGATGGTAGAGTAATTGAAATGTGCTTTAGGAATGTTATCTGGTGTAATCACTGTGTGGTCTGAAAAAAGAGAATGAATTCAATTTTTAGATTTTGCAAAAGTGAGAACTTTTTAAATCTAGAATTGGTAAGAATTGCGGTTGAAAAGTAGCACATAACCATATAGTGACTAAGTTCTGAGAGGAAGACAAACGGGCCAATTAACGGGGTTATGTCATAAATATCACGAAAAAAGGGTTATTTCAAAATTTATCATTTAAAACATTACCATGAGTGAACTTTCCAACTTTATACAAGAAATTGGACATCAGCACCCAATAAACAATGATGGCTCCCAGGAAAGCCACAACACCAAATGTGAACGCCACATATTTAGCTGGTGCACCAAGGTAATGCTGACAAACATCTACAAACTCAACTGACGTCTTCAAACCTGAGAGAATATTGGATAAAACAATCCAATAATATAGGTCCAAAATAACCTATTATTAATCATAGAATTGTATTTCAAAGGTCTATTTTTACATCGACGAAATATTTAATTTTGAGATTTCTGATATAATCTAATCTTCGTCCGTCGTCCAGTCCTCAGAAATTATAAACAGATTAGGTGTTTTTGAACTTTGTCTAGGTTTTCGAACTAGACAAAAGCTTGTTCCAGGGCTTTCTCTTATATATCTTTAATCGTTTTTATTTCATTTTTGGTGAAAAAGATATCTCGTATGGAAGTCTCTTTCTCAGACAAAAGATTTTTCCTCCTCAGAAAAATTGGATTGAGGCTTCACAAATAAAGAAATCACAATGTAAAGAATACCATATTGAAATAAACTTACCTAGCGTTTTTTCACTTTTCAAGATGATAAGACATGTATACAGACAAATACACATCATCATTGCCATCAACAATAGACCAAGCATGAAGCCACTCTAATAAGAGAAGGAATAAAATATGGCATGTTGTCTATACAGTAAAAACACGTAATATCATCGACATCCCTTGTGACATAGATGGTGATGTTGTTCATCTCATGCTTGGTACACATGGTTTACTGGAGCGAATAAGTGACAAAGCCTGGCGCTGTTCCCGAATGAGCTGGATAGCTCAGCCAGTAGAGCACTAGTTATGTGAAAATCCAAATCTCACTTCAACTCTTCGGTTTAATAATTTGCTATCAAACTGAGGTTAATACAATGTGTAGATATATGTGGAACAATAATATACAGTGAAATTGTCCTATAGGTAAAGAACAATTCAAAGCAAACATGGGAAAACTATAGTTTACCTGCTGTAAAGCCCATGGCATACTGAGAAGAGAAGTTCCCATCATTGTGTTCCAGATTGCAAAACTGAAAAAAGGTTTAAGAAAAAGGTTAAAACAAACTACTTTTAAATAAATTCGTATATCCATACTTTTCAACTTTTGAAAGCAGCAGGTTTGTTGTATCCTTGAGGTATAAGGTCGGGGAAATTTTGATCACAAACTAATCATAACATAACTTAGGATTTATATCTTACTTTTTAAAAGTCACATAATTTCTGAAAAATGTTCTATGAAAGCCTCTAATATTATAACTTTTTAGTTCAGGGGCTTACATTATTTAGATTATATGGAATTATCTAAAATGCTTTTCCTTTACAAGATAGTTATATAACATATTTTTCGGCTGATTTCAGGGATCTTATTTTAGAGATCATATCCTGATCCATCCTTGATGGGTTGATAGGTAGATATATAAGTATTATATAGTAAAAATTCACCTGACATCGATTACTTACATAGTAATGATACTACTTTGTTTAGCACCTGAATCTCCTTTGAAGAAGAAAAACGAGCGTGGCAAAACATGAGCTGGAATGACCTATTGGACAACAATAGCAGATTACTAGTTTAAGGTTTTGTAGGTTTTTTGCTTATCTTTAATAAGCTAATATAGAGGATGGAAACTAGATAAAAACAGAGTGACACCAAAATAGTCTAAAGTGGATGTTTTTCGTCCACACAGGCGGCATGAAACTCTGAGTAGCAAAATCTACAAGTCTCATTCTTTATAACTTAAAGTGGAGTCATAAAGAAATTTTAATGGCTGGGGAAGTGAAAATTTTAGAGGTGTATGTCAGAATTTTTCATTTTAAAAATGAAGGGTAAATGATATAAACAGCTAAACACTTAATACGAAACGAAAGACCTCGATGCACTAACCAGTGGTTCGCTCATGCTACCATGTAATTTCGAATAATATCGATATCGTTTGTATTGTGCAACATCTCTCAAGTCCTCAGTGGATGCTGACCGATTAAGAATTTGATCAGAATTGATCATGTATGGGCTTCGATTCGCATTATTACGATCGTTATTAGATTTTTTTAAATATTTCCTAGAAATTTCTTTGGGAAGTGATTTTGATGTTTTACGTCCTGGTTGGTTGATTTTGTTGATTAGAGGAGAATTTTCTGTGGTGCTGCTACTTTCACTGAAAAAAAAAAGTTTCACAGTATATCGCTTTTGCGTAGATTTTTTTTACATTTAATTTGAAATTCTTGAAAATTTGTATTGTTATTTTTCTTAAGAGTAAATCAGAGTTTAATTCAACATCACTAAAATGGGATAAGTATAATATTTTTAAAATTTTTTTTGAGGAATCAATTATTACAAAAAAATTATCAATGAATGTAATCTACCAGTTGTAACAATTGAAGAATTTAGTGCTGTTTACTTACCTTTCATTCATCTTGGTTATATTATTTCAACTGTTAGTCTTCATCAGATTTGGTTGTAAAGGTTTGTGAAAAATAATTCCAGTTCTTTTACTTTTTTTTGATAGCGCTCTACAAGAGAAAGGGAAATAATATTTCATTTGAAATGAGTTGGTTAAAATTATTGAAAAAATTGTCGCCACAATGTTTGGACAACAGAATGCTATATGCTACCGGGTGCGCCACAAAGAAGTTTCTCTCTTTAAAGTGAACTTTCCCGAGATCTAAAATTTTTGAAGAAAGATTAACTTAGATTTTAATGGGGCATTTATTAAATTTGGTTTATTTAGATCAAAAGTTATACTCGATTGAATAAAAAAGTTACTTTCAAAAAGTGCTTGAAAACGTTGAAAATCAGCCTATCAAATTAAATAGAAGCACAATCACATGATACATCAGTATTGTTGTTTTAGCCATTAAAAATCATAATTAGCTGAAGTGACCTTTTGTTTTACAAAGGAAAGTTGAATTTCAACTTAAGAAAAAAAATTCATCAGAAAATGCCAAAAATTCTGGCAAAATTAATCAAAATGCATGATAAATCCAGCCTTACATGGACTTTATCCAGTCTAGAACCCGAAATTTAAGGGAACTCGATAAAAACAAATGAAAAATTATTTTCAAAATGATTATAAACCCTTTTTAGGCTTAAGTTTCAAAATTTATGCGTATAATTGCTAAGAAATGCTCTTATTCGTACAAAGGCTATCGCGACTGCCAATTTTAAAATAAAAATTTGATAGCTCGATTTTTAACGTTTTTGAGCACTTTTTGAAAGTAACTTTTTTATTCAATTGAGCATAACTTTTGATCTGATGAATCAAATTTAATAAATGACCTATCAAAATTTAAGTTTATCATTCTTCTTACCAATGGAAAAGAATTGGTTCTTTTAAGATTTTCAGACTTCGAGAAAATTAACTTTAAAGAGAGAAACTTTTTTGCGGCACACCTGGTGTATGCAGAAGTTGAAGCAAAAAGCTTTAAAGGTTACCATACACAAACACAATATTCCCTACACATTTTCATAAAGTAAAGATTACTAAAAACAGCAAAACAAAACAAAATTTTGAGAGATGTTACACCATGACATTTCCCCTCTCACATTTTACTGCTGTCTATTTTTCTATCACATTCACATGCGCAATGACAGGCCCTTCTCTCCTATCTTTTTTCTATTGTGAAAATTTGCTTACTAAAGGGATTCAACTTTTTAACAATAGAGATTTGGCAACACTTCTTTGAAGAATACACATCTTTTTTTATAAGGAACAGGTTTATAAGGAGCTTGAGGCTGAAATGGGTCCAAAAAATAAGGAATTGTTAGCCCAGGGCTAAGAATAAGAAAAAATAAATTAAGTTAAGGAACAGCAAGAGTTGAACTTGCACACATTTTCATTAAATGTAAAGCCATGTTTGACGCTAACATATTGTAAAACAAAATATTTTTAGTAAATTTATGAAGATGTGCAGGGAATATGTGTTTGTGTACCACAACCTTGAGAGAGCCCTTTGTGAATTGACCAGTCTTAACTTTTCTAAAACGGTGATAACAACAGCTAACTTATTTTAGTTCAAATTTTGCATAAGATGATAAAATTGAAAAGTGGCTTTTAGAATCGCATCCTTACAGTGCAGCAAAATATCAATGAAATTCATACCCTTACAGTGTACCGTCAACTGCTCTAACTTGGGACTATCTGACAAAACATGGGACGGCAATATTCGGCCACCATTTCACCGAACCTCCAAAGTCATTTGATTTGAGTTAATGAATCACGTATTAAAAAATACACAATTTCTCTTTCCCAACGAGTAGGCTTTTAAATCGAAATATGAAAAACAATCCATAGTGGAACACACGCAAATGTCTGTAACGAAGAAGACCATATTTGTGGCAAAACGATCGAGCGTTTGACGTCACTCGCACAGCATGTTACCCATTTGTTATTTTGTTAATCCCATCGGGCTGTTAGGGCGGTTAGGCGGCGGGCGTGCTCTAATTCTCAAATCGGTATCCGATCATTTTGAATGAAAACAAAAAGTAAAAAAAAGGACACGCTATCAGTGAAAGTTATTGTGACATGTTATGACAGAAAGTATGATTGATAAACTTGTTGGAGTTATCAAAACAAATTTGTTGTCAAAGAGATTTAACAGTAAGTGAAAATACAGGCCAGATTATCCTGGATTATCAACAGTACCATGTTTCGACCAATCGTCCCAAGTTAGAGCAGTTGACGGTATTTTTCTCAAGTTTAATTTTGCAATGTTTAGTGAACTTCTAGTTTCATGGATGACTTGTTTCACAAGAGTAATCAAGAGTAATCAACAATTTCATTATATATAAAGGGTTGTTTTGAATATTTTTCAGATAGAAAAATAACAGCACTTGCTTCTTATATATACAAAACATAATTTTTTATTACAAAATTGTTAACGATTTAAACACGCGCAACGGATTCAAAATAATAGAGGTAATTATTTTTACAACTCACACCTTATTGATCACATTAATTGACATCTTGACATATAGTCATCTTGTTAGATGTTTTGTTTCCAGAGTTCTTGCAATAGTTTATTGGTCAACTTGGAGAGGAAATGAAAACATAGAATTTTTTCACAGCAGTTATTTGAGGGGTCGGATTTAGGCAAGGCTGTCGGATTTAGGACCACTCACGGTACTGAGGGGGTAAAAGATTTAAAATTTTTCCTATTTTTCCAACCCTTAGTGGGACTGAAATTTGATTTTCTGATTTTTCTGACCCTTAGCAGCGAGTAGCAGCGTAACTTTGGAAGTCGAAAAAAGGTACCTTTTGCCTTTAAGAAGAATTAAGGGCGGCACATACTGTACCTCCATTTGCCTAAGTACCCCCCCGGGCACATGATGTCATACACGCGGCAAATTATATATTGGAGAGGAGAGCAAGGTGGGGTGGTTCGGGACGGTGGTAGGCGCTCTCTCTCTAACAGTCTAATTCTCTAATTGGCGTTGGCGCCATTTTTAAATTACATTCAATATGACATTGTGTTCTACAAAAGTTCCATTTACTGTATGACATACCTCTCTTTACACCTTTACTTCACCTTTTATTTTGTTTGTTTGTTTTTGTTTTGAAAGACATTGCATCGCATAAGGCCGTTCGTAAAAAGTTGTTTGGTTCCCATCACCCGACCGACCGTGAATTCTACTGAAAAATTAGAGTTGGAGAGTCGGAAACCATTTTTCCTGACAGCTGAAACTCCACCATCACCCTCCATGTTTCTTTTTTCCAGAGAAAGAGCAAACGCTAATCTCGCCCAAAAAAACAATTCAAAACCCGTTACCTAATTCTGTTTTTTCCTGATTTTCAAGTTTGATTTTTTATTGCGGACCATGCATTAATGTGGAAGCATCAAAACAAACCAGCGGAGCTTTTGTGAAGTGAAAAAGAGGCTTAGGCTTAGGGCAATCAAACGTTCATTTACCACCCTTTTCTATAAGGAAAATTCCGCCCTCTTGGTCTGTTTCGTTCAAACAGAAAATATTTTTCGCCCGACCGACTGACCGACCCACTTTTTGATGGTTGGAATGACGGGAACCAAGGTATTTTTTAGGAACGGCCTTATTATTAAACAAAAGCAAACAGTAAAGTATATAATGTAATGTCTAAGTTTGAACTATTAAGTTCTTCTAGCCTGATGCCTTATCAATGCCTTAAAAATAAGAGGACAATAAGAAATGACAAACCTGTAAGGTAAATGGTAAACCTGTTTCGTGTTTGAAGTTTGTTGAACTGTAGCCCAGGCTAGTTGAACTGTTGAATTTACCACAGATACAAATTTTCTAAAAAATTGCGCCATCTTGAATCCCGTTTCCTCATCCCGATTAGTTTTCGAGAGATTCGGGATTAATAAACAAATATTTTGGCGGGAAAATGCCACCAACAATGGCCCGGAGAATTTGTAGTTCGCGATTTTTTACACGGAAGACTTGGAAGACATACATTTAAAAGAATAATGCATTTTGAGGAAGTGAGTACCAACTATGGGTGAAACTACGATATCCTTGATAGAAAGCAATTCGTATTGTTCATTTTGTGAATAAATTGAAGGGCGTGAGATTTTTTCGCACAGAAAAACTTTAAAATATATTTGTAGTCGAAGACCGACACGACACGTCAAAAAACGGGACTTTGAGTTTGAGAGACTATTTTTCTCATTTTTCAACCAAAATTTAAAATCTAGATTTCGAGAATTTATGACCCTTTGAGGGAGTCGATTATTTTGCGAGTCGAGTAATTTTGGGACCCTTTCGAAAAAAAATCAATCGCTAGTTTATCGTTTATGGTTTATGTATGTAATGCCAGACAATGTATAGCAATGTGCCCTCCCGGTTATTACCATAATGGCTTTATGGCAACTCCTGAACTTGGGCACAGGATGTACGGTTTACACTGAGCAGCCCACTCCCGAGTTTTTGGTATGTTTCTTGCATTATAAAAATTTTGGTAACCCTGCTGAAAGAAGAAGTAGAAGGTGGTTTAAAAGAAAAGAAAATTCCAAAATTAATTATCTTAGTAGGATCCTTAGGATCCGTGACATCTTTTATGCGACGCAACTGCATGTAGTTAGTTCGAAAGTAGGAAGGTTTTTAAGACTTTTTTGAGAAGGGGCTCGCAAATTAGACCCGGTTTTAAGAGGGGGCCCGGCAAAAGTTATTATGACTAAAAGACTGACGTTTACAGACAAAGCTGTAAGGGTAAAAAATTGACGTTTTTAAAAAGTCAAATTTGAAAAAAATGAATGAGACCATCGGAAAGAGCGAAATTATGAGCAAAAAAGTATACTACAACAAGTCTCTTACTCGAACACACAAAGAAATACGGCCACTTAAAGTTCAAAATTTTGTCAGACTCCGTACGGTTGAGACAAAGTTTGACGTCCATCGTACTCTACCTGACAGAATTTCAAACTTTAGATGACCGTATATCTTTGTGTGTTCGTTAATATACTTTTTTTGCTTATAATTTCATGCTCTTTCCGATAGTCTCATTCATTTTTTCAAATTCGACTTCGTCAGTCTTTTAGTCATTAAAAACTTTTACCGGGTCTAATTCGCGGGCCCCCTCTTAAAAAGTCTTAAAAACCTTCCTACTTTCGAACTAACCATATTCAGTTGCGTCGCATAAAAGATGTCACGGATCCTAAGGATTGACCCCCTACTATCTGTAAGTTTGTTTACTTTTCAATGACAAAGAGATAAAAGGATTAAATCAAGTAAATAAATAAATAATCTAATAAGGTAATAAATAATCATTGCTTTCGATTAATTTATTATAAATAATGTATAATAAATATTCATCGATGCGATACTTTAATGGGATGAACTTTCGCGGGGATTAAATTTCGCGGATTTCGCGGATTTGGGTGTCATCCGCGAAAATCTGCAAAATTAAATCCCAATGGAAATTTGGAAGGGCCTCTTCCGCGAAATATTTCTAAACAAAACTCAAAATATGTCAGATAAATACTATTTGAATGGTTACTTGCATCAAAGGAGCGCTAATAATGTGTATTTCAACAACCACGATTCATGATTTGGCAGTAAAAGCCACAAAATCGTGAAAATATTGCTACCCGCGAAATTTTTGAATTTTGCGGAAAGGCCCAACCGCGAAATTTAATCCCTGCGAAAGTTTATCCCATTAAAGTATTAATTCATTATTTGAAAATGCAGGAAAAAGGCTGTAAAATTGGAAAAGGTAGTCAAATCCCCGTAAAAATTACGATAAATGATACAAAAGATGTGAAAGTGAAGAACTCTTTCCCCTATTTCTTCTAGAGCAGAGAACGTAGGGCTAAAAATAAAGGCTGAAATTGTTTGGACTTTAATCATCTGATAGTGATAATCCACGTTTTTTCTAATGCATAAAATTGAGACCTTGTTTTTATATATCAAAATTTAGATTATTATTTTTATTGCCTCTTTTTTTATTGGGGACGTCTATAGAGTTCTCCACGATCGCAGCAAACACGTGGACATTGAGTCTTCATTCTCCGTTTGTGGATTATGGATCGTTGAGATCGATATCGAGATTGACATTCTCCACGTTTAGCTCTTGATTGACAATCATATCTTGTATCTTTCAAATTCATACATTTTTCAGATTCGGGACCTTTGCAGGAACCACACGATCGGGGGCAGTAGTATTTATTATACGAACGGCATAAGCCTTTGTTGAATTGAACGGCAATGCAAGCTCCCATTCGGTCACCACATGCTGAAAAGTATCAAAAACAAGTTTATTGCAATGTCATGATTTGATCTACGTGAGACTTTTTTATGAGATTTTTATTATAATTTGTGGAAAAAGTGAACTTGGATTACAAAATTCTATTTTAAAATCCCCAAATTTTTCCAAGAAACATATCCTACACGATAACTGCTTTTTTTTTCATTTTAGTGATTTTTTACTTTACCAGGTCTGACGCTGGAGCGTCAACACTATCCCTAAAATTTGTACTATCTTTGTATGATAATTAAGAAAAGTTATTTCATTTTCCAACCTTTTCCAGGCCGTTGGGTCGTTGTTGTCATTTTGGTGGTCTTTGTAGTTTTTGGGCGCTTCGTTGTTGTTTTAGTTCTTGTGGTGGTCGTTCGTTTTTTAGTCGTCCTTGTAGTTGTAATGGTAGGTTTGACGTCACCGCAGTACTTCAAATTGATTTGCATTATATCTTTCTCAGACAATTTATTTCCACCAAGTGATAAATCAGGGTTAGCTTTCCATTCGATTGTGTTTCCATTACCATTGCTGAAAGCTCCTCTGAAAGAAGAAAAACAATTGATTAATACTGAAATCGTTTCTTCGTAATAAGTCAAAGAGATTCTTTGGACACGATTTTGTTTAAATAAAAGCTGAAAGGAGAAAACAGACTTTAATAAGATCATGTAAGAAACAATGTTGGCAATGTCTTACTTTGAGAAATGCATAACAGAAAATGGATCGTATCCAACACCAAGACTGTTGATCCTTGATGCAATCTTGAAATTGTGCTCACGACCTAAAAGATGAAAGAATTCTGTCCATTTTTATCTAGCTACTAAACTGGATTAGAAATCCTCAAAAATGAACGAGTATCTAATTTCATATATTCCGCAACCGTTAATTTGGATGATTGACAATTTCAGAATTCTAAAGTTTCAGCACAATTTTTTTATCAGTTGAATGGGAGGTAGGGTTGAATTGGGTCAGAGTGAGTGGGTGAGCGCGGAGAATCTCATTTTTGGAGGCTATCTCTAATAACTCCAAAGATAATTTTACGGTTTTACAATCTGCAATTTTGTGAGCTTTGTCAGTATTCTTGAGTTGTTTTTTTTTGTGTGTTTTGTTTCTACAGCATATTTTTTTTCATAGAATATAATTATCTTTTTATTTAAATATGATTATTTTTACATAGGACGAATAGCCATTGTAAAATATGGAAGAGCCTGAAAGACAATTAATAAAATAAAATAAATAAAAATAAAAATAAATAATCCTAAAAATAATGCTTATAGGTCACTCTAATAGAGACACAATTTAAAATTAGGTGATAAAAAGATGATAGAAGATGATTCATACCAGAGAAGATGCATCAAAGTCTAGTTAGAGCAGTGTTGAAAAATAAATTTTACCTTCAACTATATTTCTGAAGATGATATTAACGTATTCGTCACGATCAGGTCGACTTTGTTCATGATAAAATCCAATAGCATGAAGAAACTCATGAATGATCGTTCCTTCCCATAAACACCCATTGCCGATGGAAAGACTTTGTCTACCTCCTGTCATACCAACCATTGACCAACAACTAGGGGAAATAAAAAAAGGTAAGGTTATGGTAATGAAATTCCATGCTTTCGATGCATGGAATTCGATATTGGAATCAAAATACCATAAGGGAACTTATTTTACCGGGTACTAATTTTGGTGAATTTCAGGGGCTATTTAGGCAAGGAAACAAAAAATTTAATTTTGGCGGGAACTTATTTTTGCGATGGAGCAAAATATTAAATTTTGGTGGGAACTAATTTTGGCGAGTTTCGTCTAAATTAGTTTCCGCCAAAATAAGTTCCCTTAAAGTATGTTAAATACAGAAGACTTTCCATACTCAAAAAGACTTTCCTATTTAAACTCAACTGACAAAACTGACAGATAAACAGTGATAATAGTTTCAATATTTTATTGCCAGAACATCTTAGAACATAGCCAGTACCTTCCCACAAACCAAATTTTTTCTTTGTTTTATCGCGATAAAAAAGCGGTTTTCGTCTAACAGGCTACTTAGAACAGAGAATTTTATTTACTTTCTTAGCGAAGATGAATATATAGGGACAGAACACTAAATCAAATTTGGTGTGGCATTTTCAGGCAATATAAAGATTTATTGTGGTAACGTTCTTAAAACGAGCTCATATTTTATCGAAGGAGGACCCTGGAATTTTCAATTATAATATTTAAAAAAATTTTGTTCAATAAAGCATGAATAAATTTTCTCCCTACCCTCCACTTCTGATGACTTCAACGTGATTCTTTGGTACATTTGATGCTCGATATCCATATTCCACGAAGTTCATACAAGGAGCTGCTTTTTGGATCTTATTGACTGAAGCACGAATCTTGTCTTTGGCCCTTGCACCTACATAGAGAAGAAAGAATGTCTCAGGTCAATTAATCTCGATCAACCTCGTTCACAGCGTACTCTTGTCTCCCGAATAGACGTCCACCCCCGCTAATTGTTAAGAGACAAAAAAATCCATCCCCCCGCTCCTCTTAAGACCCCCCTGCTAATTAAATTCGAATAATTCAATATTTTATTACAGTGTAGATAGACCTTAAACTTGTTAAAATTTTCCTTTTTGTTAGTATTGGTTCTTATTTTACGTGTTTATTTGTTAAAGTTTCTTTTTTGTTGTCGAAATTGATACCAGTTAGAAAATAATCTGTCTTCAAACTACCCCTCCCTCTTATTCCATCCCCCCCCCGCTTATTAGAATTTAGAAAATTTTCCTACCCCCCTGCTTATTCGGACCCCCCCGTCTATTCGGGAGACAAGAGTATCACAATACCAGATAATAGCAAGTATGCATCTGTTTTTTTTCTTCGGTAGAGACTTGTAGTTCTCTGCTATGTCTTCATCTTGATTAACTTGATGACGTCGGTAAACAAGCACTTTTACTTTTATTTTGCTGTTCAGAACTGCAGGTTATTTAAAATCACCTTGTCACTCTACCGTCCTAAAAAGTATGTTAATACATAAGCTGACTCTAATATTTTGGAGTCTATTAGTAAGGTTAAAGACTGGATGAGGTTGATTTTATTGGAATGTAACGTTGGTATCAAAACGCCTTTACTATAAAAAAAGTATAACCTCGGGGGTTTTATGATTGAACAATTGCTTATCAATTAGTCTAGAGCTAGACTACTAATTAACATCACTTTTACTCAAAAGCTTCTTTTCAGTAGTAGAAAAACTTTCCCGTAAGGCCTTTTTTCTTCTTTTTGACTTTGAGGCAGGATCGCTCCTACGTTTTGTGTTAAAAGAATAGTGGTCTGGAAATCCAGACTACTTATCATTAGAAATGTACTTACTAAAAACAGTTGAGATGGTGTAAGGAACAATGCCTTTCGGCCATTGACCCCGGTCCTTTTTCAAAGCAGCACGATTTTGCACTTTGACAATATCGCCTTCTTCGAAATGTTCTTTATCGAGATCTAAATGTAGAAAAAGTCATAAATAACGTTCAAAATAGACTAAATTAGTCAATTTGCATCATCAAAATAATTGATACTGTATAGGAAAAAAATTCTCGAATTGAATGCTCGAATAACGAAAGAAGTGTATACCAACCTTTATCAGCATCATTGATGTAGTCAAATGCTGGGTTCTCTTCCCCTGGATGGTTCAAAGGATGACTGCGTATGAACACAATCATACAAAGAAATACAAAAATCTTCATCATATTTGAATAAAGTGAAAACTATAAAATTTCTTCACAAAAGATATATTGTTCAAAAAATCTTCTTAACCCTTTGAGTGCCAGGGTCCTTTTTTCTAAGTTTTTTTTAAAAAATCGCTAGTTCAAACTTTAAGGGCTTATATCTCCTGATCTAGAAGGAATTAGAAGCTCGTATATAGCTCGTTGGATAGCTTAGAGTCTCTTCTTTCTTTTGGGCGCCTTCGGCGCCGCCCGATTTAGGAAGGGCGTGGTGGGCGGCGGCCAAGGGGGGGGGGGTAGGTTAGGGAATTAAAGCAGTCAGGCCCGCTGCGCGGACCTGACTGAACTGATGAAAAGGTGCCCAGTGGTAAAATTTCAAATCAATTCACTAGAAGACAGAATAAAGTAAAAACAGGGCCAAATTTGGAGGTTCTTGGATCACTCGTTGACCAAAAATAGTCAAAAAACGGTCAGAATCTCAAAAAAGTGAATTTTTGTCAATTTTTTGCATTTTTTTGACTTTTTTGCTTAAAATTTCGCTGGAAAGACTCACTTTTGAATTTTTTTTTGCTTGACCATAAAGGACAATCTAATTCCTACGAGTTCGACCAAAAATAACGATTTCTAACTCAAACTGGGCATTACAGGAGGGCTTCGCCCTCCTATATAGCCCATGTCGTATATATACGACATCGGCACTTAAAGGGTTAAACAAAGTGAAAAAAAAATTTTGAAAATGTGATTTTTTGGTGTTTTTCAGCATTTTTGAGTGAGTTTAGGCCAAAAATTGAGAAATCTAAAAAAAAAAATAATTTTTGCAATTTTTCTTTAACCCTTTGAGTGCCAGGGTCCTTTTTTCTAAGTTTTTTTTAAAAAATCGCTAGTTCAAACTTTAAGGGCTTATATCTCCTGATCTAGAAGGAATTAGAAGCTCGTATATAGCTCGTTGGATAGCTTAGAGTCTCTTCTTTCTTTTGGGCGCCTTCGGCGCCGCCCGATTTAGGAAGGGCGTGGTGGGCGGCGGCCAAGGGGGGGGGGGTAGGTTAGGGAATTAAAGCAGTCAGGCCCGCTGCGCGGACCTGACTGAACTGATGAAAAGGTGCCCAGTGGTAAAATTTCAAATCAATTCACTAGAAGACAGAATAAAGTAAAACAGGGCCAAATTTGGAGGTTCTTGGATCACTCGTTGACCAAAAATAGTCAAAAAACGGTCAGAATCTCAAAAAAGTGAATTTTTGTCAATTTTTTGCATTTTTTTGACTTTTTTGCTTAAAATTTCGCTGGAAAGACTCACTTTTGAATTTTTTTTTGCTTGACCATAAAGGACAATCTAATTCCTACGAGTTCGACCAAAAATAACGATTTCTAACTCAAACTGGGCATTACAGGAGGGCTTCGCCCTCCTATATAGCCCATGTCGTATATATACGACATCGGCACTTAAAGGGTTAAAAGAATCTTTATACAATTTTTCACTTCACCAAAAATTATACCAAAAGAATGGCACGCCGATTTCGCTTATAAGCTTACAATTGAAATTCTTTCTATTAAGAAAAACCTAGAGAAAACGCAACCAAATCGTTTCCGACTTTTGATCAAACAAATCCTTCAGATATTTAAACATTCCTTCAGGAATTTACCTTCACAAAGAAAAGTACTTTTCCAGCAAAAACGTAGCAAAAACGTAGCCAAAACGTTTCGGACTTGATCAATAATTCCTTCAGGAATTTACCTTCACAAAGTAAGTACTTTCCCTGCAAGAAACGTGATCTCTTCAGGAATTTACCTTCAGAAAGAAAAAGTACCTTCCCCTGCAAAAAACGTGACCAAAACGTTTCGAAAATTAACGAATTATCAAATATCAGAAAAGTTTAAATAGCGAAGAAAATCTAAAAGAAGCAGATCTGAATTGGACGTGCAACAAGAAGCACATGTCGCAAAGAGTCAACAATTGGAATTGGAAGGAAAGCAGAAGCTTTGAGCAGCGAGCCTTACTTGGGGGTAATTGACTATTTATAATCAAAAATGCTTTAAAAATGGCATTCTTAGCTTGAATAGCAAAATTCCATGATGGTGATATTCTTAGCATATTCTTAATTTTTTGACCATTTTCATCATGGACATTGTTATAAAGTGTATTCTTATAAAAAAAAGTGTGTAACAAGAAGGGTACTTATTACACAATCCTAAGGAGTGATTGTAAGATAACGTCTTTTTTTCTTTCTTTTTCTTTTTTTGTCTCGACTGAGGTCGAGCAATGATGATGATGATGGTAAGATAGCGTTCTGATTTTCAAACCAAATCCATTACACTTTATATACCAAACTTGACATCTAATAACCAGAAAAATTGAAACAATATTTTGCGTATTGGAGAATCTTCAAAGGCGGAGATACGTGCCGTGATTTTGGAAAGTCAGTGCGTCTTATTGTCGTAATAATGACGTTATATTTTACCGTCGGTCAGATGTAATACAAAGTACGATAGTTTGTCATTTTTCCAAATTTTAGTAGACTTTGGCAGGATGAAGTTGATATCATTCCACTTAATCTTATTTGCGACCTTATTATAAGAGTAGCCTCGCTAAGAATACCAGTATGATTACCCAACGAAGACATCCCTGTCTCACAGTTCCGTTAAAATTTTTCCTACAATGGGGGTAAATTGTTCCAAGATAAAAAGATCCAGTGGGGAAGGCTTTGAAGTGCAATTTTTAAACATTTCGAATGGGGGATGAAATCAAAGTAAATTTACCAGTGGGGCTGAAATTCTAAGGTATTTTTCCCAACGGGGACGAGATTTTTTGCCAAATTTTCCAACAGTGGGACTGAGGTTTTAATGGGTATGTGACATATTAGATACTTTAACAAGGGGAGAATACTCTAATGAAAGCTCCAGGTAATAACAATACCTTTGTGACCTTTATGATTCTGTTCCATTGGCTACAGAACATTCCCGCCGACCCATTTTAATGAATGAGAAATTCAAAATTCTTCTCTATAAAGCTCGAAGGGCTAGATGTCGTGCTTTAAGCCATCGCAGGCAAAAAAAAGTGAATATCGGAAAAAATATTGTTGCTATTGTTTTATGCAATTTATTGCTATTTATTATGGTGACTTTAGTAGGGTTTCCTACCTAACCACGACACACTTCTCAGCAAAAAGTACGCCATCAAGCCCTTTGGGCTTTATAGATCTATGGGTCAAACAAGGCCTTTGATAAAAGGTTGTGATATAGCTGACCTTCACCAAAAATCAAACAAAATCTTTAATTGGTTAATCCGTTAGTCACCCAGCTAGCACACAACGTTCTTTCACCACCAATCTAATGTTCACAAACATTTATACACCCCCTCATACCCACTGAGAGAGAACCCTTCCCACTAGTAAAATTGTCCAAAATATTGTCCCCGGTTAGAGATTATCCTCCAGTTTTTGTCCCCACTGAAAATAATCAAATAAACCAATCCTCACTGCAAAATATTATGATATTGAATATTATGAAATCCCCAGCCATAAAAAATATGGGAATATCAATCCCCGTCGAGTTTCAGTCCACTATTTTCATCCCTACTGGATGAGAAAATCCTACCGGGTCTGTGAGAAGGGGATGTATGTATTTGGAAAAAAGACACACTTAATTCGCCGTCTTCCTTACTACAGGGTGAGTCTTAAATTTGATACTTTTTGGCAGATTTTAGGTTCATTGAATTTACTGTTCAAATAATGCTCAGTCATCAGCCTCGGAGGAGGCTGGTACTAGGTTTGCGATGTGATTAGGTGGTAACCAAATCAAAGTGCGAAAATCGATACCCTTCGAGATAACATTTTTCCCGATGTCCAGCCAAAGTTTTTAAACTTTATTTATCCAAAAATTTTGACCATATGACAGCTTCAGTAAAAACAAGATAAAACTTAATACGAAAATTGATTTTGCCATGAATCAATGTGGAGTCAGATCACAAACAACAAAATTTTCATTTTTTGAAAAGCTAATATTTTGCTTCACAACAAAAGCATCGTCAGAGTGATAGTAATACTGAAAATGTTGAACAAATTTTTTAAAAAAATCAAAAATTAACTAAAGTCTGTCTCGAAATAATTTGCAGCTGGAGAAAAAAATGGCTGTAACTTTTGATAGAATTCGAATCAAGTTGCGGTTTTGTGCTCGTTAAAAAGATATTTGTGAGTGGAATATTATCAAGTAAAAAAATTGAGAAAAAAAAGGAAAATGAAAATGAAAAATGAAGAAGAAAAAAATCAACTTCTTGTAGAAATGTGGTATAATTATCATTTTCACAGGAGTGATTTTTCAATTTTAGATCATTATCACTGTTAAAAAATTTTTCAAAAATATTCATTCAATCAAAAGATATCAAACAAAATTTATTGCTGGTTGACTCTATAAAGTACTAAAAAACGACAAAAAAAATGAAAAAACCTGCCTTTTGTCGATCAACCAGCAATAAACTTTGTTTGATATCTTTTGATTAAATGAATATTTTTGAAAAATTTTTTCACAGTGATGATATATAAAGATTGAAGAGTCACTCCTGTGAAAATGAAAATTATACCACATTTCTACAAGAAGTTAATTTTTTTCTTCTTCATTTTTCATTTTCATTTTCCTTTTTTTTCTCAATTTTTTTACTTGATAATATTCCACTCACTAATATCTTTTTAACGAGCACAAAACCGTAACTTGATTCGAATTCTATCAAAAGTTACAGCTATTTATTTCTCCAGCTGCAAATTATTTCGAGACAGACTTTTTTTAGCGGAACAAATTCAAGTCTCTAGAGGCTTTCAAACCCGAGTCCATTTCCCTGTTCATTTCTGGTTTTTTATCTTTAATTGCCAATGCCTCTTTAAACAAAAGAACAGACCAATACACCTTTCCCAAGTTTATCGATTTTTTTCCGACCTCTCTAGTTTGAAACGAGAACTTGATACTTTTGAAACTTTTGGTGATACAAAGTCATTCTGAAAATTTGAGATCAAAAGCTTTTTCCGTTCCTTTTTTATGGCTGTTTTAATTCCTTTTTTTTTTACAGTCAAACCTCTCTTAAAAGATATTTTATCCTACCGGGCCTCGTTTCTATGCCGTTTCCATGGGATACTTTTGTTTAAGGAAAAACTTTAAAATTGAAATATCTCAAGAACCGGAAGAGCTTTTAACATAATTCTTTTTTTGTTGATTTTGTATTTCGTAGTAGAATCTTTCTAAATTAAACAAGACGACTTGAAGTCGAAAATTTCGCCTAAAGTTCAAACTGCATGGGAAAAAACAAGAAGTAGAGATGGAAGCTAATCTGAAGTCTACTTTACATCGAGCCTTGATGAAACAATTTTATATGAACAACGAGGCTCAAAGTCGCTAAAAAGATAAGATCAATTTACGAACAATGGTTGCTTAATTCTTAAGAACAGCAAGTTACGAACATTTTTCCCCGACGAAGTTTTCCCCGATAAGGTAAAAATGTTCATATTGCGCGCCATCCCTTGATTACTTTGTAAGAACTAATTACCGAAGGGTATATCACCGTCTATCAAGAGTTATTGAGTTGATTCTTATAAAGTGTATGCTTATAAGAAAAATAAATATGTTTATATTGCGCGCCATCCCATGTTTACTTTGTAAGAACTAATTATCGAAGGGTTTATCACCGTCTATCAAGAGTTATTGATTTGATTCTTATAAAATATATGCTTATAAGAAAAATAAATATGCTCATATTGCCCGCCATCTCTTGTTTACTTTGTAAGAACTAATTACCGAAGGCTAGATCACCTTCTATCGAGAGTTATTGATTTGATTCTTATAAAGTATATGCTTATAAGAAAAATAGATATGCTCATATTGCGCACCATTCCTAGTTTACTTTGTAAGAACTAACTATCGAAGGGTATATCCACCGTCTATCAAGAGTTATTGATTTGATTCTTATAAAATATATGCTTATAAGAAAAATAAATATGCTCATATTGCGCGCCATCCCATGTTTACTTTGTAAGAGCTAATTACCGAAGGCTATATCACCGTCTATCAAGAGTTATTGATTTGATTCTTATAAAGTATTTGCTTATAACAAAAATAAATATGCTCATATTGCCCGCCATCCCTTGTTTACTTTGCAAGAACTAATTACTGAACGGTATATCACTGTCTATCAAGAGTTATCGATTTGATTCTTATAAAGTATATGCTTATAAAAAAATGAATATGCTCATATTGCCTGCCATCTCTTGTTTACTTTGTAAGAACTAATTACCGAAGGCTATATCACCGTTTATCAAGAGTTATCGATTTGATTCTTATAAAGTATATGCTTATAAGAAAAATAAATATGCTCATATTGTGCGCCATCCCTTGTTTACTTTGTAAGAACTAATTACCGAAGGGTATATCACCGTTTATCAAGAGTTATTGATTTGATTCTTATAAAGTATATGCTTATAAGAAAAATAAATATGCTCATATTGTGCGCCATCCCTTGTTTACTTTGTAAGAACTAATTACCGAAGGGTATATCACCGTTTATCAAGAGTTATTGATTTGATTCTTATAAAGTATATGCTTATAAGAAAATAAAGAAAAAATCCAAACTGTGAAGCTAAAGAAACAAAGCTATATGACGTAATCCAAAGAAAACGCCCGAAAATCGTCCGTGGTTATACGAGCGTGTAATTTGTAAATTGAATTTAGTGAGTTTGTCCACCGTATCGAGTACTTTCGTTTTGTAAATTTTTTATTACACCGCCGCCGCGAAAGGCTATCGTAATACTTTCGCTAGGCGAAATTAACTAGGTCACAGTGTGGATCTAAACCACACTGAAACGACCGCCTTCCATCACGCATCACGCTCGCGAGAGAGTGCGCGCACATTATTAACGCCTACATGTCATCTCCAGTACATTTTAGATTATTCATTGAAAACAGATTACAATATAGTCATTTTTCATGTCTCGATTATTCAATTCCGAATAAAAGACATTCAGGGAAAAAAAAAGAGAAACACCTGGGTAATCTAGTTAAAAAACCCGAAAGTAAATGGTAGACAAAGTAATGAGCCAAGGCAAAACGAGATTAGCGTACCACTATGAAAGAAACCGCCTCCGGCGGTCGATAAAAAGTAGAGCAGGGTTTTGGAACAGTGTTTTTCAAAAAGTCGAAAAAAACTCAGGAAAGGTGTATTATGGCGTTTGTCAACAACTCGAATGTTATTGCAAACGTGATCGTTTATCAAGTATTTCATCTTCAGTGAGCGATTCTGTGACGTCAATCATCAACAAGAGGGAATCTAGATAGTTAATGCTATTTGCGATTTGCTATTTAAATCTTTGATTGCCAATGCCCCTTTAAACAAAAGAACAGACCAATTATGGCGTTTGTCAACAACTCGAATGTTATTGCAACCGTGATTGTTTATCACGTATTTAATCATAAGTGAGCGATTCTGTGACGTCAATCAACAAGAGGGAATCTACAATCAGTGACAAAATACTTGGCACAAAAGTGAAATTCACCGGGGTGTTTTGAAACCACAATCGATTTGTATGTGCTCTAAAGTAGGTTCGAAGGGTAGAGTTTTAACTCTGAGTTTTAACACTAGACTTAAGCTTAAGACCTTAGGATCTGAGGATCCAAAAGTTCAAAAATGGTCTAGTAGGGCTTGAAATATAGCCTGGAAACCAATAAATCCCTCCCAGATCGAAACTGACATTCTCGCTCGAACTTCAATTTTCGAAAAATGGTAAATTAGCCAAAAGTGCCAATATATTATGGCACTGATTGTAGATAGTTAATGCTATTTGCTTTTTGCTATCTATTTATCCAAATTGCGAGAATTTATTATCCTTTGAGGGAGTTGATCTTGATATTTCCGTTCCCTTTCAATTGCTTATTCGTGATGGTTCTTGCACCCCTTTAATAGACTTTTGAGGGTTTAAAAAGGGATCCTTACTGTCCTTAAAGCTCGCATATACTTGTCAAAACCCATTTTATACCAAAGTAACTCCCGAGGTAGACTATCACTAAAATAGGGAATAGTTTCGGAGGCAGGATTAATTTGGTAACCCTGTAGACGATCCTATCGTCTACACAAGATCACTAAAAAAGGGAATAGTTTAGGAGAGGCGTGATAAATTCGGGTGGAGTAAGCAGTGGCGGAGATGTTTACAGAAACTCTCCCGCCGTTTTTTTTCGTATACCGCCATAACGCCATACAGCCATTTTTCCCGCCTTTATTATCACTGTAACGGACGATAACATCGTCTAGTAACCCTGCTGAAAGAAGGAGGTAGAAGGTGGTTTGAAAGACAAGACAATTCCAAGATTAATCATTTGTAAGTTTGTTTACTTTAAATGGCAAATAGATAAATCAAGTAAATAAATAAATAAATAAATAATTTAATGAAGCAATAAGCAATCATTGCTTTCGATTAATTTGTTATAAATGATATATTGCGATATTGTTTCATTAATTGAAAATGCAGGAAGAAATTGGAAAAGGTAGTGAAAATTCCTGTAAAAATTACCATAAGTGGTATAAAAGATGTGGAAGTGAAAAACTCTTTCCTCTATTTCTTCTAGAGCAGAGAACGTAGGCCTAAAAATAAAGGATGAAATTGTTTGGACTTTAATCATCTGATAACCCACGTTTTTTATTATGCATAAAATTGAGACCTTGTCTTTGTGTATATCAAAATTTAGATTATTAATTTTACTGTCTCTTTTTTTTATCGAGGACGTTTGTAGAGTTCTCCACGATCGCAGCAGACACGTGGACATTGAGTCTTCATTCTCCAGCGAACAGATCCATATCTCCTGCGTTGAGATTGACATTCTCCGCGTTTAGCTCTTGATTGACAATCATATTTTGTATCTTTCAAATTCATACATTTTTCAGATTTAGGACCTTTGCAGGACCCACACGATCGGGGGCAGTAGTATTTATAGTTATACGAACGGCATAAGCCTTTGTTGAACTGAACGGCAATGCAAGCTCCCAATCGGTCACCACATGCTGAAAAGTATCAAAGACAAGTTTATTGCAATGTCATGATTTGATCTACGTGAGACTTTTTTATGAGATTTGTATCATGATTTATGGAAAAAGTGACCTTAGATTGGATTGCATTACAAAATCTTATTTCAAAATTGCCAAAGTTTTCCAAGAAAGATATCCTACAGGATACTCTCGGGTACCTAATAGCTGTCCCCCCGCGAACCCAGGACATTCTTATTCTAACCCTTCCCCCGTGCTTATTAATTTTTGGGAAAATGTTTTTGAAAGTTCCCTCTTTTATCTTAATTCTGCAGTATTAGCCTCCTTTAAAAAAGTTTTCCACCCAGGACATTTCTAATTCCAACCCACCATTTTTCCAACCCCCTGCTTATTCAAATCCCCCGGCTATTAGGTACACGAGAGTAATTGCTTTTTTCCATTTTAGCGGTTTTTTACTCTACACCAGGTCTGACACTAGAGGCGAAAAAATCTACCTTTTTTAGCGTCTATTCTATAAACTATTCTTAAAATTTGTACTATCTTTGTATGAAAATTAGGAAAGATATTTGATTTTCCAACCTTTTCCAGGCCGTTGTGTCGTTGTCGTCATTTTGGTGGACTTTGTAGTTTTCGGGCGCTTCGTTGTTTTTTTAGTTCTTGTGGTTTTTGTAGTTTTTGTGGTAGTCGTTGGTTTTTTCGTAGTCGTTGGTTTTTTAGTAGTGGCTGTTGTAGTTGTAGTGGTAGGTTTGACGTCACTACAGTATTTCAAATTGATTTGCATTATATCTTTCTCAGACAATTTATTTCCACCAAGTGATAACTTAGGGTTAGCTTTCCATTCGATTGTGTTTCCATTACCATTGCTAAAAGCTCGTCTGGAAGAAGAAAAAGTTTTGTTTGATTAATGATTTGTGAGTCCATCGAAAGTTCGTAGAAAAAAGATGTTCTAAAAGACTTTAATCAACCTTAGTTAATCTGACCATCCAGGAATCACTTAAGAAAATCTGTCTTCTCTTTTAAAGCAATGGCGACCCTGGTAAAAATTCTTGAAAAGTTCTTGAAAAGATCTTATCAAGAAACTTTGCTTCTTCTTTTTCAGTTTCTTACTACGAACGTGCCAAGATCTTTCAAGATCTTTAACGATCTGATAAGACTCTTTTATAAGTTTTGAATAAGATTCTTGTCCCTTACAGTGATTCAAGATCTTGACGGAATTTTAAGTAAAAGTAAGTCGGAGATGACCTGCAGGCTCCACTTTCGATAGCTATCTACCTGAAGGTAGGGGAGGGATTGCTCCACCTACTTGCTGAGCATCAAGCAGAGAGGCATCAAGTACCATTTTAGGAATCTTTGGTGTGACCCGGCCGGGGGTTGAACCCACAACCTTGCACACTGTAGACGGATGCTCTACCACTGCACTACGGTCGCTGACGGAATTTTACTACTATCCCCGTTCAGTTATTGAATAAGGGCCGAAAGCTTCGCTCGAGTGACAGCATTCAACTGATGATCTCGTCATTAATTAACTATTTCATTAGTACAGTCAATGATAACACACACACAAAAGAAAAAAACCACTTACCGTATTTCGAAGCTGACCAAAAACTGTTTCGTAAATACTATCCTAAGAGATTGCTCTCCTTGAGTCTAAAGACTCCTTCTTATGAAAAACAATCATAACCAGAAATTTACGTGCTTTTAAGATTCTTAACTCAAACTTGATAAGAACCACTAAGAATCTTAAAGCTTCTTTGCACATAATAGTTAGTTAAGATTTGGAAAGTCTCTTTATAAAAACTTTACAAGTTACGCAAAGAATCTTAAAATATTTTATGGCTCAAGATTTCGTAAGATTCTACTTAAGAACTTAATAAGAAATAATAATTATCTTACTATAAATATGCGGGAAGAATCTTGACAATTCTTAACGATTTCTTTACAAGATCTTTAAAGATCTTTTTGTTGGAAGAAATTTTCAAGATTGCCTAAGAATCGTTGTAAGATCTTACAAAGATTTTTTAAAGATTCTTACTTGTTAAAGATCTTGAAAGATCTTCAACGATCTTTTCAGATCTTATCAAGAATTTTTACAAGGGGAGTTTATGTTATCGAGGGCGAAGGTAAGTGAAATCGACACAAAACAAAGTCAATAGTTGATGTACGGCTCGATGTTGCCTCCGGTTGTTCTCGAATACATAAACTCGATAATGTTTCAGAATTAGCGGACTGCCATTTTTTTTTGGAAACAGACCTTTTCAAGGTTACGTAAGAACCAATGTTGGCAATATCTTACTTTGAGTAATGCATAACAGAAACTCGATCGTATTCAACACCAAGACTGTTGATCCTCGATGCAATCTTGAAATTGTGCTCACGACCTAAGAGATAAAAATATAGCAAATGAATGAAGTAGAAGTTCATAGCGAGGTGTTAAATTTAATAATTTGGATTACAGGATTTTTATTTTTCAACGCGACGTTTATATAATTTGAGAATTATCAGTAGCGTAGATAAGAGGGGCGCAAAATTATATCGACTGGCCACATTATTTTCAGATACAATTTATATTAGGGTGTGATGGAAATCAGGGATGGGCTGGAGTTTTTACAAGAGACTTCACTAATTGGTTATTTGAAGTAATAGAAATGATGCGTTCTTTAGAAAAAGTAACAAAATTGTTTTATTACAGGTTAACGACCAACCAAATCAAACGAGAGCTTGTAAAAACTCCAGCTTGTCCCGGAAATCAGAGAGGTTATATTAGGATAATAACACCAGTATTGCGGAAATCAAATCTTTACCTCCAACGATATTTCTGGTGATGATATTAACGTATTGGTCACGATCAGGCCGACTTTGTTCATGATAAAATCCAATAGCATGAAGAAACTCATGAATGATCGTTCCTTCCCACATACATCCATTGCCGATGGAAAGACTTTGTCTACCACCTGTCATACCAACCATTGACCAACAACTAAAGAAACGGTACAGTTTAAGGGATTAGTGTATGTAATGCGATACTGGACTTAAAATATGCAAGGGAGAATCTTTTTAATCAAATCCACTTTAAAAGAAATGCCAACCATAAACAAAGAACTAGGAGATAAAGTAGTAAAAGTATGCTCAATAGTATATTTATAGAACATCTTTGAACAGAGAATTTCAGGAATACTGAAATACTAAGTCAAAATATGTGCGATATTTCGAGACTTTTTTTCCATAGAAATTTCTTATTGTGGGAGGGCGCGTTCTGGAAATTACTCCATTTTTTGTATCGAGTTGAATTTTGTTTTGAATCAAACAATTTCTTTCGATAAAATTTACCTACCCTCCACTTAAAAAAGTGATAATAGGTTTCAATATTGTATTGCAAGAACATCTTAGAACACTAAATCAAATCTGGTATGGTGTTTTCAGGCAATATAAAGATATTGTGGTCACGTCCTTAAAATGAGTTCATATTTTATCGGAAGGGGAGACTTGGAATTTTCAATTATAATATAAAACAATTTTATTCAATAAAATTTCCACCCTACCCTCCACTTCTGATGACTTCAACGTGATTCTTTGGTACATTTGATGCTCGATATCCATATTCCACGAAGTTCATACAAGGAGCTGCTTTTTGGATCTTATTGACTGAAGCACGAATCTTGTTTTTGTCCTTTGCACCTGAATATAGAAGAAAGAACTCAGGTTAATTAAATTATCATGAGATACAGGGTGTTCCAAAAATCCTGTGTCAAACCACTTCTGCAAATAGAGAGAAATTGTGTAGAGCCATTGTTTGGGTACCAAAAACTGAGATTGCATATGCTTTATAAACGTTATGCTTTAGGGGAAAAATACATAGCATTGGTAGAACAATGATAAAATTAAAATGCTGTTAGCAATTTAGAAAAAAGCAATCCCGACAATTTGTTATTTAATCCATTGATACTTACTATAATTATTTGAGATGGTGAACTCGTTGCTTACACAAAGATACTATGGGCGACACTAACAATTCAACTTAAACCCAATGGAATGCTTATATCAATGCAAGGTACTTACTAAAAACAGTTGAGATGGCGTAAGGAACGATGCCGTTTGGCCATTGACCCCAGTCTTTTTTCAAAGCAGCATTTTGCACTTTTACCATATCACCTTCTTCAAAATTTTCTTTATCGAGATCTAAATGGAAAAAATTCCATCATTTAAAATTCAAAATAGACTTAATTAGTCAATACACACTACCAAAAAAATACAGCTACCCACAAGAAGTTCAACTTTTGAATTCATTGATAATTATGACTAGAACAGTTATGCTTTTTAACTTTTTCTTCACAGCATTCAAAAAACGGATTTTATTTGGTACAGCATAGAAAGAAATTCTCGAATTGAATGTTCGAATAATGAAGGGAAGTGTATACCAACCTTTATTAGCATCATTGATGTAATCAAATGCTGGATTCTCTTCCCCTGGATGGTTCAAAGGATGACTGCGTATGAACACAATCATACAAAGAAATACAAAAATCTTCATCATATTTGAATAAAATGGAAACTATAAAACTTCTTCACAAAGATAATATTGTTCAAAAAATCTTCTTAAAAGAATCTTTATACAATTTTTCACTTTACCAAAAAATATATCAAAAGAATGACGCGCCGATTTCGCTAATTAGCTTACAATCCTAAGAAGCGATTGTAAGATAGCGTTCTGATTTTCAAACCAAATCCATTGCACTTTATATACCAAATTTGACGTCTAATAACCGGAAAAACTAAAACAAATGTTTCGCGTGTTGGACAATCTTCAAAGTCGGAGATACGTGCCGAGATTTTGGAAAGTGCGTCTTATTGTCGTAATAATGACGTTATATTTTACCGTCGGTCGGATGTAATCCAAAGGACGACAATTTGTAATTTTTCCAAATTTTAGCAGAATTTGGCAGGATGAAATTGCTTTTTGATATCATTTCAATAGATCTTATTTGCGACATTTTAAGAGTATCCTTACCCTACGACTACACCCCTGTCTCATAGCCCCGTTTTTATTGTTCCAAGGTCAAAAGATCCAGTAGGGATGGTTCTAGAGTGCAATTTTCAATCGTTGGACTTCAAGTAGGGATGAAATCAGATTAAATCTACCAGTGGGGCTGAAATTCTAGGGTATCTTTCCAACTGGGGACGAAATTTTTGCCAAATTTTCCATCAGTGGGACTGAGGCCCTAGCAGCTATGTGACACAGATGTGTATGTATACTTTAATAAGGCGAGAATACTCAATAAAATACCTTTGATTCCGTGATTCTGTTTCGTTAGCTTTGGTTTGGTTTTCGTGAGATTTCCTTTACATTGCCTCGAACGTTAGAATATTAGAAATTCACATATTTAATCGCCGCCCACCTTACTGCCAAAGTTCGAAAACCGATCCTTTGAGGGGAGTTGATTTTTGATATTTCGTAATTTTGGGACCCTTTTAGACACTCGATTGCTAATTCATGATTCATGTACCCCTTTGATAGACTTTAAGGGTTTAAAAAAGGGACCCTCGTGGCTCATCGCAAGTACCCGACACACATTTTATGCCTAAGTAACCCCCGAGGTAAACGATCACTGAAAAAGGGAATAGTTTTGGAGGCGGGATAAATTTGAAAACAGTGCAATGGTGGAGGTTTTTACTGTGTGCTCCAAACTCTACATCCACTATTTTTTTTTGGAAACTGTCGCGATGGCTGTAAACTCAGCGCATATATATTTTCCCGAGTTTGCTATCATTCTAACGGACAATAACATTTTGATTTACCTGATGCTGACTATCTTCAAATTCATCGAGACAGCTTAAGAAATGAGTAATCAAAGGATATGCAATGGCTAAGGAGGATGACCTTTCACGACGGATGCTCTTAAATCAAGTAATTGACGTCTAAGCTTTCTATCATAATGATGAAATAACAAACACTTGAACCTGTAGTCTCATTACACTTTTGATTGTATGGAAAGGCTTAACGGATTAATGATAATTCCTCCTTGCTAATTAACAATGTTAATTACAGCATTGCTGGTGGTATTAATTAATGAGTTAGTTACTATTCTCATTGGATGTAGGCATCATATTTTCCGAGAAAAGACCATCACATCAATTCGTCTGATCTTAACCCGTCAAACCCAATCGGCACCATGAACCCGCAGAAAAGCTCCTGATTGGAGACTTTAGGTCATAACTCCTAACCACTTGGTTGAAAGAGGGTATAAACCGTATGCTTTTAGAAAGAGTATAAACATGCCTTTCCAATCATTGTCTAACTTTTGAGACAAAAAAGTTTTAGATTTTCAAAAAGCTTGTGACACTGGAAAGGTTTTTTAGTCATCTATTTTGGGTTTTTCTCCAATACTAGAAAAAAATATTTTATTCTTGAACCACTAATTATTTGTATGACATCAATGAGGTTTTGTGTCTTTTATTTTCATTTTTTCTTTCTCACACCGTGCTATCCGGGCCGCTAGCAATGTATTGCGTCCAAGTAATATTGACTAGTTTTGGCACGCATAGTTTTTTTATGCAGTGGTTTCGACCCCACCTATTTTGTGTTAGCCTTGACAAATTCAAAACTTCTTTTGAAAAAAAAAATTTTTCTTGCGTTTTCTTGCATTTTTGGAATCGACGTCTAGTTCTGCGTCGATCGGTGTACAATTTGAAGCTAAGGTCAAAGGAGTCTTTGAAAATGAGAAAATAAAACTATTGATATATTTCAAATTTTCTATTTCGGAAAAGGGATTGGTAGTGAAGGAAGTAATGATCAAATACCAGCTTTATCCGATATGCTGGGGGTAAATAGGTATATAAAAGGTCGAAGCCTTCATTGCTATGCCCAGTTTGAATCTAAATTTTCTCCTTTTTGAATATTGATGAATAAAATTTTGAAAACCGAATTTATCAGTGACTGAGAAAAATTAAATGATAAACGCAACTATTTAAAATGGTAGCTTTTTGTCATGCTGAGTCTCTATATAATTGTGTAACTGAAATATGCTTCAAAGCACCAAAAAGAAATTTTCTAGCACTAAAAGAATAAAAGGTCTTCTTCTTCATTTTCTAAAGCTCCAAATGTAGAAGTCCACGGTGAACATTTAAACTGAGGTTTACTACGCCAATAAAGTGATAGGTGGGCGAAATTGCAGAGTTTTTTGGGGGGGGGTGTAAGCCTTCCAAGCTGAATTTCTGCAAAAAAAAGCGCTCCTTAAAAATCTTTGGCGATGTCAAGGCAACTTTTTCAAATCAGATTTTCAAATATTTTCACCAAAAACTTTATATCTCACCTTTTATACCGTGATACACAGTGTACTTTCTCTTAGAAAGACTTTAATTATACTGCTTGATTTTTTGACTGTTTTACTTTACTGGCATTAAGGAAGCCGTGATTTCTTCAAAATGACGTCACTTTCAGGAAATCTCCCAGTAAAAAGAAAACTTTCCTGATAATAAACCATTAAGAAAACCGCATCCAGGAATCATCACGAAAAGAAATCAAACCGCTGCGAGAAACAATTTTTGTTGAAAGATAATTACTTTATGAAGTAATTTGTGGTATATGATGAAATTTGTCATTAATCGCTCAGTACATCCATATGCATCGTTTTGTATATTTCCTTAGAGATAAAAAAGACATTTTAACACGGAGTCAATTCCTTTTGGCAAAGACATCCCCACAACCCTTCTTTAAAGCTGTAGTAATCTGGCACCCGATGTAGAAATTTTCTTCCGACAGGCTAAAGCTCTGAAGGTCGGGAAAATTTTCAATACTGGATACTAAAACTAATATTCAGGGAGTGAAAAGTACAATTAAACTACAAAAAATCCATCAAAAGAAACCAAAAACAACCATACAGCACACATTTTTTGAAAACATCAGCCATGTTGTTTGTAATTTTTGCCGACATACCCATACTCATGACATGGTAACTAACGACAGTGGTTTGACGGTCTTTTTGAGGCGCCAGATCTCAAAAAATCAATTTTTAAGCGTTCAGCACGGCCCCCAAAATGAGGGCTAGACTTATGTCGGCACATCAATGGACGACTACTATCCCTCTCCGATGGGATATTGGCCCGCTCCTTTAGAGCTTTAGCATGGGCGGCCGCCAATACGCCATCGGAATATCAGACAAAAGTTCTAGCAACCCGGTGGGGGGGGGGGCACTGACCTTGACGGACGACGGAGACATGCCACTGGAGTTTGAAAAGTGGACCCTATCGGATAAGAATTTTCTGAAAATTTGGACCCTATCAGAAAAAAATGTTTTCTTGTTTTCACCATGAAAAGTTTGAAAAGTCAGTGAAAAATGACTGAAAGTAGACCAAAAATTGAAAAAAATTCTACTTTCCACCCTGAAAATTCACATCTTGAAAATTAGTAAATTTGGCCCTGTCAGATATCTTCAGAGCCTAAAAAAGTGACACTGACGAGCGGCACGTACCAATTTTGCCTGGGTCCCTTTCTCCCCCGGGGCTAGTAGTGGTTATGGCTACTACTACTACTTGGTGTATCGAAATTCTTCATGAAAAACTCCACTTGGAATATAGTATTTTATGATTTTTTCTCAGAAATTTTGAGTATTGTTATAGAGACTTAAATTTCTTTGAGAATCCCATTCAAATTGGAAGAGCTGGAACCTAAAACTATCAAAAAAGATGATATGAGCATTGAAAAAGTCTTGTCTCTTTTCTATAAAAAGTTTAGGAAAAATTATTATTTATCACAAGTGTACAAACCGAATTTATTCAGCAAAAATCCTCAATAGTCTTCCCGCTATAAGAAAAAGCTGACCAATTGCTTCCGACCGACGGTAAAAATGAACGTCATTACGTCAATTAGACGCGTGACGGCACACGCGTCGATGTCTACGTAGTTTGCCAATAGAAACATTGTTTCAGTTTTTCCGGTCGTTAAGCATCAAATTTGGTATATAAAGTGCAATGAATTCGGTTTGAAAATCAGAACGCTATCTTACAATCGCTCCTTAGGATTGTAAGCTTAAAAGCGAAATCGGCGCGCCATTCTTTTGGTATATTTTTTTGGTGAAGTGAAAAATTGTAAAAAGATTCTTTTAAGAAGATATTTTGAATCAGATATCTTTGTGAAGAAGTTTTATAGTTTTCACTTTATTCAAATATGATGAAGATTTTTGTATTTCTTTGTATGATTGTGTTCATACGCAGTCATCCTTTGAACCATCCAGGGGAAGAGAATCCAGCATTTGACTACATCAATGATGCTAATAAAGGTTGGTATACACGACTTTGTTTCATTACTTAAATACCTAATTTATTTGTTTTATACCAGTTCACACTTTCGATCTTCTTGTTGATAGACTCTGCAATTTGTCTGATAGTGTCAATGCGTATTGGCCAATCGTTATATGGACGTTGTGAACGTTAAATAAACGTTGAAACAACGCTGTGTGCCAGCTGGGTTCAATAAGCCTATTTTGAACTTTAATATGTTTTTTTTCTCCATTTAGATCTCGATAAAGAACATTTCGAAGAAGGTGATATTGTCAAAGTGCAAAACGCTGCTTTGAAAAAAGACTGGGGTCAATGGCCAAACGGCATTGTTCCTTACACCATCTCAACTGTTTATGGTAAGTATATTTTCAATAATAAATGAGCAATTGTTCAATCATAAAACTATCAAGGTTACTTTTTAAGACATTTTTATATCAACGTTACATTCCAATACCACCTCGTTCCATTGACATTTTGGTCAAAATATTTTGAGAATTTTGGTTAATTCCACGTTTTTAGCAATTTAAAGTTCGGGCGAGAAAGTCACTTTTGGTAAATTGATAAATTTATTCGGGTTTATAAACTTCCAGGCTATATTCTGAGCCCTATTGGACCATTCTTGGACTTTTGGATACTCAGATCCTAACGTTTTAAGTCATAAGTCTAGTGCTAAAACTCAGAGTTAAAATTTTACCCCTCCAACCTAATTTAGAGTGCTTCCTAATCGTTTGGGGTTGTAAGATTTCGTGTTGGAATTTCCCTTTTTTCTCAAATATTATGACTTTGATGGTAACCAACAAAAATTACCGAAATTACTTTTTTTCATCGCCAAGAACATTGTTATAGGAGGGGGGTTATGATTGGATACAATGTATATCCCCATTGAGTTAACTTGATCTTTCTTTCTGTCTATTTCAGACTCAGTGGAGAAGAACAAGATTCGTGCTGCAGTCAATAAGATCCAGCAAGCAGCTCCTTGTATGAACTTTGTGGAATATGGATATCGAGCATCAAATGTACCAAAGAATCACGTTGAAGTCATCAGAAGTGGAGGGTAGGGAGAAATTTATGACCAGTTCTGTTTTAACAAGTGCTTGAAAGTAATTTTAAAAATCTCTGTCAATTTGTCCCTGTGTAACAGACCCGATGGGCCCTATCCCACTGGAAAATTTGGTCAAAATTTCGTCCCAACCAGTAATAGGTCCACTACAATTTCACCCTACTGGAAAATTGACTTTCATCCTCATTTAAAACTCCCCAGCCGGCACACAACGTCAAAACAACGTCCATTTGACATTCTTAACGTCCAAATAACGTTATTTAAACGTTAAAACAACGTTGCGTGCCAGCTGGGTCAATATAACAAATTGCGCTTCAAAACATCCCCCACTGGTTCTTTTAGCTTGGAACAATAAAATTTCAATCCACATTGGTATTTTGATAAAACATTTATTTCATACCTACTGTGGGAAGAAGTTCTATATCGGGAAAGTGAGACAGGAGTGTATTGATCCGATGCTGAACTTCATCTTTTTTTCCCTAGTTGTTGGTCTATGGTTGGTATGTTTTATAAAGAAAAATTCTCTGTAATGGGCTCTTCCAGAAAAAATTCGTACATGGGGGGTGGAGGATATTTTGTCCGGGGGGGCAGCAAAAAATCATCAAAATTTGCCTTGTCCGGGGGGTAAATTTACTCTGTCCGGGGGTAATTTGGGGTTTCCAGGGGGTCAGCAGATGCTTGTCTGGGGGGTAAAACCTATTGTCCGGGGGGCCAAAAGTCACCCTGTTCGGGGGGTAAATTACTAAAAATTGTTATATCCTCCACCCCCCATGTACAATTTTTTTCTGGAAGAGCCCAATAATATGTTTTAAGTCAGATATCGAATCTCATACTCTTTATCACCTGATCTTACTTTCCCCTAGTTGCTGGTCAATGGTTGGCATGACAGGAGGTAGACAAAGTCTTTCCATCGGAAATGGATGTTTATGGGAGGGAACAATCATTCACGAGTTTCTTCATGCTATTGGATTTTACCATGAACAAAGTCGACCTGATCGTGATCAATACGTTGATATCATCACCAAAAATATCGTTGGAGGTAAATAATTTTGTTCTCTTATCTCAAGCCTTGATTTTTTATGCAGCCTCGTATATGTGCAACAAACTTTTCAGTCAATATTATTTTTAGAACTATTGGGCTATTCCAGAAATAGTTTGTACCCCTTATGCTGAGGAGATGTGACGTCCAGGGTGGTGTAAGAATCCAAGGTTGTCAATAAAATGAGATGGGAAATCCAGGTGGTTCAAAAGATGCGAAAAAAAATCCAAGAAATTCCTGGAAAAAATAATGAAAATTAAAGAAAAAATTCAAGGGGGATTCACCTTCCCAAAAAATGATCTCCACAATATAGGGGGTTCATTTTTTTCCGGAATAACTCATTTAGAAGTATTGGAGATCCACTGCCTCTTTCGTCCCCATATGCGATCTGTCTCTAATAGACGATATCGGCTTAACGTGAAAACTCAGATTTGACCCCCGAAAATTACCAACAATGCTTTGAGCGGAAAAAAAGTTCACGGTGAAATTGTGGGCAAATGGGAAAATCTGAGTTTTCATTATAAAAACGTGTTTTTGAACATGAGAATCCTGTAATTGTTAATCAGGAAAAATCGTTAGTTATTTGGGTTATAAGTTATTTTGCAAGTAACTTTATTGTATTTTTTTTATTTTTTAAGGTCGTGAGCACAATTTCAAGATTGCATCGAGGATCAACAGTCTTGGTGTTGAATATGATCGAGTTTCTGTTATGCATTATTCAAAGTAAGATATTGCCAACATTGGTTCTTACATGATCTTATTAAAGTCTGTTTTCTCCTTTCAGCTTTTATTTAACCAAAATCATGTCTAAAGAATCTCTATTACTATTACCTAGCTAGCACACAACGTTGTTTTAACGTTCAAATAACGTAATTTGGAAGTTATGAATGTCAAATGGACGTTGTTTTGACGTTGTGTGCCAGCTGGGTATTACGGAGAAATTATTTGAGCTTATCAAACTAAATTTTTCTTCTTTCAGAGGAGCTTTCAGCAATGGTAATGGAAACACAATCGAATGGAAAGCTAACCCTAAGTTATCACTTGGTGGAAATAAGTTATCTGAGAAAGATATCATGCAAATCAATTTGAAATACTGCGGTGACGTCAAACCTACCACTACAACTACAACAACCACTAAAAAACCAACAACCACAACAAAAAAACCAACGACCACCACATCAACCACAACAACCACCACTAAAAAACCGACGACCACCACTAAAAAACCGACGACCACCACTAAAAAACCGACGACCACCACTAAAAAACCGACGACCACCACAACAACGACAACGACCACCACTAAGAAACCAACGACCACAACAACTACAACGACCACTACTAAAAAGCCAACGACCGCTACCTCAACAACGAAGCGCCCAACAACTACAACGACCACCAAAATGACAACCACAACACAACAACCAGGACAAGGTAAGAATATCTGAATCTTTCGGCAATCTTCGAATCAAAAAATTTTCTCTAAAAGTTGAAGAGATTATTGCGTTGAATCTGAATTGCAGACCTCTATGTATACTCCTAAATAAATAAATAATAAACAATTTCTTAAGAGAATGAGCAGAAACCTAAATTTATCCTGTAATAGCTTACACAATATTCGATCTTGAGCTAGAATCTCATAATTTACAGTGTAAATATGCCTTATTATGATAAAGTACCTTTGGCTTACCAGTCTGTAACCGAGCCTGTTGCAAGTGTCTCCAGCACACTCATGAAATATATGTGTAAACTATTGCCGACGGCAAATTTCACCCAAGAGACACAAAATACGATTAATTAATATTTCCTTTACCGGCCCTAGATGCAAAGTTATCATATGAACTCACTACCCTAGAATCAAATGCTCGCCAGAGTTAATTACTTAATTTCCCAGCTTAACAAAAGAGTTGTACTTTGTACTCGGCCACTTTAAAATATCTGATTTAAAATTTTTATTTCTGTCTATTCAGCATGTGGAGACCGAAT
Organism: Clytia hemisphaerica; assembly: GCF_902728285.1. Classification (NCBI taxonomy): domain Eukaryota; kingdom Metazoa; phylum Cnidaria; class Hydrozoa; order Leptothecata; family Clytiidae; genus Clytia; species Clytia hemisphaerica. The sequence continues at coordinate 795,594 of NW_027103621.1, forward strand.
GGGATTTTGCATTGCCGTTCAGTTCAACAAAGGCTTATGCCGTTCGTATAACTATAAATACAACTGCCTCCGATCGTGTGGTTCCTGCAAAGGTCCTGAAACTGAAAAATGTATGAACCTGAAAGATACAAGATATGATTGTCAATCAAGAGCTAAACGCGGAGAATGTCAATCTCGATATGGATCTCAACGTTGGGAAATGAAAACTGAATGCCCCCGTGTTTGCTGCGATCGTGGAGAACTCTACAAACGTCCTCAATAAGAAAAAGAGGCAGTAAAAATAATAACCTAATTTTGATATACAAAGACGAGGTCTCAATTTCATGCATCAGCAAAAATACTAAACAAGAAGCCGGAGCGGCGTGAAGGTCCAGCTGACGTGGCACTAACCGAATTTCGTTCGTACCGGGTTCCTTAAGTGACGCAAAAAAATTTCCTTCCTATCCTCCACTCTGAGCTTCTATTCTTTAACACTGTCTTTGTATTGCTAAGTTTTGAAAGTTTTTGATGCATTTCCCGAAATTTCAAAACTTTTGCCGCTGATGGGATTTGAACCCACTATATACAACGCACCTATGATAAGACCACCAGCGCGATAACCACTCGGCCATCGAGTCTCAACTGCAGTAAGGAGTTCAAAGTTCTTTATACACATGGTATTTACTCCAAACTCTACCCGGGAGCTAAAACCCTAACCAGGGGTTAACTCCCATCCCCAACCCTAGCCCTAACCCTACCTGAAACAACCCTTTAATCTACCCTTTAATCTAACCGAGAAATTTGACTCTACTACCAATTCAATCCAAAACATAGGTCAAACATCGCGTGGGTCGGCGGGGCAAAAATTCTAGATCAGTGGTTGGTTTAGCCTGGACTTGTTAATTTATTGCGCGCACAGGCCCCGACAAAGACAAAATCTTTTCGATCAGTTGCTTTTTAAACGTCCATTCTGCTGCGCGCTGGACCAATAATTTTTTCTTCGATAATCGACAGTACTAATGATTGCAGCCAACACTCTCTAATTCGAACCTCTAATATTCAAATCTTTCTATAATTTGAGTTTCTTCAATTCGATTTTTGGTCTCTTGAAAATTAAATTAGAGAGAGCCAGCTATGTAAAGGTTTCAGTAACACCAGCTTTTTGTAACATTTTGAAAAGGCAACCTTTCAAAAATACGTTCAAATTACGTACATTTATCGACCATAGCATCCTTGAAGACTCAATCTAATACGTTCACAAAATTCTAAGACAAGTTCAAAATTCAAAATATTGGAGCAATTAAAAATAAAAATAAAAAAGCACTTTTAGCTATTGTTCTTTTTATTTTACATTTTGTTTCAATATTTTTTATTGTAATATTTATTACATTATTTATTGCTAGGGGTTTATTTATTCCGAAAAGGTTAGGTATTTTTGAATTATTTTAGTGAAAAAACTTCTTAGAAAACTATTCATGTATTCCTTTTTGCTTTTGATTGATTCAACAGCTATTAAGGCTAATCTCTGGTTTAGAGAGGGCCCAATTTTAGTCCTGCCTTTTCTAATTGTGAATTGAAGTGGACAGAAAGTTAACACTGTCTAAGGTCAATGCATCTTTTAACTTCAATTTTTTAATGACTTCTTTCAATCTTTTTCAAGCAAAAATTTAAATTGTCAAATTCCTACCAACTTTTCGCACACGCTAACACTATTAGAATAGCGATAAAAAGCCGGCCGTTTAAACTATAGCTATAGGTAAGTAACTCAGTATAAGAAACTCCAGACCTGTTCCCTTACCACTAAATCAGGTTTACTTATAAAAAAAAAATGTGTACCTTTGTGAATTTAATTTGGCGGATCAGGGAAAAAGCAAATCTTTTGGCGAGAATTTAATTCGACGGATGACGGATTTTCAAATCCAAAATCAGGGTGAAAACATTGATGAAAAAATCGGACATAAAAAGAAAAATATTAAAATTGGCGGGGATTTAATTTGGTGGATGGCCGAAAGAATTTAATTTGGCGGGAACTTAATTTGGTGGATTTCAGCAGACAAATCCGCCAAGTTTTCCTGCCGCAAAAATTTTTTCCCTAAGGTACGTCACTTTTACGACAACCGATTAATTGTTGCAGCTGTCGCATCGGTTAGAAAAAAGAGTAACACAACTTTTAAAGTCACTGCAGTGTTGTATAATAATGAATACCTTATCGGCTCTTTTCACGCCGGTCCAGAATTAACGCCGACCCTTATTACGCCAGCGATGAAAAATAACGCTTGGGAATCAAGCATAAGTAATATCAGGCTGATAGTAAAATTACGGAAGCCCATTAGTACCATTTAGAGTTTTTGTCGAAGTTTCTTCGTCAATTTTTTCAGTTTCGTCGTCAATTTTCTATTTTTCGTCGTCAACTTTTTTAGTTTCGTTGTTAAAAAATTCAAGAAAAATCTAAATGGCACTAACGGGCTTCCGTATAAAATAGATAAAATCTACATATGATTTAAAATGTCTTTTAAATTCACTTTGAACAATAAATTTTCAGTTTTATAAATTGTATGTTATATGATCTATTAAATGATATATAATTTCGTTTATACAAAATAAAGGAGACATTTAATTCAACAAGGGATTAAAAGAAGGAGTTGAAACGGAGGCTTATAGTTAGATCTTTTTTTCAACCATTTTAATCTTAGTTCAATCTTTCCAACTTTGTTGCGAAAATTTTCAGAATAAATTTCATCCAGGAGATCTGTTTGCGCAGAAAAATGATGTAATAGACTACAGTAAAACTACTACATCATATCCCTGATTTGGGGTAGTTGATAGCCAGCACCAATCCTCATTTACTCTGTGGGTTGCATTTGGTGAAGTAATTAAATGGGCTCTTCCAGGGGAAGGGTTTATGAGGATCTAGCATTTTTTGGAAATTTATCCTCCAGATATTGTGAATTATGACCCCCCAGAAAAAAAATCTTACCCTCCGGAAAAGCATCAGTTGACCCCCCCAGACATTCATAAACAGAGAAAGTTTCCCCCATAATGAAGGCAAACTTTGTAGATTTTTCACTACCCTCCGGACAATATATCCAATAAATCCACCGCCCCCATGTACAAATATTTTCTTGAAGAGCCCAATGTGATAACAAAGCCCACCAGATTCAAAAACACGAGATGCCCTTTAAAGGTTTAAAGGAGCTATGGAGGATCATAAATTACATTTTTAATTTTCATTCAAAACTAAAAACACGAGATATAGTACCATCTTGTTAAAGTAGAAGTACTTTATAGTATATATTCACACCGGATTAAAAACTCTTACTCATATATTTTGTTAAGTTTGACCAACTTTCAACTTTATGTTCTACCAACAACCAGCTAGCTCACAACTTTGTTTCAACGTTCGTATAACGTTATTAGGACGTTATGAACGTTAGATAGACGTTGTTTTGACGTTTTGTACCAGCTGGAATAAATGTGTACGATTATACACAAAAATGTTCTGTTGAAAAAACAACGTTAATTTTTTGGTGAATTCAACATAGAGAACTGTAATCGAGGAGGCCTAGAAAATGGGATTGGTTGTTCAAATTGCCGGTACTGAACTATGGTCTTCTAATTTGATTCAGCCAGGGACAAAATAGCTCTATATGTAGTGTTTTATATAATATATCAGTAAATCAACCATAAAAGTCACGGTGAGTTTTTTTTTCTGTGAAAATGTTTCAACAGTTTCCAATCTATTAGAGTGCGAGTTACACGATTCGCCAAACTTTTTTAGTCTCCATCAAAACCATTTAAGTATTAATAGTCACACTACAGGAATTTGATTTCCCATCTGGACCTTTTCTCAAGTCGCAATTCGCCGACCATTCAGAGCCAGTTTTAAGTTTCTGGTCTTCGTTATCAACGACAATAACCCATTCCTCATTTAGCTCGACCCAATGACTAATAAACACCTTAGCTCTCTTACTCCAATACATTAAAAATAATGTCCCTAATATAACACCGATGATACCGACTGCATAGAAGACAAGACATGGCGTTGTTGCACAATGTTTTGAAGCATCCTTGACAACGGAAGCAAGATTCAAAGCTATTGCTGTAACGAACACGAGGACCCATAAGACAGGTGTCGGCCGTTGAGATGGAAGTTTCCACTAAAATGTAAAAAAGAATGGAGAAATTAAGATAAACTCACAACACAAGGGCCCACGAAAATCAATTCAGAGTTTCTCATATGGAACACCTTTGTCTCACTGAAATCGATGGGTTCCTTTTTCTCTCAAAAAAGACATTGTTGGACTTGAAATGATAGTATTGTGACTCATTGAGCCATTCCATTTTATATCCATACAGGGGTGGACTAAAATTTCCAGGGGGTAAACCGAGAAAAATTCCCAGGGAGGAGGGTGGTGGTCTAAGCGAAAAGTGTTTCTTATTCACCTAAATTTTGGTATGCTTTTTTTAAGTTATACTCTCTATTCTAACCGAAAAATCTAAGCTAGTCTAATTCAGTTACATAAATCTGATGGTAAATTGTGACTGAATAACTATTCCAAGTATTCCAAGGCAAACTTAAAATTCTTAAATGGGCCCCCAGCAGTTTGCGTGAATAGGCTTTTTTACTTGCGTGAATGCGTGAAAAGTAAGAAAAACTGCGTGGATGCGTGAATCGGAAAGCTTTGTGTGAACAAAAAAATTGCGTGAAAAATTAAAAAAACATTGCGTGAATGCGTGAATTTTGGAAAAAAGTTTGCCCTAGCCTTGTGAATACGGGCTTAGTTAACAAGGCTAATGTTTAATTTCATTACTAAACTAAACAGTCAAAACAATCATATGTACCTTAGTAAACGGCTTCTTTCTTTTGGTGATTTTAATCTTTTTGGTGCATAGTTCACATGAATCTTTCAACGAGCTTTTCATCCATTGTATCAAACAACTTTCGTGTATCCATTTCACGGAGCCTGAACATAAACACGGACTTATTAAAATCTCTTCATCACCATTACACTGGCATACTCGACAACACGGTTCACACAAGGATACAGTCTCAAAACAATACTTTGATTCCAAGTTAGCCTCCACACTGTTGGTACGGTTTATATCAACGATACAGTCTCTAGACGTCGAAGGTTGCATGTTTGGGTCAATGTCATTGGGCGCCAATTCCTCATTTGGTGTTTTGACGTCATTGTTATTATTTTGTACCTCTATTGGTATTTCTATCGTTAATGATTCAGATGGAGACTTTTCGAGATCATTTCTACCTTCCAAATCACTTGTGGTTTCAGTATTATTTTTTACAGGGCTGGTTGCCATGGTTTTATGGTTGAGAAGTTCTTCACGTTCTTCTGGTTCTGTACATGCGTAAGAGACGTCTTTCATAGTACCCAGGGTTTCCAGTTGATTTTTTTTTCAGACTGACTACCAGTATTTTTTAGGAAATTTCTTGTTTGGCACTTTTATCAATTTCTGATTTTGAGTTATTTTTCAATCTGGAAATATATGAATTACTTATATGTAAATTTGGAATAAATTACCTTTAATCAACTAACTGAAATCACCTGAAAAAATAAATCCCAGCAAGACTTTCTCTAAAAGAATAATGAACTAAAATGTTCTACTTTTAATCAGAAAGATAACAAGAAAGTGATAAAACCCTCTAAAATGTCTTTCGAAAACAACCCTATACAAGTGCTTTTATAAGAAAAAACTAAATAAGAGCATGAGGCTTCGATGGCCAAAATGTTTAAAAACAAGTTAAGAACATTTTAAGGCTTTGCAGGGTCGGATACAGGAGGTAAGCTCTCTTATTCATGGAGAGTAATTAGTTTCCATATAAGGTAATACGATAATAAAGTGCACTCTCCTCCATTGGTTATAGCCTCCCCCTGTATCCGACCCTGCTTTGTGGACTCAAAAACACCCGATTTCTTAGAAAAACGCACAAAAATACCCAAAAATGGTGAAAATAAAAACATGGTAAGAACACCTTTAGGCTTCAATCTGAAAAAGTTAAGAACATCCGAGGCATTCAAAAATTTTGGATGTTCTTAAAAAAAACGTGCAACAGTGAACCGGTAACGTTTTGAAATCTACCGCTACCGGAGTCGAAAAAAAAAATTCCACCGGGTTTAAATTTAAGATCTTGAAATCCAATCCAAAATAGGAAAATTGGTTTCTCCAAAGGACACTATGTGATACATGGGTGTTCGAAGAGTGTTTAAAACAATCTTAGGTAGCACCCAACGTAAAAGAAACGTTAATTGGACATTAAATTGATGTTTTATATCAGCTGCTACCATGCTTACAAGCCTTAGAATAAAAAAATATACAATGAACTCTCTCTCATTCAAACTTCTATAGTTCAAATTTTTTTATAATTCGAACCAAAACATTGGTCTTTTCTGCTGGAAGGTGAAGTAGGATATTCTCTGTAATTCGAATCTTTCTCTAACTCTAATTCGAAGATAATTCTTGGTACCTTTAAGACACCCCTGTCTCACAGCCTGGTGGAAATTTTTCCTCAGTGCATAAAAATATTCCTATTGAAATCTCAACGCGGATAGAAATTTTATTGTTCCATTGGGGATGGTTTTGGAGTGCAATTTTTACACATTGGATCTTAAATGGGGATGAAATCAAAGTATAATTCCTAGTGGGGCTGAAATTCCAGGGTATTTTCCCATCAAGGAATTTTCCAGTGGGGCTGGGGTCCCTGCGGGTCTGTGACACAGGGGTGTTAGATAGGTAATCCATTATACCTACTCTGATTATAAACAAAAAAGCTACAAAAAATCATTTTCAGCACCCCAATCATCTGTCCACATCCAGAGTATACAAAAATATTTTGCACAAGTTCACACAAGCAAAAACCTTTTTGCTTTAAAAAAAAATTTTCATTTGTTCTGAAGGAGACTTTGATTGAAAGTTCGGGCCTGCCCAGCAGACATAACATACTTAATAATACAAAACTTTTATGACTTACAAGAAGCTTTAAATGAGAAAACAAAATAACACTTCCGTCTTATTGTTATTTTATTCCCAAATGTATTTTTTTAAATCTAATGATGAGAATGACCAATATGTTATTGTGTTCTTTCAGTTGGTGATATTCCCTTTTTTATAAGAACAATTTTATAAAAGCAGTATTACTCCAATCATGAAGATGTCAAGAGGGAATTGGAGAATACGGGTAAGAGGCGCCCATTGATCGACATAATCAAGCAATTTCTTCGAGTGGGCTTCGAGTCGAATTCCACTTTCTCTCTACTCAAATATCTAACAAAAAGATTGTCTTATTTCAAAAGTCTTTCGTTTTGTTTATTGTTTTCGTCATTTTGTCATTTCGTTTTATCCCCGGTTCTCCAGTTCTAAAATTTAAAGATATACTGACGTCACTTTTCGCTCCCAAGGATGTAAAATATTGATTTCGAAGCAACAAAGGGACTAGATCCGAATGGAGAAATGAAGCCACTTATATTTTTCCCATCCAGAACACTTGACCCGTGTGTTTGAAAAAAACTTAAGGCTTTTTCTTGCTTGAGAAAGGTTGAAGATTCTTCTCTAGTCCTTTCGGGGCTTCAAACCCAATGGTGTAAAACCACCTAGCCTTGTTTTTGATGACGTCAAAGTGTGGTTTGAAGGCTACGTTTTACGCCATCTTGAAGAACCATTTTTCGACTTTCTGTCAAAAGAAAGCGTAGGTAGAGAAAAAAAGAGAAAAAAATTAAAAATTAATTTTTTTATGCTGTAAATTTTCATAGACTAAATTTCAAGTTGTTTTCATCCCCCTATCCTCTTGGCTCCCTCTCGAACGCAGGGAGACTGTTACGAAAAGTAAAAAATTATTTTCTAAAATTTTTGTCTTTAATACTTAACAGTCATTACAAAAATGCCAACGAATTTTTCTTAAATCAAATCGGCAACAAAATTTCGGCACCCAGTAGCACGTTTAACACCGTTCTCTCTGCTTTTTCAGAGTTCGGGTTTAACGTGTACGTCAATACATATTTTAACTCTAAAAACACCCCTGTCTCACAGCCCGAATGAAACTTTTTTCCTCAGTGGGGATGAAAATTCTTATTGAAATCCCAATGGGGATAGAAATTCTATTGTTCCACGGTTAAAAAATCGAGTTGGGATGGTTTTGGAGTACAATTTTAAAACAATAAATTTCGAATGGGGATGAAATCAAAGTCATGTTCCCAGTGGGGCTGAAATTCCAGGGTATTTTCCCACCGGAGACGAAATTTTTGCCAAATTTTCCATTGGGGCTGGTGTTCCAGCGGGTATGTGACACAGGGGTGTCTAAAAATTTCTACTACTTGATACACTCTATCAAAACTAGCGAATACATAATATACCCTAACTGTAATATATCTTGATTAAAAAGTGAATCCACAATTTGTTTCGCTCTGTTCTTAACTTGCTGGCCCGTCTGATGATGCCGTATGAACTAAACCAGTATGATCTTCAATGTTTTTACTTTTTAAGTTTCCTACTCAGTTCCAAAAGGTCTTACTAAGGGGTCCCCCCTGCTCTACAAAAACTAATTAATTAATCGGCCCATTGATTTTCTCTTTATAAAAAGCTATGAACAGACATCCCTGTGGAGTTATTCTTTGTATTTCTTCTTCGGTTTATCTCTTCAATTATAAGAAATATTCAAAAAAATTTCTTTAACGAATATATTAATTAGGCTAAATTCTTAAAATCTATGAATGAAAAACTTAAGATTCTAAAACTTTTAATTCTGTTTTGTACTTACACGGACTTGCATTAAAAATGAAGCTGTAATCAAATTTTCCCGCTCATTTTTTTTTTAATTACACGAAATTCCAATCCCGAATTTTTTTCGATGCTAGTTGTAATTTCTTATGATTTTTTTCTTATAAAAGTAAAATGGTTGAGTCATGGAGGGATTTTTATTTTATGACCAAGCGACGGTTACTTTTAAGACTGATGTTCAATATGAATCATTTATAAGTATTAAAAGGGAAAAAGCGAGTTTTTCTTTGAATAAAATTTCATTTTGAACTTAACATAAATGAAAAAGTTTAAATAGAAAAATAGAGATAAGATGAAGTAAATTCAAAGTTTTTCTTTTAAAAACTAAAATTTAGTTAAAAATCAAAATTGACTTTGTAAAATTTTTAATTTTTTATCAGGTAAAGAACATTTAGGGCAAAAGGGGTCTTTTCAAATTTACTTTTTGTTCGATTTCTAAAACAAAATGTGCTAAAAAATGAGCAATAACTTTTTAGAACTCTTGGACCTGAAAATTGTTTGGTCCAAAAAACGTGTCTAAATTTGTGATGTCACAAAAGAAAGAATTGACTTATTAAATCGAATTGATTCAATTATCAGATTAGAATATTTCCATAGGTCGTAAAGCCCTGAAAACTAACGGACCCTGGAAGTCTCTTGAAAATTAAAAAAAAAAATAATTCAATCTACAGACCAGGTCTGTCAGTTCACTTTTTCTGATAGCACTCAATATTTAAATACAGTTGACACTCTCTAATTACTCTAATAACAACCCTGTCTCACAGCCCCAGTGGAACTTGTTTCTTCAGTGGGGATAAAAATGGGGGGATAGAAATTCTATTATTCTAAGGTTAAAAAATCCAATAGGGATGGTTTTAGAGTGCAATTTTTAGTCATTTAGAGAATTTTCGAGTGGGGATGAAATCAAAGTCTATTTCCCAGTGGAGCTGAAATTCCAGGGCATTTTCCCATCGGGGACGAAAAATGTGCCAAATTTTCCAGTGGGGTTGGGGTCCCGGTGGGTTTGTGACACGGGGGTGTCTGATTCAATTTTCAAGGGAAATCGAATTTTCTTGTTGACAATGGCGTTCGATATTACCGAATAATGGAGCGTATCAAATAGTAGAAGGTCGAATTAGAGAGTATTGACTGTAACACAACTCAAGATTCAAGAAAACTAAAAAACAACAACAAAAATACAAACAAGAAACAGAGAATGTACTTCATCAAATGGTTACAATGAAACTTTGATGAGTTTTGTCCAAAGAGCTTTTTATATACCCTATTACCCCCACCATTGCGAAACTGCAATAAAGGAGGATTAAGAAGAAGGAAAGTATATCAGAAAATCCCCGTTTTTCTATTGCTGTTTGCTACTTAAGCATCACGTTGTTAAAATAGACCCCTCCCATTCTAAACCGGTAGAAAGAGGTAAAATATAATCAAAATAGAAAATAAAATGAAATCTCAACCAAAAATATCCCTAATGTGCAAGAAAAATTTCAATCTCCATCATTGGCATATTTAGCTCTTTCCCCTTTTCCCTATTGCCAAGATAATTCTCACAATCATTGAGTCAGGGGGTGTAATATCAAACTACATTTTCACCCCCGACCTCTCGGGCCCCACTAATTCCATTATGCCTACTAATATCATTCACTACACACTCTACAGCGTGTCCCAAAAAAACGGACAAAGTTTTCTAAAGAAAGTAAAATCCTCATAATTTATGCCAAATTTTATAACTCGTACTGAATATTTCAATCTCAAACACCTCTTCAGTCATCTTAGGAATAGAATATCTATTGATTGAACGACAGTTTTAATGTTATTTCAATCATTCTGAGCACATTTCTATTATTCTAAGATTTGAGTCACACTGTATAAATCGAGGGGTAAATCACTGAAAAAAATCACGTACACCTTTTTGAAAAATCAAAAAGAAATCAAAAAGAAATCAAAAATCAAAAAGAAATCAAGAAGAAATCAAAAATCAAAAGAAATCAAAAAGAAATCAAAAATCAAAAAGAAATCAAAAAAAAAAGAAATCAAAAAGAAATCAAAAAAGAATAAAAAAAAAAAAATAAATCAAAAAGCAAAAAATCAAAAAAAGCAAAAGAAAAGAAATCAAAAGAGATCAAAAAAAAAGAAAGCAAAAGCAACAAAAGCAAAAAGAATCAAAAATCAAAAGGAAATCAAAAAGAAATCAAAAATCAAAAGAAATCAAAAAGAAATCAAAAATCAAAAAGAAATCAAAAAGAAATCAGAAATCAAAAAGAAATCAAAAAGAAATCAAAATGAAAATCAAAAAAAAAATAAAAAATAAAAAAACAATAAAAAAAAAAATCAAAAACCAAAAAGAAATCAAAAAGAAATCAGAAATCAAAAAAAATCAAAAAGAAATCAAAAATCAAAAGGAAATCAAAAAGAAATCAAAAATCAAAAAGAAATCAAAAAGAAATCAAAAATCAAAAAGAAATCAAAAAGAAATCAGAAATCAAAAAAAAAAAAAGAAATCAAATGAAAATCAAAAAAAAAAAAAAAAAAACAATAAAAAAAAAAATCAAAAACCAAAAAGAAATCAAAAAGAAATCAGAAATCAAAAAGAAATCAAAAAGAAATCAGAAATCAAAAGGAAATCAATGCGTGTATACAATCCGCGTAGCGAAAGTATAATTGAATTTTCTTTTTAAAAATGAAATGAAAATTGAAAAAAATTCAATTTCCTTTTTTTGATATGTGAAAGGTAATTGAAAAATAAGTCAAATTTCTATTTTCTATTTCAGATAGGAAATTGAACTAAAATGATATATTTTAGGAAATTTTTGGACGAGTTAGGGCGCTCTGGGCGCTCCTCACCTTTGGTAGTCCAGCTCTTTTGCATGGGAGTCACCACGTTACCCAAATCCTCACACCGCCAGGTCATTGCATCGTCTGGTCCGTAATTTCTTTTTAAAATGGAATTCTAAATTTGAAATTCTTTTTTCTTTTTTCTTTTCCAGAAGCAAAATTGAAATATTAACCAATTTTCCTTTTCCTATACTAAATAGAAAAATAAAGTTGAATCGCTATTTCGTGGGTGTACCCGGGCGTTTTTTTTCTCCACAGGGGCCTCCTCTCTTGTTCATTGTCTGTCTGTTTGTTTGTTCTGCTCTTTCTTGTCACGAATGACATCGCAGCACCAGTGTCTTTCTCGTTTGTCTTTAGTTGTAATGTGTTGGCATTGGCAGGAGTTCAGAAAGAGCAGGAGAAACAGACAATGGACAAGGGTGGAGGAGGAGAAAAAACGCCCGGGTACACCCACGAAATCGCGATTCAACTTTACTTTTCTGTTTAGTATAGGAAAAAGAAAATTGGTTCATATTTCAATTTTGCTTCTGGAAAAGAAAAAAGAAAAAAAGATTTCAAATTTAGAATTCCTTTTTAAAAAGAAAAACTTTCGATTCGAAACACGGATAAGAATTACGGACCGGACGATGCAATGACCTGGCAGTGTGAGGATTTGGGTAACGTGGTGGCTCCCATGCAAAAAAGCTGGACTACCAAAGATGAGGAGCGCCCCGAGCGCCCCAACTCGTCCAAAAATTTCCTAAAATATATCATTTTAGTTCAATTTCCTATTTCAAATAGAAAATAGAAATTTGACTTATTTTTCAATTTTCTTTCACATATCAAAAAAAGGAAATTGAATTTTTTTCAATTTTCATTTCATTTTTAAAAAGAAAATTCAATTATACTTTCGCTACACGGATTGTATACTTCCGTCCATTCGATTTTTCACAATAAAAATGAAATGAAAATTGATTTTTTTCAATTATTTTCAATTTTTTATTTTTGTTTTTAAATTAAAAATTGAAAAAAGAAAAATTGAGATTCAATTTTCAATTTTTAATTTTTTGTCCATGTGGGTGACATTTCTGTCATGATGATGTATCATTTAGATTAGACGGGGGTCTGAAATGGCAATGTTTGTTGCTTGCGCTTAGGCATCCATCCGTGTATGAAAACGTCCATTCGATTTTTGGTCAATTTTCAATATTTTGAAAATTGAAAATTGATTTTTTGCAGCATTTTTCAATATTTCAAAAAGTTCAAAAATTTAATTTTGGATTTTTATCCAATTTTAATTTTTCTTTTCACGCTAAAAAAAATTGAAAATGTAATTTCGGTCTTATTTTTAATTTCATAAAAAATATTGACCTTCAAAATTTATTAAAATTCCAATAGGGGTCAAAAGGGAATGGCACTAGTGGTAGGGAGGAGGCCTGTGAACTAAATTCACAACACAACTTTTTGTCTTTGGGGATCTGGGAGTAAGAAAACATGTGTGCAGTTATGATACGATACAGAATACAATAATTGTTATACGAATCCAACTGTTGAGTCGTAGATTTACTTATTTGAAAACTCATATTTATAACACCCCTAAATCAGTGTCCCTGTCAGGTCCGCCCCGGTGAATAACCTGCTGAAAAAAAATAGCCTAAATTTAAGCTCCAGTGAAGAAATGACTCACCCCAGGTAATTGAAGCTGAGTGATCTCAACTCCAGTGAGAAATCGAAATAAAAGCTGTCCAGCCCCGGTGAAATTTTATATAAACCAGGCTAGCCGGTCAAAAAGCACGCTTGCACTTGGCAAAAAACAGGTAGAAAAGTGTCACAAAAAAGTGTACGTTTAAAAGATCTGGAGATTTAGAACGCCATATGAGTAATCCCCAAAAACCTAATCGAAATTTACACCAAGGGACCATTCAAAAAGTACGTACGCTTGAAAACGGCAAATTTTTTACTCCCCCTCCCCCCTTGTACTCTTTCGTACGCTTTATGTGTACTTCAGCGTACGTACGCTTTTTAGTACACCCCCCCCTTAACCAGAGTCGAAACTCTTGTAACAGTAGAATATGTAGGTATCCAATCGTATTTATAACAAAGTCTCAAGAAATTAAAAGAATCAATAAGATGAACAAAAATACCAAAGGAGAAATGAAAAATAACAATCGCAAAAACAATTTTTTGATGTGAAAATATTGCGTTTTTCTCTCAAAAAAGACAGTTTAGGAAAAATTACGAGCGTACGTAATTCTCCTCAAGGAACCCCCTCCCCCCTCGTACGCTTTTGGCAGTAACCCCCCCTCCCACCTCTCGGGCGTACGTACTTTTTGAAGGTCCCAATCAAAAAAGGCTCAATTTTCCACCCCAGTGGAAAGTTTCTTTTAAAATCTTCCCGCAGCCAATTTTAATCTTTTATCAGACTCACTCCGGTGAAGTTTTATTTTCCACCAGCTCATGGGAGCAGGGGTGTTTTATACGAAATTATAAATAGATATCCATCTGACCTGTGTTAATTTGTTGTGTTTTGGATTTAGTTCCCAGGCCTCCTCACTAGTGCCATTCCCTTTTGACCCCTATTGGGATTTTAATAAATTTTAAAAGTCAACATATTTTCAATTAAAAATAATAGACCGAAATTACATTTTCAATCTTTTTTGAGACTGAAAAATAGTGAAAACTGGATGAATATTCAATTCTCAATTTTTTTTGGCGTGAAAAAAAAAATGTAAATTGGATCAAAATTTGAAATTCACTTTTTGAACTTTATGAAATATTGAAAATTGCTGCAAAAAATCAATTTTCAATTTTCAAAATATTGAAAATTGACCAAAAATCGAATGGACGTTTTCATACACGGATGGGCATCCTTTGTATAATATCTCTATCACGTAAAACATTTTACACTGTTTTTTAATATTGTTTCCTTATCTCATCAAATAATAGTGATTATGTAACATCATAAGTATATACTACCTTTTAAAATTATATCATAATTGGCTTTAAACGTAGCTTCTGCAGATGGGTTATCGTCCGAGATCCGTAAAACGCAATAGGTATACTTACGCAATATAACATGCAGCAGAACAGAATTGATGGAGTGATTCTGCAAGACAACTGCCACGCTGGCGGAGTAATCGTCTATTTGAAGGTCCTGAAGATGCTGTAACAGGGCTGGGTGGTTCAGAAAGTTTACAAAGATTTCACCAAGTCACGGAGGAGAATAATCGCGACAGCTACAATTTGCTGTAAATCTTTAGAACTACTAAACCTAAAAAAACCTGCAAAAACCTTCCGTAGAATGACCATAAACACATCCTTTCTATAATCCCCACACCGATCCGATCCGGCTGGAGATTCAAAGTAACAGATTTTACTGCTAATTTGCCAAAAGCTTCGGTCTTGCATATCATTCCAGTTTGTCAATAAGATCTTATATCATTAGATCATTAGATGCTACATTATTATGTTTTTTCTGATTGTGTAATATGTTAATAATGTGATAAAGATGTTATAGGACAATATATATAACATCTACAGCAGTCTGCGACAAATCTATCAGCCTAGCTTCACTCTTGCTATGTTCAGACCCCCGTCGACCCTAAATGATACATCATCATGACAGAAATGTCACCCACATGGACAAAAAAATAAAAATTGAAAATTGAATCTCAAATTTTCTTTTTTCAATTTTTAATTTAAAAACAAAAATGAAAAATTGAAAATAATTGAAAAAAATCAATTTTCATTTCATTTTTATTGCGAAAAATCGAATGGACGGAAGTATACACGCATTGAAATCAAAAAGAAATCAAAAATCAAAAAGAAATCAAAAAAAAATCAAAAATCAAAAAGAAATCAAAAAGAAATCAAAAATCAAAAAGAAATCAAAATCTCGTACACCTAATTTTTAGTGATTTACCCCTCGGTATAAATCCCTTGATGAAAATTCTTTCTAAAATTTTTTTTTTACTTTTTTCTCGAATGAAACAAAAATTTTCCACAAACTTTTCCCACTTTTTATCTCACCTCACAAGAACAATTTTTCTTTGAAAATGAAGATTTTTTCTCAACACAAAATTTTTTTCTCGAAAATCCCTAGAAGTAGAAAAGAAACAAATAAAAATGATGAAGAAGAAAAAATATTTGAAATTGGAAAGAAAAACAAGTTTAGTCGAAACAAACTATATTTTCTTGACCGCATAACGAAACCCCTCGCGTGGAGTGTTTACCCAGTGTATATGTTTGGTCTGTAAAATATACAAAATAAAAAGTATTCCCACGTGATATTTAAAAAGCATAAACAAGTTGTTTATTTTACAGAATTATGGACCAGGTGGTCTTCCGTGGACTTTTTGAATTGACCCTAGAATTTGATTGGTCGAGACATTTGACGTTTCAAATTTTATTGGTCAAACACAAATTTTAGAAAATTAGGCACGTTGGATGAGTCACATTTTTGAAGAAAGGGACATAGGAGTTACCATAGAAACCATATGGTACCAACCATAACCTTAGCGATATTTCTCAAAGCTGAGGATACCCAGCTGGCACACAACGTTGTTACAACGTTTATCTAACGTTAAATGGACGTTGTGAACATTAGATTTACGTTGAAAGAACGTTATGTGCCTGCTGGGTAGCAACGAGAGAGTCTACTCTTGATAAATCTTACTTATGACTAATTTGAGTACAGTTAAAAAAAAACTTAAATAAAAACATAGCGAGATTTTAAAACTTTACACACTATGGCTATTCAAACGATGCACATCTTTTACGAGAATAATTCTTGAAGCCCTATTCTATAACAATATGAGACTCAAAGTGGTCGCATTTCAAAATGAAGAAGAAAATTCAAGGGGTAGAAAAAAACTACCCTACTTATTAATTTAAGAATGATTGTTAACGAACAATCTAATAATCAATCAACAATCAAACCTTTAAAAAAATACATCCCTGTATCACAGACCCGAAAGGTTTGGCCAAACTTTCGTCCCCCCACCGTACAATTTCAGCCTTTTTGTGAAATTGTTTTGCTTTCATGCCTGTTTGAAATTCAATGGAACAACTTTACTCAAAGACCAACCATTGGATTTTTGATTTCGATGGGAAGAAGTTCCACCGGAGCTGTGAGGCGGGATGTTTTACACAATATCATGTTTTTTTGCACCAAAGATCCAAGAAAACATGGCAAGAAATTAGAGTATTCAAAGCTCAAGACAAACATTTGAAGTTTCTAAAATTCGAAAGTAAGGTTTCCCGTTTCCTGCACAGCATGAAGGAAACTTCTATACCACAAATGAGAAATGAAATTGACTATTAAAAATAAAAATGAAGAAAAATAACGAAAAGATAAACATCTGCTTGGAAAACTCCTTGGAAAATTCTTAAAGATGAAAAAGTGGATTAAAATATGTAAATAACTACTGTGATTTTCCAAAACTCGTCTGATACTTTGACCTACTTGATTTTTTTTTCTACATTTTAACAAACTATATAAGAACATAAGGCCGCTTCGATGGCCAAAATGTTTAGAACAAGTTAAGAACATTTTAAGGCTTCGCAGGCTCTAAAACACCAAACTTTTTAGGAAAATGAACAAACTTTTCTCACAAAATGGTGAAACTAAGAACATGTAAAGAACATTTTTAGGTTTAAAATTCAAAAAGTTAAGAACATCCGAAATCTTTAAACATTTTTGATGATGTTATAAAAAAACGCGTACTCCAGACAGCACGCTGAACACAGGCGTGACCTAGCTTGTCCTTGATTGGGGGGGGGTTTCAGGGGGTACCCGATTCCGCAATTCCGCCAATTTTTTCTCCAATTTCCGTCAAACCGTCTTAAATTGAACCAAAATTCCGTCACCGAAAATTCCTTTGAAATTCAACATTTTTGTCGAAAATTCCGCAAATTTTGAATATCTTTTACCAATTCCGAAATTCCGCAAATTTTCTTGCTAAATTCCGTTTTTCCGCACTAAAATTGTCTAATTTTCCGTCTCCGTCAAAGAACCCAATTTCCGTAATTCCGTCTAAATTTTCGTCAAATTCCGCCACTCCGTCCGAAAAAAGGGCCGATTCCGCTCCTCCGCAAACCATGAAACCCCCCCCTTGATTCAAAAAAATTCTCGGTATCATAGAAAGGAAATCTACTACTTAAGCATGAAATTTTATTTCGGTAAGTTTTGACTACGTTTCTTTTACACTACCATGTCTATATTTCTTGTAATCTTTCCAGCATATCTCATTTGAAATTTCATTTCTTTTTCCAAAATAAAATCTTCCCAAACTTCTTGTGAAAAATATATGGTTTTTGACTTATGTACCTAACAGACAGATATCTCACGAATTTTGATTTAAAGTTTGATTTGAAAAATATTTATAACTAATCATAGAAAATGAAATTATAAAACTATTTCATTCCAAAAATATTTTGAAAAGCAAGGTTGTCGCACATTTTCTGTATTTAATGAAATTAAAGTGACAATTAGTTTTTACTGGGCCCACCCCTTTTGGAATGCACGCTAATGTATAATACACGTTTTTTTTTTTTATAAGAACAAACCACATAAGAACATTAGGCTTCGATGGCCAAAATGTTAAGAACAAGCTAAAAACATCTCAAGGCTTCAAAAATTTTGGATGTTATTATACAAAAAACGTGTATGCAGTATGCACAGTCCCAGGGGACTATTCATTCTTATTTTTTGACAATTTTAGAGTTAAATTGGTTTTATTACGTTCTATTTTTAGAGAAAATTGGGTTATTTCTGGCTTGTTACCATATTTTTATCTTTGACCAAAACTCTGCCATCCCATGGTTGTTCCAGGGTTGTTTGCCATATGTTCTTATACGGTCTATTCTTATAAAAAACGTGTAAAACATAAAATGGATGTTGTGACAACCTTCATGGAATATTATATGGATGTTACAAAAATGTACATAGAACGTTATACACGTTATTATGAGATTAACATCCAAAATTTTTGAAGCCTTCCGATGTTATTAAAGGTCATCGAAGCCTTATGTTCTTATATAGTTTGTTCTTATAAAGAAAACGTGTATGACGACAACGCTATACAGTATGAATGTTGAGACAACGTCTAAACAATGTTATATGAATGTTGCGACAACGTCCAAAGAACGTTTTATGAATGTTGACACAACCTTCATGGGTCGTTAGATGAATGTTGAAACAACGTTGTGTGCCAACCAGAACAAGATACAGCCACGCGACAAATCAATGATTCATCATTATTCGCTCATTTAGAAACCAATACTTTGATTGTAGAGAACAAAAATGTCTAAATAACAAGGGTTTTTACTCAAATTACAATCTGATATCTCACTTTCACAAAAAAACAAAAAACTTTTGATCAGTATCATTCTTCTCATTTTCACCCTCTCTTTATATTTCTTCATTTGCACTAGTCTAAAATAAAACTACTTTTCTAATCCGACTATCTTTCGACGTAAAACATTTCCTTGATTTTTTTTGTTGCTCAAAATCATTTTCGTTTCGAAAGAACCATCTTCCACTTTTTTTCACTTTCTGATATATTATTTATGAGTATTCTTCTTGAGGAGGAATGAGTTTTCCGTATACAGAGAATTATTTTATAAGAAACTTATTTGATCATTTTAATATTTATTCTGATTTCTAGCGCAACAATATAATTCCGTTTAAAAGAATATTATTCCACTTGAAAAAATCTTCACAACAGAAGTTTAACCCACTTAAACTTTCTGAGACTGTGTTTTCTTGAAAATCTAAAATTCCCAAACATATTGTAAAATCTGAATGATATTCTTACAATGTGAAGAAGTATAAGAAAGTTTAGTAATTGAGCTAAATTTAAAAAAATAGAGAAATTGTACCTCACCCTTCTCTGGGGGGGGGGGGGTTGCTTCTCTAACAAGACAAAGTTTCTTAATCCTCTCTTGTCTCTAACTTATCTAAATTCTACAGGAAGGAATCCTAACCTTTTTCTGATCTTTTGAATTTGAATTTACTGGTTTCAGTTACAGTTTAACATACCTGTATCAAAAACGATGGAATCCCCGAAAAAAATCCCCGTTCAAAAAGATACATTTTTTTATTCCTTCACACACAATACCATTTTAAAAGAATAATAAGGCTCAAAATCACCAAAAATAAGAACAATTTAAGAACAATGCTGAGCCTGAATTACTCAACTTCAAGCTATTTAGAGCTAGGAAGTAGTAAAATTTGGGTATAAACCCTAAAATATTTTTATTTTACCCCATAAATAAGAACTGGATAAGAACAATTTGAGGCTCTCGAAAAGCCAAAAATACAAGAACAGCTGAGCCTCATTAAAAAGTTAATGACTAATACTAATAAAGGGTTGGTAAAGATTTGAAATATCGAGTATCAAATTATAACGAAGTATCAAATTATAACGAAGTATAAAATTATAACAGATCTGCTTGGACACTTACTACTAGTCCAGTGAAAGTGTGCATCAATTGTGCGTTTTTAGCTTGAAAGCATGAAATCTGGTACAGTGGTACCTTAGGGGGTAAGAAACAGTTTAAACCTCTGGCCCACTTCCAGAACACCTGTTTGTGTATTTTACAGACCAGAATGCCTCCCAGGCAAGAAAAATATTTTCGTCTGATACAGAAAAAATCGTCCAGAAATGGTTAAGGGTGAGAAGACTACACTAAAATTTTGATCACTGTAAACTTCGAGTAAACTTTACAACTTTACTGTACTCTCATTTTTAATGGGAAGTCACTGAATTTTTTTTAGTGAGGAGAAAGCAGAGACTGGACAAGTTATTACATGGATTCTAGCCGGGAGGGTACTAGGGCAAAATGGGTTACGGGGATGCACCGAGTCCTCCACGAGTCCCAGTTAGGGTCGCAAAAACACTAAAATAGAAAAATCAGTCCCTCGTAGGGTGCCTTTTCTGGAAAATTTGAGGAAAAAGTAGAAAATTTGAGAAAATTTTGGAATTTCAGTCCCATTCATGGTCACTTTTTTCGCAAATTTCGGCAAAATTTTTGAAAAAACGAGTTCCACGTAGGGTCCATTTTCCGAACCTCAGCGGAGCCCCCCCCCCGTCGGTCGGCAAGGATAGTACCCCCCCCAGAATTCTAGTTTTCATCATCAGTGATCCAAAAAATATCTGCAATCAGATATAAATTTACGAGAAGATTGTTGTTGCATTGTAGCGGGTAGCAGCAATCTAACGTCACGTTTGCTACAAAAGTACCTTGCGCTTTTTTCCAACACAAAAAGTGCATTTTTTCGGTTACCAATAAACCAGTTATCAGACATTTCCTCGTACAATATGGAAATATTTCACTCGTTCCGTATATTGTACGGAAAAATTTTGGAACTCGTAAAATATTTCTCATATTGTACTCGCAACTTTTTGTTATCTGACTTGACCTAACAAAAATTCGGCACAACTGATTTTCTGTTCACATAACATCACTCAAGTATCACAATTTCTTATAAACAAATTGACTACGATTACTTTACGTTTTTGCGGTCAATAAATTTGAAAATATTTGATATTTTCTGTGTTATTATTATTGGGGAAGATTTCGAAAAAGGGAAAAAATAATGAGGGAATTATAAATGGTCAGTCTGTTAGTAACCATAGTTACTGAAAATGATAGGACTGTTGCCTAGTTACAACTGAAATCCGTTTGAATTCATCGAGCTGAGTTACTCATGGGATGAATAAAAGATGAAAAAGTGTGTCTAAATATAATTTTCTTGAATAATTTAATAATGACTAAGTTTCTTTTACTGTGAATAAATGAGATCTCCATAATATCAGGAGAAATTGTCCCAGGAACATGTTTTCATAAAATGATAGATTTTCTCTGTATTGTGCTTTAAAGATTTCACTACCCGGTAAAAACTAGTCCGTAGAATTTCTGAGCCAGTTTGTAGGAAACGAAAAACTAAATCTGATTCAATTCAAATGAGAAAATGCCATCTTATCGAGTACGACATTAAGCGATGCTATCGTCCGTTAGAGAGGGTCAGTAAATGCGGGAAAATATATATGTGCAGAGTTAGGGCGGTTTACTGTAAAACCTCCGCCAATGCTTACCCTGCCCCGAGCTAACGACTGTTTTCAAATTTATCCCACCTCCTAAACTATTCCCTTTTTTAGTGATCTTGTGTAGACGATATGATCGTCTAGTCCCGGGGGGGGGGGGGCACTCGATTTTGAAAACGACCGTACGTTCGGCCAAAAATCAGCTCTCTAAAATCGGACCCTTACAGTGCAGGAAAAATTTGACTGAAAATGGACCCTTATAGTACAATTTTTCGAAAGTTTTTGCCCTTTTTTGAAATTTCTCAAATTTTACACCCTTACAGTGCACTTTTTCCTATTTGCTCACAAATCAACCCTTACAGTGCACTTTCTAAAGTTCAAAAAATCTACCCTTAAGGGCTGCACGTCCGGTAGGAGTGCAGACTTATCTGGAGTGCCCCCCCCCCGGGCGTCTAGTACGACAGTGAACTAAAGATTGAAACCGAGGGGCAAATCACAAAAATAAATCTCGTACACAATTTTAAAAATCAAAAATAAATCAAAAATAAATCGTAAATCAAAAATAAATCATAAATCTCGTACACCATTTTTCGAGTGATTTGCCCCTCGATTGAAACTATTGCATTCGAAACAATATAGACTTATAAACTTTAGTAAATCATTTCATTACTTCGGTTTTTAGCAATTATGCGTTCGGAGGAAATCTGCTCCAGAAACTGGATCCCTGACACTGAGATATATTCGTGAAAACTTGATACATTGAAATATTATATCTTGCTTGGATAGTTTTGTAGATTTTAGGGAATAAATTACATACTTGACATAATCATACTAATAATTCATTTTTACTAATTTTATCAAATTAACAATAAATCGATTGTAACAGATTTAAACTTTATCGAGTATACCATTACCAGTCTGTTTAGCTGTTTGTCAATACTATTATATTAAGCTTGACCACTGACCTTTATATATCCCTGGACCAAGTTACTCAATGCCGGTCCAAGCAAAAATAATATGATCGGAGGTTTATGAAACTGGTATCCGCGGCTGCACGCATCCCCTAAAATAGTTTTTGATGTATATATCAACAGTAATCAGAGGGGATGCAGGCAGCCTACCGCGGAGAGAGTGCTAGATCTAGTTTCGCTTGTAAAAGTTTCAAACACTACAATGGCTTCTTTGCAGGTACCAACTTTCAAAAAAACTTCGATCAAAGATGGCGGATATAGCTTGGTCCAGGGATGTATAAAGGTCAGTGAGCTTGATGGATTAAGAATCTTTAAAATCAAATAAATGTTTAACCTTTTGGACCCGAATGCCGTACATATACGTCCTTGAGACGTTCCGAATGTCGTACATATACGCAATTTGATAGGCATGTCTTTCTCGCGCAATATCTTTAATTGGCTTGCTTTCTGATCGTTGAAAAATAAAGAAAAAGAAAGTAGAGAGTCTAAGCTTTCCGTTGATATATAATGATGTAATGTTATGATCACGGTGTGACTCAGCACTTTTCAAATAAAAACACTGATTCAAAATGGCAGACGGAAAAACACTGATTTTGGAGAAAAGTGAACAATGTTTGAAAAGCCCTTGTGACCAGTAGAATTGTTTTTGGATGCTAATATTTGGTATATGGCTTCATGAGTAAGTAAATATTGATAAAATAGTAAAGAAAAATTTAATAATTAACTTTCCCCCACTTTTTTTTGCATAGAAAGTGAAAAATGCCAAAAAAGTGACATTGTCGAAAAATGAGGAAAAAAGCATTGGTGTATGTAAAGCTACCATTTAAGTTAGATTACTTTAATTGAACTCGTACCCAGCCTAAAAGCTGCAAAACTTAATTAGCTTTTCATTGATAGTTTACTTTTTGCCAAAAGATTTCTAGTTCTTGAGTTATGGCAAATTTCCCAAACCCCGCGTTTTCTCAAAAAAAGTTGCGCGCAGACAGCGTGAAAATATAAAAAACAGCGCGCTGGAAAGGTTAAGACATATCTAACTGTCATGGGTTGATTATTGCCACCACTAAACTTTGTTACATTCATTTGAGGGGCATTTGAGCCAATCAGATAATAAGGTTTTGTTATCGTTTAAGATAATGACCAATCAATTTTCCAGGATGTTTCCACTGCCCTTTTCAGGAAAACCAGCTTATGATTGAAAAGTGTTTTTCCAGAGGCACGGAAAACAGCTTGCGTTGACTTTAAAGCTCATTTAGCCGGACTTCTGGTCTTTTTCCGCTAAATAATGACCGTGGAATCTGTGTCCAGTAATTTAAGTAATCACTTTTGATTCCATTATGACCATAAGGTATCTAGACTCCAGGTTTGAAAATAAACATAATTAATGTCTCTTTTTATGTCATTGACCAGTTTATTAAAAACAAGATGTGAAAAATTTTGTAGAGTGGTTTCGACCGATACTTAAATACAGTTAGAAAAATACTCCAAGCCCACAAACATTAGATAGATAGAGTCGATATTTTACGTAGATAGACCAGTTTAATCCAGGATATCTAGAAAGTCTTTCGATTGTTTTCATGAAGGCCAAGGCGGTTTAGCTATCTATAAACTGAACGAAACATTTGAAGGAGCGAAGATTCGAACGAAGAAATCCCTTGTTCGTAACGCTGACACCTTTGATCACTTGGCCATCCCTCCACATTGAATTCCAACCATCATTTTTACATTGTGATTTTAGGTGCTTTCCCTAGAATAGCTCCAACACTCACAAAAATGGTGACAAAGAAGATGGCGAAGAAAAAACGATCCAAGACCAATGTCAGCTGTTCCCAATCTGAACTGTTTTTCTTTTCCGAAACGTCATCTTTCATGATGTCATGTATCGCCGAAAGCTTATCTGACATTTCATACAGTGGTTCGTCCGCCGAGGCAACTTTAATCACACGCCGTTCGCGTAACATAGGAGCAGCGTTATTCATCAGGTTATGGTAGCCATGGTTACCATTTTGTTTATGGTCGCCTGTCATTATTTTGCCATTACTGGTAACAACATGTTTGTTGTTTGCAAAGATGATATTCTCATTAAATGTGCTATTCAAGTAACCATTATTGAATAGTTTATCTTCATTGTTTTCGTTCTGTATTTTATCTATCCTGACGTCATCAGGGCGGCGGCATAAGGTGACGTAAGCAAGTTTTTGGAGGAATATTTTCTTGATGATGTAAGGCATGGGAGTGTTGCGTGCTGCTAGTGGAATGATCATGCAATTTAGGATGAGAGCGATACCGATCTCTGAGATCAGGATAGTGTAGAATCTAAAACAGAAACAAGCAAGAGTTATTCCTATCACCTTATCGGCCAAAACTTAGTCGGCCCTAAGTGACTAAATTTTGGCTTGGTGACTAAAATTAGGGCCGACTAAAAATTTAGGAATGGCCAAAACTTAATTATTAGTCGGCCCTTAGTGGCTAAATTTTGACGAGGTGACTAAAATTAGGGCCGACTAATAATTAAGGCCGACTAAAATTAAGGCCGACTACGTTTTGGCCGATAAGGTACTGATTTTCTTATGATCTTAGTAAAGCTCAAAATTCAAAATGTAGAACGATCGGAAACTTTGGTATACATTGAACTGGATAACGTGATCACCTCAGTCTCAAAAGCTGGGACACAACGTTTTTTCGACGTTTATCTAACGTTCACAACGCCCATATACCGTTAGATGAACGTTGAAACAACGTTGTGTGCCAGCTGGGTTCCTAATATTCTGCCGATTGGTAATTTAAAGGCTTCGAGCACAATTTAAGGGCTACATACACTACACAATATCATAGAGGTATAAAGAAAGACAGGAGATGAATTTGTCGGTAATTGGTCGTTAAAGTCTTTTGATTTCTTTTATGTAATAAATTAAAAGAAATTCTAGGCTCACCCGACGAAATACGACTTTTTAGTAGAACTCAAGGATGTTCTGAACATTCTTACTATCAGCATCGAAGATTTCTAGCCTTCTAATATACGAGAATAAAATAAAAGTTAGCTCCACGAAATAAATTTGCGTTCAATTTTGGCATCCATTAAATTTTGTTTTGAAAAGATATTTTCTCTAGCCAGAAAATAAAAAGTTCTTTATAAGCACACACAATTTCAGACCCAATTTGTAGACAAAAAGTCGCTGGAGAATTTTGGAGGAAAGTATTAAGCAATAAGGTTCACCTTGAAGAAAATGTTGATCGAAAAATCTTGTCATTTGATGAAGGATTGCAAAGTTTACAGGCCCTTTTTTAGTCCAAATATTTTCTTACACCAATGTCAGAAACAATGAATCTCGTCTCATCTTATTTCCAACACTTAAGTTAGCCAATAAGATTTCACCTATCAACAAAAGAGCTCATTAAAAATGCACGATATATGAGATTATGAGCATGCATACCTCGTAATTTTTTTAATCGTAGGGCGAGCATGGTTACAATAGCATGCTTCTCCTGTTTCTTTATACCTCCATGACAATATATTGTCAGGTAATATAGTGGCGATATATTGCTGAATGCTGGCAACACATTGAAATGGTGTCTGCAATATTTTGTCAGCTCCATTTGCAATATTCCAACAATATAGGGGGATTGTCTACAGAAAGAAAATTCCTTTTTATAATAGGATACCCTTTGTTTACTTCGTACATTACGGTCCGCAAACCATATTGTTGAATATTGCTCGACAATATATTGTGTAGTCTAAGTAGCCCTTTAGGCTGCAATAGTTCGTGTTCGAATGTCAAATCACCTACAGGCAGGATGGTGATAGAACTCTCTATCTTCACTGATATAATGCTGTTCTGTTTATTCGGAGTAAGGTCTCTGTCCACAATATTTCAGAGATCTCCATAAAATTTCAATAGGCTCAAAATAAGAGGGCAGCCTAAATGAACTTTCTTTATTTTATAATAGTGAAAGCAAAGAGGGTTCCCAAAAACTAAGAATATCCTTAGAGCGTGGTCAGACATTGCATTGGATACACATTTTGATAATAACTTAGCCTATACCTTACCTTGAAAATTTTCGTCGGGGAAAAATATTTGTCCTTTGCTGCTAGTTGGTAAACGCATTAAGGCCGGGGAAAATTTTCGTCGGCGAAAAATATTTGTCACTTGGCCAAAATTTCGTCACTTTTCTAGACTGGAGTCGTTTATAATGCGTGTAATACTAATAATACCAATACTAATAATAATAATAATACGGGATTTAGTTTTTATAAACGACTGGAAGAATCCGGTGTTCCGGCCTTATAGATACAGGGGCTAGCTACGCAGAAACTTGCGTAGCGAGAAAACAATTGATCAAGCAACAACAAACTCTCAAAACGAAATCAACTCAAATGAAAAACTTTCAATACACAAATCCACACATATTCTTTTTTCTCAAGAATTATTTTGAGCAGGAAAAAATTATAATTGCAATATTGACACTTTTCTTTTGTTTGGAGTTATTGCACAAAGGTTTCTAGACAACTAAAATTGTTCCATTCATTACTTTTTGCTTTATTTCTACTATGTATAAATTAGTCGTCTAGCTTGCTAGACTATCACTTTTCCGAAGTTTTCCCCGACAAGGTACTAGACGTTTTGGCTTTTTCTACACGGAATGAAAAATCTCGGTTTTTGGTGAGGTACTGGCTAATACTTACTCAACAAGCAGAGGTATATTGGAACTTGGCGGCACATTATCTGAAACCATCAAAATATACACGGAAAGTGATAAGAAATTGGTGATGATGAGTCCAGTTCGTTCACCACATAAGGGAGGTAAAAAGAAGGAAAAGATGGTTAGCAGTGCAATCAGTACACCAGGTATCACAAGATTAAAGAGATAAAATTTTGCACGTCGAATCATGTGTACAGTGTATTCGATAGTGTAGTATGGGTTTGGACAGCAACCATAAAGTGTGGTATGCTTGACCGCTTTCATAGCTGAAATGAAGAATAAAGATTGTGTGTTACATCTTTTATTAATATTTTTCATTGGCGTCTAAATAACCATTTTCTTTAGATACAACAGAATATCTTCGACACTTCAATAAAAATCTGATGTATCTTTATAGTTTTGACTCGCACCCATTTTGATTTGTTTTGCACAATGTATCAACACCTCAGACTCATTTTCAGGTGGCTTCAGCAAAATAAGATATGCAATCAACTACACGGTAAGGGCAAGAAACTCTCGGTAAAATGCCCTGTAAGTGTATCTTTTCACTGCTCAAGAGCTGCACTGTGAGGGTCCAATTTCGAAGGTCATGTTTTTTTGGTGGCACAAACCGTCGTTTAGAAACCGAGTGCCCCCCCCCTGTGGGCTGAGAATGTGATACTTATTCGAATATCTCTGTATTTCGATTAAATTAGTTTTTCCGTTCGAGTTTGTATTGGTGAGAATCAACAGGGATATGTTATAGCGGAGCTGGATAACGCACATTTAAAAAAGCCTTGTTCTATCTCTGTCCCTGACATCAAAATTTGATATGAAATTTAACTTTTTTAATTACAAACTCGTGAAATTTGGATTTCCTCTTAGCCAGTGATTCTGCTGCTGCATTTATCGTCCACGATTAAAAACTTTTAATTATCAAGATGGTCTGTAAAACATTGGTGAAGGACAATTTAAAAAAATGAAAGTTATAAGAAATTTCTTCTGCAAGATTATAAATAGTACTTTTTCATTTGAAATACCGCGCTACACCGCAGGATGCCTCACTTTCTAACTGATATTTTCAGATAGCAAGTCGGTCTGATTATGGAAAAAATTTCAAGTCAATTGAAACAATATTTGTCAAAATATTTACATCCGAAATTTTTAAAGAGAAATCATGAAAGCTTCTCAAATTCATAACACACGCTGATAAAAATAGATTTCATTTACAAGGAAGCTTTTGGGGTATCTTCTACAAATATTATTTTGATGGAAAGCGGGAACATCATAGCAAAATATGTGCAAACGTACTGCACGAATACTTTGTCTGCTTCATTTTTCTTATAAAAACAGAACACTCAAGGAGACAGAGATGGATTTCTATTATCAACAGTTTACAATAGAAAAGACAAAGAAGCAACCCGCTAAGGAATTCTCGTCCTTCATCCAGCTCCGCTATAACATATCCCTGGAATCAACACCTTTATTTGATAAGTGAGAAATAAGTGCTGAAAAATTTTCTTACGTCCTATATTGAATTCTCCACTCTCACTGAAAGATGACAAATCACCTTCAGGGCTGCGATTTGTTAAATTGAGGGCGCCACCATCATACGCCCATGAACCAAATACCAGTGGACAATATTGTTCATCAAATGGGAAGTAGAGCAGGTTCATTTTACATTGACTCCTATTCAAAGAAAAGGAAAAATCAATAAATTTGGGTTGGAGCCTTTAATTAGTAACTTTCTCTACCCCTGCACGTTTTTTTTATGAGAACCAACTATATAAGGCTTCGATGGCCAAAATACTAAGAACAAGTTAAGAACATTTTAAGGCTTCGCGGAATCTAAAACACATTCTTAGGTAAATGGACAAAAATACTCAGAAAACGGTGAAAATAAGAACATTTTTAGTCCTAAAACAGAAAAAGTTAAGAACATCGGAAGGCTTCAAAAATTCTGGATGTTCTTATAAAAAAAACGTATAGTGTAATGTTTTTTCCCAAATCATATCGAAAGGAACACGGAGGTAGAATCTTTTTCTCAATAAAAAACAAGCAATGGTTCACATTTCCTCGGAATAAAATTAGACAGAAAAGGTTTTGTTTTTAAATAAGGTTGATATCATTTGCTTACTCAACAATTTTAATTTATACAAGCTTTTTGATATTGTATTGACACGGAGCAAGATTGGTCAGAAAGAGAAAGAATAAACATTTTCTTGATAAAAAAAGTGAAAACTAAAAATTTAATTTTATTCATTATTTGACGTTTCGGTGTCTTCTTTGCACCATGATCACAAGTATAGTAAAAAAAATTCAAAACGAATTTCAATTTACAACATTAAAAAATCACAAAATTAAAAATTACTACCATTACATTTTCTTGCTTGTATCAGCATAATAATAACAATAGGCAGACACTGTCCTAATTTGAAATATGTGTCAGATATGAAACGGGAAGACCTTTAAAATTCAAAACTAATAATTTTTTTACCTTAAGATAATTGGAAGAAGCCAGACACAAGAGCCATCACTATAAATTGTAACACGAGTTTTCCCAAACGCATCAAAGCCCTGAAATTCACGCTCAGCACTAAAAATGAGAGAAAAGTCCGCTTGTTAATTCAGAAAATCATAATAACATTGAAGTATAAAAATATCGAAAAACGGTGGATTGAATTGAACTTTGACTTACTTTGATTGAAAAAAAAAGTTTTACCACAAAAGTTTAAGGCAATACACAGGTTGCAAAATTAAAGTCTGAAGCCAAATTTTACGCTTTAACTCGAAATTTTTATGTGCTTGTTACATGACATTTAATCTTTGATTACTCAGTGCTAACGGCAGACACGATCAAAAATTGCAAAGGAAAGTCTTACTTATTATAGAGGGTAATATCTGGCTTCCAAATGGTATCTGGGCTGACTGCGACGTAAGCTGTTCCGTTCCAATCCGAGGGATTCCATCTTAGTAAAGGGTCCGTCCAATACTGGAAAGGAATAGTAAAAACATATATGAAATGAGAGATACAATCCTGGACAGAACTGTTTTTCCACCCCCTCCCCCAATACCAATGTTGATGGTGAGTCTTGTGAACGTGCAAAAATTCAACTTCAACATTGATTTTTGGGGGATAGGGAGGGGGGTGGAAAAGGGTCCTCAGACCAACAGTTTTGACTACGATCAATTCTGGACAGCGAACTGTTTGTCCAGTTTTGACCACGATTGCAGGTTAATCTCATGTCGTCGATTTGGAAAACGTTTTCAGAACCTTGCGACTCGGACGTCAAATGCCGGAAGTCGTTGGAATGCTTATTATATTGACGTTCGCTTTTCTGAGTGCATGCAAATAAATTTTGATATTATGGAAACAAAATTCATTCTGAATTACAAGTGAAAGGGTATTTATGACAAGATAATTTGGCTAAAACATCTGAAGAGAAAAAAACAAGAACCACTACATATAAACTTACTTGTCTGACCCAGAAATTAAAGGTAACAACTTGCAATTTTTCATCCTAAGTGGTTAAAGAAAACGAAAGTGCAAGTGCTAATTAAAAAGCTTTGTACATAGTGTGGTCGTGTATGTGCATATGCGGACTTACATGTCGAATCCAAACATTTGTAGTAATCACTTGTTCCCTTTCGTTCTAAGGCAAAAATATAAGGACACGAGACTTAAAAAGGTTATACAAGTGACGCTCTCTAATTCGACGTTCTACTATTCGATACGCTCCATTATTCGATAATTTCAAAAATGTTCGTCACCAATAAACTCTCCATTCGACAGTGCCGTAGGAAGCATTTTTATATTGGGGGGGGGGCTGAAGTTTAGTGACACTGCGAGGGCCAACCATGGTTTGGTCCGAGGGGGGAATTTTGAAAATTTGAGCTCTAGATTGCTTGAAAATGCACTCCTTGCCCCCCCCCCCCAGTTGCTACGGCACTGTTCGATACGCTACATTATTCGATTACTCTGAAAGTCGTAGTCAATGATAAACTCTCAGAAACAAAGTTTTACTAGTTGATACGCTCCCTTATTCGTTGAGAAATCGAATTCCCCTTTGAAAATCGAATATCAGTAGAGTGTCAAATGTATGCACATCCAAACAAATGTTCTAAATTACTCAGATTTACCAAATAATTTTCTCCCTACTTATGAGTCAAAATTTACTTAACAAAAAATATAAAAACACGTAAAAAGAGCCCTCGAAGTTTTGCAATACAAGTGGATTAGGGGTTGAAGTATTACTAAACTCGGAATGATTTTTAGGAAAATTCAAATATTGAAATAGTACCCTGAACTTACAATTTCCAAGATCTGTTTGAGGGCGATGTCATACTTCAGACTGACACTATCAGTTGGTCGAACCACTGGTCTTGCGTTCGGATTGTAATCTTGGAAAATGAATTTCAATAATCGTCCTTCACTGGATGTAGCCGGTGGCGTTGGTTGAGCTGAAAAAGAAAAAAAGCTCTATAGTTTAGACCGACGAATTCCATGGGCATCTTTTCCCGTTAATATTAAAGTCTATTTCCAAAATAATCAGCAGTCCATAAAGTTTGATATGGTACTCTAAAAGGATAAAAGATAAATTTTTCTGATACGGCACCCTATTCATAAACAAAATCACGCAACTTTGTTGTTATTCCCAGTCCTTTTAGACCTTTTAGAGCCCGGTCCTAACGATTTTGAGATAGCATATTCGTCATATTGTTATATTTCCACCCGTCTCTTTGGGACAAGCTGGAGTTTTTATAAGCTCTTATTTGATTTGGTTGGTCGTTAAGATGTAATAAAAGAATCTTATTACTTTTTCGAAAGAACGCGTCATCTCTATCACTTTAAATGACCAATTAGTGAAGTATCTTGTAAAAACTCCAGCTCATCCCGTCTCTTTAGAGCTTCAGCGTGGCGTGCATAGAAAACATTCACAATCTGATCTCAGGTTAAAGGGAATGGACTTCAGTTCAGGTAAAGCCTTAACATAAGTCTACGATATAATCTTTTATCTTAATATCACTAAAGGGAGAAATGGAATTTTTGATACCTGCACATAGCATCAAACAGATCATCAAAATTAAACATAGCAAAATAGTTTGTTTCGTCATCATTACCAGCAAATCTTCCAAAATTAGATTTTCAAATTTTCTAGAAAAAAAAGAAATTCAAAATAGTTAGCTAAATTTTAAATATAAACACCTTTGAATTTGATATAAACTTTTTATTCCCTCTTCATTCTAAATCAATTTCTAATTTCATTCTAAAGTGAAGCATCAGATTTTTCAGTTTTATTTTTCAATTGAAAAGTAGATATCCACGAAATAATATAACATCCCAGGAAATGTAACATGTATTTTATCAATGATTCAAAATAATTGTATTACTAAAAATAACAGGACCCTTACCAGGCATATCCGACATTTTACATATAAACAAATCGAGGGTGATTCTTTAAAAATAAAAAATGGTTTCGTGTAGTGTAAAAAGGAAACTTTTGATTTAGAAAAAATACATGAATTTTTTGAGTTTTTTTTGAAAAAGAAGGTGGTGTGCCAAAATATATGATAATAGCCAAAGAATACAAAAATAAAAAAATTTAAACCTTATTTTGGCGAGAGATGATTTGAGCAAATTTTCAAAAAATTCTACAAATTTTAATTCTCACCAGAACTTAAATGCCTATAAGTTCTCGTCAAAATTTAATATTTTTTCTCAAAAATATTCCAAAATAAATCACTAATTTAGGTATTCTTAGATAAAATGGAAATTGGCTACTGTCTCCTATATTATTCGCCAAAAATGAAGATGTTGAAATAATTTTTTCATCCTATAACCGAAGTAAAATATTCACCCTAGACAAATTACTTTTTTTCACATGCTCAAAATTTTTCCTCATAATGACGAAAATTTAAGCTCTTATAATATTATACTGGATGAGAATAATCTATTCGCCAGTTTAAAGCTAGCCTGTACCAAACTCTTTTTGAATTGAAAAGAAAACGTGGTAAGTTTTTTTTCAAAATATAAAAAACGCCCGTGAGCGGTGTGGTACAGCCTAGTTTAGAGCCGGATCTTCAATTTTGGATTCAAACTTTCCGTTGTTGATTAATGAATTTCGCCCGCATTTATTGAAAGTAAAGCCTGTTAACTTTAAAATCAATTCAGAAATTTTCCCAAAAGTTAGAAAGGATTAGTTAAATTCTTATATTATTTTAAAAAGCACAGGAAAAATATGAAATTTGATATTGGCAGACAAAAGCAATCAAATTTGAGGATAAATCATAAGCTTTTTCAATATTTACTGGCCTTACGACTGCATGGAAGTGAGATGTACAAAATAAAAAAATTCACTTTACTGGGGCAGCAATTATCACAGTAATGAGAAAAAACATACAAAACGAAGCCATGAATTCAGTACAAGTTTTTCTTACAAGAACATTCAGAATTTTTGAAGCCTTCGGATGTTCTTAATTTTTTGAGTTTTAAGCCTAAAAATGTTCTAAACATGTTCTTATTTTCGCCATTTTGTGAGTATTTTTGTCCATTTTGCTTAGAAATTAGGTGTTTTAGAGTCCGCGAAGCCTTAGTCTAGCAAGCTAGACGACTAATTAAGACATATTAGAAATAAAGCAAAAAGTAAATTTTAGTCGTCTAGAAACCTTTGTGCACTAACTCCAAACAAAAAAAAAGTGTCAATATCGCAATTAAATTTTTTTCCCGCTCGAAAAAAATTCTTGAAAATAAAATGTGTGTGGATTTGTGTGTTAAAAGTTTTTCATTTGAGTTGATTTTATTTTGAGAGTTTGTTGTTGCTTGATAAATTGTTTTCTCGCTACGCAAGTTTCTGCGTAGCTAGGCCCGGTATCTATAAGGCTGGAACACCGGATTCTTCCAGTCGTTTATACAAACTGAATCCCGTATCATTATTATTATTAGTATTAATCCTTATTAGAACTTACTGAATAAGAGATCAGAAATTATTGCCAAATGTAGACACAGAAGAAAATTTCAGCTTGATATCTTTGAACCACCTGATGACGTTCAAATGTGACGTCATAAATATTTTTTGAAGACAACATATTGTATTTTATTTTCTAACGTTATCTCATTTCACTGAAGATTGGTGCCTGTGCACCATGAAACTCTGAGTTTGAAACAAAGATATTGTGTCAACTCTTTATTATATTATTAGTATTACATGCATTATAAACGACTCCAGTCTAGCGAAGCCTTAAAATGCTCTTAACTTATTCTTAACATTTTTGCCATCGAAGTCTTATGTTACAGACCTCCTGTGACCCCAGTCCCACTGGAAAATTTGGCAAAAATTGCGTCCCCGTGGGAAAATACCCTGAAATTTCAGCCCTAATGGGAAATTTACTTTGATTTCATCCCCATTCGAAATTCAATGTTTAAAACTGGCACTACAAAACCATCCCAGCTGGAATTTTTAACCTTAGAACAATATAATTTCTATCCCCATTAGAACTTCAATAGAAATTTTCATCCCCACCGAGAAAAAAAGTTCCACCGGGGCTGTGAGACAGGCGTGTATAATAATAGTGAAATGATCACGTTTGAAAAGATCTGGTTATTAAAGCACCACCACGCAACATCCCAACTCGATGATTCAGAATTTCAAAAAAATTTTTTACATACTT
Organism: Clytia hemisphaerica; assembly: GCF_902728285.1. NCBI lineage: Eukaryota > Metazoa > Cnidaria > Hydrozoa > Leptothecata > Clytiidae > Clytia > Clytia hemisphaerica. The sequence continues at coordinate 830,536 of NW_027103621.1, forward strand.
CGTAAAACAATAAAAGCAAATATTCAAATGATTTCCCATATGATAAATAATCGACAACAAACAAAAAACCGAAAATTAAATTCTCAAAAACATATGGCTATAAACCTTACTACACCCAGAGTGCTAAATGGATTCAAATTTCTTCAAAATGATCTCTAGTATTGAACTCAGCTGACACACAACGTTGTTTCAACGTTTAACTAACGTTATATGGACGTTGTGAACGTTAGATAAACGTCAAAAAAACGTTGTGTGCCAGCTGGGAAGTTCTTAGGCCTGTGAAATTTAGGCCTTTTCGGTAAGATAATAAACTTAGACTTGAAATGTAAATTTTGTAAAGACTTACGTTTTAATTAAAACTATTGAAAACACATAAGAAAATTTTCAATAAAATTTTTATACTATTACTAAAATTTCGACTCCTTCAAAAAATCGTATGGCGCCTTAGGATAACTTCTTATTACGTGATATCGTAAACCTTAAATAATTTTCCTAAAATAAAAGTTAATTTAGAAAAAAAGAATGTGGTTTTTGGTTAGGAAATAGTAAAGGTAGAAAAATTTATTAAGAGCCAGCTAATTTTCAAAATTTTGAGATCAAACAAACGGGCTTATAAAATCAGAATTAAAAAAAATCATCTAATAACCCCCTTCTACCAAAGTTAATTTTTTTCATAATGCCAAATTTTAGGGCTTTTCAACTTTAATTAAGGGCAAAAGGATTTTACTAAAAAATAGAGTGAACCTCAAGAACCAAATAAAACTAGATACGTATAGCTGATTTTTTTTTTCGATTTTCGAAAAATGTCCTACCCTTAGAGAGAATTTTTATTTTTTTTCTCGAAATAAAAAAAATTTCCTAAAAATCGTGAATTTTCTGACCCTTAGAGAGACTAATTTAAAATGTTCGGATTTTTGCTTTACCCTTAGAGAGACTTTGAAAGTTGACAAAACCGACCCTTACCGTCCGCACATACCCCAGCACCCATTTTTGCCTGAGTACCTCCCCCCCCGTGTAAACCAAAAAATATGAAGCAGCACCCACTCAACTCACTCAACTTATCAAAAAATTTCTATCCTAACTTCAGAAGTTTGTTATGACATGTTAGAAATAATTTTTGATTATTTTTAAACAAAATTCAATATCAATAGTATTAAACCAATAATATAATACTGGAATATTATATAAAAAATAACATGAAATATTTAATAATATTTTGTATAGATTCAAAGTATACTCAAATTCATAGTTTCATAGTCTATTCTATTGCCCATTTATTGTCGGCCTTACTAATGTTAGTTCAAAAGAAAATTTAAGGTTGACCTTTTTGTTACTAAGTTAATTGAAAATGACTGAAAATTGGGTCATAATTTAAATTTTTGTTCGTTCCAATTTTTAATCCATCAAGTTTTATCTATTGAATGCTTTTTAACAAGGATTTTAAAAATTTCATTGTTTATGATGACAAAGGAAACGGTTCGTACTTAAAAGCCATTGACGGTTCAGATAAAACTGGACGAAATACACGTTTTTTTATAAGAACATCCAAAATCTTTGATCAATCAAAAACTTCGGATATTCTTAATTTTTTATTTTGAGTATTAATCTTAAAAAGACATTGCTTTGACGTCAAAAGAGGGCAATGCATTGACTTTAAACAGCAAACTTTATGATCAATGTGATTTACAATAAGAATAAGCAAGGCAAAAAGTGGGCCGTCTAAACTAGAGCTTAGCAGCCTAGCCCTAAAACTGAGCATGAACCGGGAAAGCAACCAAAATTACCTAAAAATGAGCTCTTTTCGACATTATAGTATGTGCATACCAATGTTGAATTTGCTAAGCTCTAGTTTAGACGCTCAACTTTCTGCCCAGCCTATTCTAATTGTTAGAGTAAGTAGGCACAAAGTTGGAAGTTAAAACCTTTGCTTGGAAAAGATTGAAAGAAGACATCAAAAGACGTCAAAAGACGTCAAAAGATGGCAATGCATTGACTTTAGACAGCCAACTTTCTGCCAACTTTAATCCACAATTAGAATAGGCAGTGCGAATAGTGGGCCGTCTTAACTAGAGCTAAGTTTTTTTGGCTCAAAATCCATATGCAATTTATAGGTGAAATCCGTTAAATTCCTTAGCACCTCTAAGCCCTATACCAAAAAATGGTGTTGCTTATAAAAAATGTGTATTTCCAACTTTTTTAAAATATTTCTTAAAATATTTCAGTATTTCAGGCCTTAAAATATGCCTTTTCTTACAAAATTTTTGTACCAGAATTTCTTGAAAACACATCAAATTTTAAACTTTCGCTAAATTTCTTCTTTTATGTAAGGTATCTTCTTTCAGAGATTTTACTAAGCGGCGGTACGCAATGATAATTAAAAATGTAATGCAAAATCTATCTCGACATCTCCTTCTAACATGATTAGAAGAAACATATATCATTATTACTGTGAGAATAATCAACATATGAAGTTGTTTTAAAACACCAGCATTCAGGTGGCCGAGTAATTAATCCAATATAAGGTCCTTGTTGTATAATTCCCAAACACAAAGTATAACACGTTTCTATTCTCCAAGTATAGTACATAAAAGTCTGAGGTTCATTGCGGAGGAGTACTGTCCAGTGCCTCCCACCCTTGAGCCATTTTCGACAAGCTAGAAAAGAGAAAAGAAAGTTAAATGTCGTGGTCGTTGTTAGAATAAGTTAGTTGGAGCATCTTATAGCATCTTATAACCCGGTTAAGGCGGTCCAAATAGGAAAAGAAAAATTCTGATACAACATCACCCTTGCATAGGTTGGTTTCTTGCTTGTGTTCTTTTTTGCCTCATGGGGTGTTTGACCTTTTGACTGTCATTCTTATTATAGTGCATTAGAATAAAAAGATATCAAAATAGATTTTATTTAGAAAAAAATTGTCTTAAAAATGGAGACTGCTACAGTTATATTTTTTATCGATCGTGAACCAAAAGGTTACAGTTTCTAAAGTCTAAAGCTCTTGAAATATCATATGTTTATACTTACTAGGCGATATTGCAGCTGTAGTCGTTGTTGTGGTTGGGGTAGTCGTTGTAGTTGTTGTAGTTGTCGTGGTCGTTGTTGTGGTTGGAGTGGTCGTTGTTGTGGTGGGAGTGGTCGTTGTTGTGGTGGGAGTGGTCGTTGTTGTGGTTGGAGTGGTCGTTGTTGTAGTTGGCGTGGTCGTTGTGGTGGTGGGAGTGGTCGTTGTTGTAGTTGTTGTTGTGGTTGGGGTAGTCGTTGTTGTGGTTGGCGTGGTCGTTGTTGTAGTTGTTGTTGTGGTTGTGGGTGTCGTTGTGTGGTCGTGTGTGTTGTTGGTGTGTGGTTTGTTGTGGTTGGCGTGGTGTTGTTGGTTGGCGTGGTGGTTGTTGTGGTTGTTGTGGTGGTGTTGTGGTGGGAGTGGTCGTTGTTTGTGGTTGGAGTGGTCGTTGTTGTGGTTGTTGTTGTGGTTGGCGTGGTGGTTGTTGTGGTGGGAGTGGTGGTTGTTGTGGTGGGAGTCGTCGTTGTTGTGGTTGTCGTTGTTGTGGTTGGCGTGGTCGTTGTTGTGGTAGGCGTGGTTGTTGTTGTAGTTGGCGTGGTCGTTGTTGTGGTTGGCGTGGTCGTTGTTGTGGTAGGCGTGGTTGTTGTTGTAGTTGGCGTGGTCGTTGTGGTGGTGGGAGTGGTCGTTGTTGTGGTTGGAGTCGTCGTTGTTTTGGTTGTTGTGGTTGGGGTAGTCGTTGTTGTGGTTGGGGTAGTCGTTGTTGTGGTTGGCGTGGTCGTTGTTGTGGTTGTAGTGGTTGGGGTAGTCGTTGTTGTGGTTGGCGTGGTGGTTGTTGTGGTAGGGGTGGTCGTTGATGTGGTTGGAGTTGTTGTTGTTGTGGTGGGAGTGGTGGTTGTTGTGGTCGGGGTGGTCGTTGTTGTGGTTGGGGGGGTTGTTGTTGTGGTTGTAGTAGTCGTTGTCGTGGTTGGGGTTGGGGTTGGAGTGGTTGCTATTATTGTTGTAATAGTCGTTGGTGCATTTGGGCTGGTCGTAAATGAAGTTGTGCGTGTATCCAATGTCGTTTCGAGGTCTGCAGTTATAACCGCTTTTGATGGGGTTTTCCATAAGTAATAAATTCCTTGAACATAATTGCCCTACAATTGACGGATGTTAATTAGATTTTAAAATTCTGAGTGTAGTCTTATTCGCATTGAGGGGGAGGGGGAGTTTTAAAATCTCTTGAAATAGAAATGTTCTAAACTTTTCACACCTTTGAACATTATGACATTATTTTAGAGGTGTCATAAAAATGATATTTATAGTACAAATTAATTTTCAATGTCAAATATATCGTTTAAACCGTGATTTTAAATTGTACTTTCATAGGCACGGAGGGGTAATAAATTGAGATTCATATTTCATTATTTTGGCATGACTCTTGGCTAACTAAACAAGAAATATTTTGGATAAAATTGTCCCTTTATATAAACAATAAATATCCAGATAGAATCCTGCAACCTTTTTATATGAATTGTAGGGCTAGATTTTGCACAGCTCAAATTACAGAAAGAAGGTTAGAGGCTCTTTTTATCCGAGAACAATGGAAGCTAGGAATTTGTCAAATCGTAGAAAGTGCCGAACGGCGCCTTCTAATATGGCGTGATTTGCTCAGATGATGCTGGTTAAGAAGGGGTTAGGGCGTGCGGAGCGAAATAAAGTTAAAATATAATTTAACCTTTACATTAAATCACCAATATATTATAAATTTTACTGGCTCTTATAAAAACAAAAAGCTAAGGGTTAAAATTTCTAGGTAGCTAAATCTTATAAATCATTGTACAATTTTTTAAGAATAACAAACAATATAAATAAACATTCCAAAACATTAAAAACAAATTAAGAACATTTTAAGCCTTATGGACTCTAAGAACCAGTAAAAACTGAATTTCTTAGGTGAAAAAATGATGAAATAAAAACATCTAACGTTCATAACGTCCATATAACGTTAGATGAACGTTGAAACAATTATATTTGCTAATTTTGAACGTATTGAACGTAAAGCTTTTATGGTAATATGCTCGTACAATATGGAAATATTTCACTCGTTCCGGATTTTCCGTATATTTTCGTACGGAAAAATCTCGGAACTCGTAAAATATTTCTCATATTCGCAACTGTTCGATAACTATTACATATTACCATAAAAGCTTTACGTGTAATACGTTCAAAATTAGCCAATATACCAAATGTATAAAATATATGAACTCCTAACCACTTCAAAAATAAAATAGAGCATAGATCGAAATACTTTTTTGAAAGATATTTAAAATACATTTCTAAAGATACTAAAACCATTGCTTTATCTGGGATATAAAGAAAAATTGGAAAAAATATTTCAAAAGTGGTTTTTAAATGTTCGTTTAGATAATCCAAGATACACGAAATGCAATAGTATGTGTCATGTAAATAAGGGGTTTTGTAGTGAATTAACAAGGGAAAAAAGTAAAAAAAAATTTTCGTCCCCTGAAAGTTAGATACATATAGAGACACTATCACTTGCAAATCACTTTCAAATTAATATTTACTCTTGGGTGCCAAATAAACGGGGGGGGGGGGGTTGGAAAATTTTCGAAATTTTAATAAACGGGGGGGGGAACCTAATTGCCGGGGGGGGGGGGGGTAGGGGTAGGAAATTGTACTTCAGAAAACCCCAAAATAAGGTAAATACAGGCTTTTTGGAGCAAAATAAGGAGACTTCTTTATGCCAACTGAAAATATTCTTAAAATTTAATAAACGGGGGGGGGGGGGGGTTGAAAAATTTCCGAAAAATTAACAGGCGGGGTGGGGGCCGTTTATTTGGCTGATATCGTTAAACAAAAACATATCAACTGTAAACAAATAATATACATATTATATACATTAACATAATAAATATACTCATTAACCAATCTATTCAGCAATTAACAAATGATGTCATTAAAAATTAATGTCCATAGCCTATAGGGAATAGAAAATGGAAATATATACCCTAGATTTTACAAATAAAGCATAGCTGAGCCTTTGAAGGGACATAAAAGTAGTAAAATGTAAACATTGCGCAAACCACGTATCATTAAAGAGAACAATTATAATCACGTGTCCAAAACAAACTTGTAAAACATTTGAAACAATCAAAATCAGCCATATTTGTTTTGATTTTGTATCTCGCTGCATACAGTTTGTTTACAAATTTCGTCAGTACTTTTATGTCCCTTTAAAACGCATTGAACGAGCGGAAAAGAAAAACTTTGGTGAATTTGGCAATAGCTTGCCAAATTAAGTTCCCACCGTAATTTATTTTTGTTCGAAATCCATCGTCAAAATAAATATCAACTAAATTAAATTCATTTCCAGCATTCCTTAAATTTAACCTTTTCATTCACCTCGACCACATGCATTTGACCTTCAAACATGCGTTTTGCTTGTCTAAAATAAGGAAAACTCAAATAAAAAATTTTCGCCAAAATTTCTTCCTTTATGTAAGGTATCTTCTTTCAGAGCTTTTACAAAGCGGCGGTATAAAATGATTGAAGATTGAAGATAATTGAAAATGTAATGCAAAATCTATCTCGACATCTCCTTCTAACATGATTAGAAGAAACAAACATCCATAGTATTACCCATAGAATAATCAATATATGAAGTTGTTTTAAAACACCAGCATTCAGGTGGCCGAGTAATACATCCAATGTATCCTTGTTGTACAACTCCCAAACACAAACTATAACATGTATCTTTTTTCCTATCATAGAACATAAAAGTCTGAAGTTTAGTGTTGAGGACTGCTGTCCAGTGCCTCTCACCCTTGACCCAATTTTGACAAGCTAGAAGGAAGAAAAAAAATGTTAATTCTAGCCATTGCAATTATAGAATTAAAAAAAAGTGTCCCAAAGAAAACAGGCAAATCCTTTTATGAAGTAAAATTCTTATGATTTAAAAAACATCACTTGATTTATGCATCGAATAAATTTCAACATTTTTGGCAAAAAACCTAAATTAATAAAAATATCATGATTTTACAAACTAAAACTTACATCAGGGCTTAGCTTTCAACATAGAAGAAATAAGCGTAGAAATCTAACTTGTAAGACTCTTGAGAATATTGAAATCTTATTACTTACTAGGCGATATTCCAGCTGTTGTGGTTGGAGTGGTGGTTGTTGTGGTTGAAGTGGTAGTCGTTGTGGTTGGAGTGGTCGTTGTGGTAGTTGGGGTGGTCGTTGTTGTGATTGGAGTGGTCGTTGTGGTAGTTGGGGTGGTCGTTGTTGTTGTTGTTGTGGTGGGAGTGGTGGTTGTTGTAGTTGGAGTGGTTGTTGTTGTGGTCGGAGTGGTTGTTGTTGTGGTCGGAGTGGTGGTCGGAGTGGTGGTTGTTGTGGTTGGTGTGGTGGTTGTTGTGAAGGGAGTGGTGGTTGTTGTGATGGGAGTGGTGGTTGTTGTGGTTGGTGTGGTGGTTGTTGTGGTCGGAGTGGTGGTTGTCGTGGTTGGAGTGGTTGTTGTTGTGCTCGGAATGGTCGTTGTTGTAGTTGGAGTGGTGGTTGTTGTCGTTGGAGTAGTCGTCTTTGTGATGGTTGGAGTGGTTGTACTTTTGGCTGCAAAGATTGTTGTTGGTGTAGTTGGGGTGGTCGAAAATGATGTCGTATGTGTATTCAATGTAGTTTTTAGGTCGGGTATCACAACTGGTTTTGATGAGTTTTCCAAGAAGTAGTAAATTCCTTGAACATAATTGCCCTACATTTAACGAATGCGAGTTGGTTCTTTTTAATCAAAAATAAAACTAAGACTTTAGGGTGAGTCCAAAGAATTCTAAGATGCTTCACATAAAACAGGAAAAAATGATTATCCCTTTTGAAAAATCAATGTGTAAAGCCCTCAAGAGCCTCTCGAAAGCAGACCTAAAACTAACCCATCGCACTTAATTTTTCAAAATTCATGCATTACCCATAAATATGTTTTGTTGCTTACTTTAATAAATATATATAGTAATTGTCTTTGCAGAGTCAACAGAGTTTTTAATCATATTCAACGTGACATAGTGTCCTTCGAAAGGTCACCGTTTTCTAAACTCCCCTACTCGATACAATCAATAACTTTTTCTAATCGATGACGAATCGATGGACTGGATATTGATTGTTTTGATTATCAAAAGTATATATCGATTGGTATTTTTCATCAATTGCCTATCAATTTTTGATCAAACAATCATCTTGGAACCAATCGATAATAAATTGATAGGCCAGGTAATCAGGCCTATCAATCCCTTTAAATCCTGATTATCTAATGTTTAATAGATTAAAATATCCGATTCATCAATTGGTTATCAATTCGCCGGCTGCTTCATCATAAGGCTATGGCATTGTTGAATCACGGCTTTTGCAAATTTCTTGTTTGATGACATTAAATGTCTTTTTTCGAGAAGAGAAAATGTTGCAAGCTTTTCAATTGGTCATCAATAGACTATATCGGCTTTCCGAATTCTCCCCGAATGATTACCCATGATGCATTGCGCAAAAAAATTCACGGACGATATTGACTTTCCGTGAAATTTTTGCGCAATGCATCATGGGTAATCATTCGGGGAGAATTCGGAAAGCCGATATCGTCTATTGGAAAAAGTTATCGATTGTACCATAAGTTAGTCATATATGTCGACATGCCACATCCAATTTTAACACCCTTCTTTATTAGAACTGGTGATAATACCAAGATCGGAATTACTGATGAAGAATATAACACATGCCCAACTATCTTCTTTTTAGGAGATTGGGTGGCAGAGCAGCAAGCATTTTGTCCTTGTTGAGACTCAACGGCACTGCATACTGCATACTAACTTAACAGAAGAAATGTTGGCGAGAATTTAATTTGGTAGATGGTAAAAAAAATTTTTTTCTGAAGGAATTTCATTTGGTGGATGTCTTGAAAAATTAAATTTGGCTGGAATTTAATTGTAGCAGATGAAGGATATCTTTGGCCAAAAAGAACCTTATTAAATAAGAAAAAACCTTGTTCTTTCAGGCCTGAAATAACCCACATTTGGGAGTAGATGAATACAATAATTTAAATTTGGCAGGAAATTTCAAATTTTCTTTCCGCTTAAACTTCTTCCCTTAAGGTATTTATTTGATCAAAGGTCAGAGGGAAAAAAAATATTTTGTCTATCAGTAATTCAGTAACCTAGCCCCAAAATCCCACAGACACTCAAATCCATCCATTGGATATAACTGTACAGTGCTGGCGACCAGGGTCGTATTGAGTGGGAGAGTCTCATAACATAGTGGGAGAGTGGTCTCATAACAGAACATCCATGCAACATGCTTTGCTCTAAAGGAATGTGGCAAATGTTACAATAACTTGGCTACGCAACCAAAACAATCAAAACCGCACTGTTTTTTGCTTCAAAACGAAAGCAAGTGAGTTCTTTTTTTTTTTTTTTACTTTACAGTATCGAGAATCGCGTTAATTGATGTATAATATGTCCATATTTTCTTTCAATGTTTTGCTTGTGACGACATAAAAAACATGACATAATTTCAAACTGTCCAGCTGAAGATTTGTGATCACAAGGGTGATACTTATTCAAAACAACCAACAGAAGTTTTTTCACAAACTTTGTAACTAAAGTGCATCCGGATATAATTGGCAGTGGAAACAAGCTCCAAATTTTTACTAAAAATGGGGGTTATGTTATCTCTTTTGAACAGTGCAGTTAAAAGTTGGAGAGTGTTAAGTGTTGATGCATTGGTATTATTTGGTATTATTGCAATTGCAGAATATAAAAGAAACATAATTCAAGCTTCAAGGAGAAAACAGGTAATTTTTGTACATACCGTAAATCCTTGAATAAGCGCCCGAGCGCTTATTTAATTTTTCAGGCTCTAAGGGCGGCGCTCATTCAAGCGAGGCGCTTATTCGAGCGGGCGCTTATTTCTTTATTTCAGAAATTCGTATATCAACAAATTTGGAATCTGCTTAAACTTAACTGTTTCAAAGGGTTGATTTTTCACAAAAGGATGAATAAAAGAAAAATTTGCTTTGTAAAAGTGAAAAATGAATCTGAAGAAAAAGAAACAGAAAAAAAAGAAAGCTAAAAGACCTTGATTTTTATTTTTGTTCCAAATTTTTCGACTGTTAATCATCCGAAGAGAAATTCTTATCCCGGAAATTAGCCTAGGCCACCAATTCGAATAAGCGCCCCTTCCTGGAGGGGGGTGCTTATTCAAAGGGGGGCGCTTATTCGAGCAGGGCGCTTATTTCAGGATTTCTATATTGTAGAGACAATTCCCCATGGTTGCCAAATGGTGACTATGGGTAATTCCTTTATTCTTTTGTTCTTTTCTTTTGTTCTATGTAACTAAAGACGCTTCACAAATCGAAGTACTTCCACTATGCACTAACTGCTTAGAAGGGAGATGTCGACATTAGACCAACTTACGGTACTTTGCAGACTTCTATTGAATAATAAATTACACTTCTAGTACAAATGCGGATAAATTATCTTACCTAGGTAACAGTTGTGTTGTAAAAGACAGATCAATTTATGACGTTATTATTTTAACAAAATTTCTGCTGGTGTAATTATTTATTCAAAAGACTGTCTCCCTCTCCCATACGACTAAAGCAAGGTATATATGTTGGCATTTTATACAACCAGACGATCTCAATCAAACGGAACCGACGATCGAACCAGTCTAACCAAATCGAACGCAATCGACTGATTGAAATTCGATTGTCGAATGCAATCAAATCTCAATCGAATATTACCGCAATTTTCAGATTCAATTGATATTCGATTGCGTTCGATTGAGATTTGATTGCGTTCGATTGCGCGGTGCTGGTGGTTGCGTCATGGTTCTCGTTCTTATTGGCATTGCTTTGCTAACATTGAAGCGCTTCTTTTTTTTGCACGGGAAAACATGAAGTTTTGAACCGTGACCTAAGGATTTGGTCCGAAGCTAGTAAGGGTGGGATAAGAAAAGCAAGAGTTATCATAAGGGCGGAAGGACCAAAGGACAAATTGCCGAATAAGGTCACGTGACGAATCATATATATCCTTTCCATATGGTCGAGAAAGTATGACGAAAGTGGTGGATTGTATGTTTCCAGGACATCAGAGGGCATCAAACACTCTTCTCTTCTTTGATTTACGATGGAAAATCGGCCTTCTTTAGAGCATAGAGCAATCAAACGCAGTCGAAAGATGATTAAACCGCAATCGAACGCAGTCGAACGACAATCGAATAGACCTTTTTTCAAAGAGGCCACCCTGTTGAATAATTATGTAGTCCAGCAGAAAAACAATGATAAAACCATGCATAATTATTACAATATGCATGATACAGTAATTATGCATGGCTCTATCATTGTTTTTATGGCTGGACTACATAATTATTCAACAGGACGTCCTCTTTGAAAAAAGGTCTATGCAGTCGAACAACAATCGAACCAATCGAATATTACTCAGAATTTTGACGTTCGATTGAGATTCGATTGCGTTCGACAATCGAATTTCAATTGGTCGATTGCGTTCGATTTGGTTCGACTGGTTCGATCGTCGATTTCGTTCGATTGAGATCGTCTGAATACAAGGAAGTGAAAATATGAAATAAAATGTTTTACCTCTGGCATAAGAAAAAAGTACATAATCCAAATCATGAATATGAAGAAACAGAATCCAGGAAGAATACCCCATCTCATAAAGTCTTTTTTACAACTTCTCATTACTTTCGACCTTTGACTTTGTAGTATTTATCTCGCCATTTGGCTTTCCCAAATTTATTGACCATTTGTATCGATGTATGCAGAAGCTTGAACTTCTTTTATTTGAAGGAAAGTATTTCATTTCATTTGTTCGCACAACTAGAGATGAGCGACTTATCTTTTCCAATTAACCACCAGACTGTCAGCGTTCTGCTTTGATGTTTCTTCAGCTGACCAGCTGCCAGCATCCAGGTTTCTTCCTTTTCAGCTTCTGTTTTTCACTATTTTCACCGTTTCAATAACTGCTTCTTTCACCTCTATTGAGATCTTACTCAAAGTTATTACCAAGGTTACATTTTGGATCTCGGGCACAAAAACATATCTTGCTCTACAAACAAGTCTATTTTTCTGATAATTTTCCCGCGCGGTCTGCACTGATGGATGCAAGATGGCGGGAGAAAAATTCAATTCAATTTTTCAATTTCAATTTGTTTATCTTTATGATAGTACGAACGTTAAATATAAATACAAGTCTGGGAATAAAAATATCCTATATGAGGATTTCTAAGTCATTCACAGTTAAGTCTTAAAAACCTAGTACAAGACTAGTACAAAAAAACAACAACAAAATAAAATTAAAAACTATGGGTAAAGTCAGCAAAATACCAAGTATTTACAGTAGTGTGTAATAAAAGAGAAAACACTTTAACGAAAGAAAATTTTTTGAATATTAAACTTTAATTAAAGGATTACCAAAATTGAAAACATGATGCATGAAAACTATAAGCGATAAATGTAGAGAAAATAAAGAACAAACCCTATTGACAACATATACATTATATACATTAAAAACTCTAATTTAATCCAATTTCCCAAGCTCTTTTTTCATGAAAGATGAAAAAGCTGAAAAGGAAAGACTTGCAGATTTGTAGTATTTTCCTTGATTCCAAAATTGTGGTGCATAAAACATAAGCGGATGAAAAGATTGATCATAATGGATGGTAGCAACATTATTCTTAGAATTTTTTCTTGATATTAAACTGTCTGATTTAAATCTTTGAAATAGATTAACTAAAGCTGAAGGGATGTTATCATTTAAATACTGATGGACAAGTTTACATGATTCCAATTTAAAAAGTTTATCAGCAGTTAGAGGGTTGAATTTATTGTTATCAATGGATGGACATACATGATCAATATATTTAATGCATTTAGAAAGGGTTTCATTAATGATATTTAAACCATTTGTATTAGGAGAGCCCCAGGAAGAAATACAATAGATTAGGTGTGAATTAACAAGGCTGAAGTATAGAGATATAAGGTTCTCTCGTGGAAGGAACCATCCTACCTTTCGTAATATACCTGTATTTTGCTTGATTCTAGTATGTAGCCTTTTCAGATGTTCTTTCCAGTTCAACTTGTGATCAATAACAACACCCAGATATTTTGTTTCGTTAACCTTGTTTAGAGATTGACCTGAAATAGAGACATGAAAGTTAGCTGTTTTGTTTTCACCAAAGATGATATAGTTGGACTTGGAGATATTTAAAGTTAGTTGATTTGCAACAAGCCAGTCAGATACTTTTTTGAGTTCTGTATTTACGAGATTTTGAAGTATTTCAGGATCTGAATGACTCATGAACAGACATGTGTCATCAGCAAACATTGTTTGTGAGAAAGACGAACTTAGTGCTAAATCGTTGACATATATCAAGAACAGGAGGGGGCCTAAAACTGAGCCTTGAGGTACACCATGAGAGATGAACCTGGGTTCAGACTTTACATGATTACAGGAGACACTTTGTTTTCTCTTAGTCAAGTAGCTTTGAAACCAGGATAGTACAGGGCCTCTGATACCTATTCTATCAAGCTTGTCAATGAGAATTTTGTGATTTACAGTATCAAAAGCTTTTGCCAGAGATCCAAAAAAATTGCACATCATCAACTTCTTTTTTAGCTTTGCACCTAGCTATAATGTCAGTGAGATGAATAACTGCAGAAGATGTAGACTTACCTTTTTGGAAACCAAACTGTCCTTTGAATATAATGTGATTTTTGTTGAGAAATTTAGTTATTCTTTCATGAACAATTTTTTCAAAGATCTTGTCAAAAATTGGGAGAACAGATATTGGCCTGTAGTTTTTTATATCATTTCTAAGTCCACTTTTGAAGAGAGGAGTTACTTTAGCATGTTTTAAAAGTTCAGGGAAAACACCTGTGGATAGGGAGTTGTTTATCATAATAGCAAGAGGATCAGCTAGTAGATCAGCAATACCTTTGATAATCCGTGTAGGGAAATCATAAATATCCTTGGCTTTATTACTGTTTATGTTGTTAAGGTGCGTTAAGACTTCATACCTATTGGTTCGTTGGAAAAAGAAGCTAGAGTTGTTATACTGCATCCTAGTAAGGTAGTTTTCGTGTTTAAGAGTTGTGTTTTTAGGAATTTTTTTGAGAAGATTTGGAGCAACCTCTGAAAAGTATTTATTAAAAGCTTCACTAATCTGATGAGAGTCAGTAAATGTTTTATCTTGATGAGTCATAGTTCTTGGGTAATGATTGGTCTTATTTCTACCAAGGAAGGTGTTGATATTTTTCCAAAATTTTTTGATGTCATTCTTTGATTGTGTAAATTTGTTTTTGAGGTAGATGAATTTTGCTTTACGTATGTCTTTGTTTAACTCTCGCAAGATCTCATGATATTCTTTGAAAATTTGTTGGTCTTTGTCTTTCATAAACTGCCCATATAGTGCATCTTTTATATTTATTTTGTTAAGAATCTTATTGGTCATCCAGGGGTTTTTTTCTTTTCTTCTTTGATTTTTCGTCAATAGTTTAAATGGGGCATGTATGTCAAATAAAAGATTCATGCCTTTATGAAAAAATTCATACATTAGGTTAGCATCTTCCATCTGAAGGAATTTGTTGGTGAAGTCAATATTTGAAAGATCTTCCCTAAAGCGTAAGATATCAAAATCAGAGAAGTCTCTTTTTGATATTTTTTTAAATTTTTGTGTTATTTTATTATCAGAATGAGGTACAAAAAGGAAATTTGGCAAATGATCAGTGATATGAGGAATTAAGTTACCACTGATACATTCATTGGAAATGTCGTTATAAAAAATATTGTCGATAAGAGTGCGAGAGTTACCATTAAATCTAGTTGGTTGGATTATGTATGGAAGAAAATTAAATGAAACCATCTTGTCAAAGAAATTACTTGTGTGACGATGAGATTCACAGTTCATTAAATTTATATTGTAATCTCCCATAATAATAACCTTCTTATCTTCATTTTTTATTCTTTCAAGAACTCTTTTCTCAAACTCATCATTGAAAATTTGTATTTTGTTATCAGGATGTCTATATACTACCCCTACAAGCATCTTACAGTCAAGTTCAATAAAAAGACATTCAAAATCACAATTCTTACCTGTTGATGAGAAAGTTAAATCAAAAGCATGGAACTTGCAATTACCAGGTACGACAAATATTCAAATAAAACCAGAACCATCAGCAGATCAGGTAAATTTAATGTAAGTGTTTGAATTTAAATTTGAAATAGGCTTTCTGACATTGAGTGTATTTTAATCCAGACTCTCTTCCTTCCCTTCCCACAAACAATCGATAAACCAATCGATTGATTCCAGTCCAGGCATGCAGCAGGGGGGTCGTCAGCATGTCACTAGTCCGACACTTTCTGGTCCGACAGTATAATAGTCCGAATCTATAAAATAAATTGTTGACGTCAAATACAAAACTGAACGGTTGTCGTCTGAAAAATGCACAAAGATGGCGGAAAAAATTCAAGAAAATAATCAAAAATCACCATCAATAAACGACTTTTGCAGCCTGTCAAAGTGCATCATAAATGAAGAAAACGCACTAAAAGATACCCTACAATGCAGGAAGTGCCACCGTTTAGTCCATTATCTTTGTACAGAACTGCCACTTTACCAGATCCAGATATGCTTGTCATACAAATCAAGAAGTTTCCAGTGTCAAAACTGTACCAAAATCGCGCCACAGGTAATGGAAAGGTATAATTCAAATGAAACATCAAAAATTGAAGGATTCAAAAACGAAATCAAAGCCTGTGAGAATATAATGAAAAGGCAGGACGAAGAAATAAACCATTTGAAAGCACAAGACGTAGCAATAAGCAAAAAGCTCGTCCCAAAAAATCTGAAAAATGGCAAAAAATGAAGTTTTCAAAATGTCAAAAAATTTTATTTAGACATAAAGAATATCATTTCATGAGCAATATGTGAAAAAATCAGAGCAGGAACATGCTCCATTGAAAAGTTATGACCAGATTCCCGATTTCCAGGCTAAAATCCCTGGAAAGCTCACAAAAATTAAGATTTTTACAAAATGAGCATATTACTTGTACTTGATGCATCCGTTAGGTGAAGTATACAAAGTCTTTTCTCCATTTTTCACGATCGGACATGGCTGTAACGAGGTCTTTGCCACTGAGTCCAGTGTCATCTTCAAGGATTTGTCGCAGGGTGATGTTCGGTCTACCAACACGTCGATCTTCTTCGGGGGTCCAGGTGAGCAATTTTCCAGCAGGTTCATTATGTCTGATTATGTATGAACATAATGAGCATATAAAGGCTACAAAGTAGTTTACCTTACCAAATGTTTTTAAATATTGATAATTTTGAAGTTACTGAAGAAATTAAATCATTTCAGATGTCCAATGGAGTTTTTTTGGGGTCTAAAATTCTGTTGCGCCGTGACGGAAAATCATAATTTCTAAATAAAATTGAACAAAGCAGAATTTTTTCAGTTTTTAAATGTTTACAATATTAGACTTATAGGACTGTTGAGAATCACTAAAAGAATTCACTCTAAAACACCAAGGTAATTTTTTAGTGTACTTTAAAGTTTGCGTTGCGCCGTGACGGAAAATCCAGGTTGGCGTTTTAAAATTATCTTTTCTCCAAAACTTGTTCATCAATCAACTTGATGTTTATATATGACATGTTCAAACAAGTCATCTGGTAATATTTAGCTGCTAAAATTTAATTTTAGACTTAGTCATACCTTAGAAATAGACAAGGGAAAAATACTAACAGATTTTTTTTCGAAAATGTTTCATTCTCATTTTTTTCCAAAAAGGTCCATATTTTTTAAACAGTGCTAATTTTTCAGTATATGATTTTTGATCTTCGAAAATACATGCCTTGGGAAATATTTAATAATTGTTTTGATGGCAATATGTTGAAATTCGATGAGAATAATACATTATTCATATTTGTGATTTTCATTGTTTCATCAAATTTTAAGCCAAAATGGGCCATTTATTGACCTTTCAAGAACCAATATCTTTCCAACACATTCACAAAACCCCATGATGTTATATATCATTGAAAGCGAAATTTTTAATAGATTCTGAATATCTAATTTTTAAAATCCACAATTTTGTTGGGTGAGAGCTATAGTGCTTTAAGTAGTTTTTTCAACAGCTGGGACGAGCTTTTTGCTTATTGCTACGTCAATGTTATGGTCAACGAAATGAAAGAAACTATGGACACCAGAATAACCACGCTTGAAAAGAAGATTGAAAGCATCATCGAAAAGAAAGAAGAGAAAAGACCACCAATGAGCTACGCTAAAATCACATCCAAACACATCGAGAAAAACATTGGAGATGCGATTCGAAAAGAAAAACAGGAGGAGCGGCTGATTCGATCTACAGCACGCAACCTAATTTTTCATGGGATTGATGAATCGACAGATGAAACTGAAGAAGAAACAAAAATCGAGGACGAAGAATTTATCCATGATAAAATTATTGGTCAGCGGCTCCATCTGAGGAATATAAAGATTACCGAGACGCAGCGGATCAGGAAATTTACGAAAGAAAGAGAAGATAAAGCGAGATACCGACCAATTAAAGTCACATTTACGAACGAAGAGGACAAGAACACAGTGTTGCAAGCAATAACAAAAGAAAAACGCTTTCCTTACCGAGTGACAGAGGATTTGACCAAAAATGAAAGACAAATAATCAAAGAATGGTGTAAGGAAGCCGAAAAAATGAATGCTAAAATCAAGGAAGACAACACAAAATGGAAAGTCCGGGGGAGCCCGCGAAAAAAACTCTATTTAAAAAAGATCATTGTAAAAAGTACGAACGGTTTATAGAGGCCCATGTGTCTTCACGGTGGCCTGCAAACCTGTAAAGCTTTATTATTATTATTAAATTTACAATCTAGAAGTCTTTTTTTTCGACGTCACTTTTGTTCAAAAACAAAAGATTTTAGAGTGTCGAATATTGAATAAGGGTTTTTCACTGAGATAGCAAAAAGAATGCACCTTTTTGCACGTTCAGAATTATGCTATGAAGAGTTGTAAATCACAAACTTTAATTCCAGCCCCCCCCCCAAAAAAAAAAGAAGGGTCGTAAAAACAGCTAAATCCAATTTCTTGACTCTTGAAAGCCTAAGCTTCCCAAAATTTAAGAAAAGTCGGGTTTAGCCAAGGGGCCCAAAGTCGGAACTTTCAATTTTTATAAGCACATGGTTGCTTATAAAAGATGTGAATAATACCAAGAAAGGTTGGAATCGCTGATAAACAAAAGATTTTCTTCTCTCTGATGGCTAAGCAAAGAAATATAGTTTCAACCAGCGATTTGGACCCTCCTATTATTCCCAACTCTTAAATAAAAAAGGTGTTGAAATTTGAAGAGGGTGGGGTTTCGACATTATAGGCCACAATCACAAATATAACTTGTGTTCGCATTGTCCGACCGACTCCTAATTTTCCGACTATTTTGAGTTGGAAAGTTGTAAACTTGTTGGAATTTTATCCAATTCCATCCTTCGCTTCACCCACCATCTTTACTTCAATCACACATTTCATTGTTTTACAGAAGAATTAAATTTCAAAACATAACCAAGATAATATCCGACCCTTTCCTATACCAGTGGATACCCCTAAAACCTACAACAAAAAAAGGTACCCCCTATATCCTGATAGAGAAAACAGTAAGGGCTGAAACTTTTTCTGGTGAGTCTAGGCTACCTATGAATTTCTTCCCTGGCTATGGTATTTTGTAAAAGCTGCTAAGAAAAATTTTATTGCTTTGTGAAAAAATGCAATTTTAGCGATTTACCCCTTAAAACCTACAAAATGGTTTTCTTGAACAACTTTTTATAAAATAGTCCTTTTGGTCTCAAATTTTGAACAGTGATTCACTGAAAAGTTACTAACGCTAAAATTAGATCATTGGTAAATATTTTCAAAACTGTACGTTAAAATCAAATTACACCTTAAAACCTACACTAATACACCTTAAAACCTGTCCTACTTCAAAACGATCTTGATAGAATATATAAATGGACGGATGACAACAATATGAAGCTAAGCTAAATGATATAAAATTTGAACTCTTGCGCTATGGAAAGAACCATGAGATCAAGACTCAAACAAGCTATACATCACCGTCTGGTGTTGAGATTGAAAACAATGATGTTGTGAAAGACATTTCAGAAGCAAATTACTGCAGTAATCGAAAAGGCTAAAAACTTAACATCTTGGATCCTGAGAACTTTTTCTTCACGATCTTTAAATTGTATGATCGTACTATATAAATCATTGGTGATACCAATATTAGAATATTGCTCCGTTCTGTGGAGCCCAAATGCAGTTGGTCTCATTCAGAGACTTGAAGATATTCAAAAGTCCTTCTTATGAAAGATAAATGGCACCCCAAACAATTATTGGGAGTGTCTAAAACAGACAAAAATTTACTCACTTCAAAGGCGAAGAGAACGCTATAGAAGAATGTATGTCTTGAAGGTGATGGAAAAGATTGTACCTACTGTAAATGGTATCAAAACCACTGAAAACCCCCGGCTGGGCCGGATGTGTACACTGTCAATTCCAAAGAACCAAACATCAAAATTTAGAGACAGCACACTTGCAGTGCAAGGTGCAAAACATTTTAATGCTATGCCAAAGAGCATCAGAAACCTCAAAAATATTTCTATCGATAAATTCAAAAGAGCCCTGGACACACACCTTAAGTCTATCCCAGATGAACCCCAGATCCATGGATATACTGGGTGCAGGAGAGCTAATTCAAATTCAATAATTGACATGAAAAATATCTGCTGAGATTATTTTTCTCTCGACAGATTGATCACACGGAGGCGTGGTTCACCAAGAACCTTACCTGAAGCAGGATGCTCAAACAACTACACAAGTAACACAAGTAAGTAACCTACAAACATTGATCCCTTGCTCACAACTTACTGAAACTGTAAAATTGCAATTCAGGTGCTGAACCGTGATTCAATTGATCAAATACTTGCTAGAAATCCATTCCCAAAACAATATTTTGTATTTTTCAGGATTCCATACCCATAATGCAATTGCGCCTGTTTAGTGGAGGAGTAGCACTATACATTAGAAACGACATAAGTTCAACCTTTAAACCAGTGTTGCAGTATTCAAACGGTGTGAATGAACTGCTAATTGTTCACTCCAAGAAATTAAACATGTTGATATCTGTTATTTATCGACAACCAGATGACTCATCTCACGGTCATCCATCAAGATTGAGCTTCAGGATTTAATTTTTTTGTTCATTCTTTTTTAATTGTATAGAGGATGCTTTAATTTGAATTTTGAGCTATCATACATTAGGTTTGAAAAGGTAGTTCGAAAATTATTTTAAAAAAACTGACTTTTTTTTAATGTCGAAATTTCAAAAAATCATCAAAAACAGCGAGCAAACTTTTCTCTTGACACTTATCTTCTTTGCACATAAAAATACCAAAAAATGCAACTGTGTTCATCAAAACTTGTTATGGAATTTGAGAATATGGTAAAACAAGCTATTCCCATGTAGGATAATATTTTTGAAAAAGCTGAAAAAAAGTTTTGGAAATCTCCAAGAGTGGTTTTGATGTTATGTGTGTGGTATGTGAGAAAAACTTTTAAAAAATAAATCACCATTCCTCGACTAGTTGCTCAAAGAACTTGGGTCTGTATTGAGTTTGCTTGTTTTGGGAATGTTCATGACGTGCAAATAAGATGGAGAAACTGTTGCGGGGAAATATAAATAAGAAAAGAAAGAATAAAAAAAAACAATAAAATTGTGTTTTTTTACATTTTGTCTTATTTATAGCGTGATTGCTGTTTTTAATGATTTTTTGAAATTTCGACATGGAAAAAAACGGGACAAGCTGGAGTTTTTACAAGCTCTTATTTGATTTGGTTGGTCGTTAACCAGTAATAAAACAATTTTGTTACTTTTTCTAAAGAACTCGTCATCTCTATCACTTCAAATGACCAATTAGTGAAGTATCTTGTAAAAACTCCGGCTCATCCCAAAAAAACTCAGTTTTTTTAAAATAACTTTCAAACTACTTTTTCAAATTTAATATATGATAGCTCAAAATTTAAGTTAAAGCATCCTCTATACGATAAAAAAAAGAATGAACAAAAAATTTAAATCCTGAAGCTCACAATATGTCGACATACCTGTATACTTTTTTTTGGTGCACCCGGTAGAAGAGAATAACATTTTTAATGACTCCCAACATGGCTTTCGACAAGGTAGATCTTGTTTGAGTCAACTCCTTGAACATTATGATACAATTACTATCATACCTTGAGAGAGGTATTAATGTCGACACAATCTATTTGGACTTCAGTAAGGAATTCGACAAAGTTGATCATGCAATTTTGCTACATAAATTGTCTCAGCTCGGGATCAAAGGAAAGCTATTGCGATGGATTGAATCGTTTTTGAAAGGCAGAAAACAATCTGTTGTTTTAAATGGCTTCAAATCCGTCAGTGTCCCTGTCATACCAGGAAAACCTCAAGGAACAGTACTTGGGCCAATTTTGTTTCTTCTGATGATTTCTGATATTGATGATAATTTATCAGGTATTCAATCCTTGCAAGCTTTGCTGACGATACTAGAATGCTTAAAGAAATCCAAGGAATAATTGACACGTTCAAGTTGCAACATGATCTCAACATAGTTTATGATTGGACTGAGAACAATAACATGAAACTAAATAGTTGTAAATTCGAACATTTAAAATACGGTAAAGATACTGAATCAAAAAGTTTATCAACCTATTTCACTAACAACAAAACTGTAATTGAAAACAAAAACTCTGTCAAAGATCTTGGAGTGTGGATGAGTAGTGACTGCTCATTTACAGATCACATCAATAAAATGATAGCAAAAGCTAAGGACATTTCTTGTTGAGAACATTCGACAACAGAAGCAGTGATATTATGATAACGTTATGGAAATTCTTAGTTTTCCCTCACCTCGACTACTGTTCTCAGCTTTGGTCACCAAACAGCATCCACCAAATTGAACAGATTGAATCCGTACAAAAGAACTTCTTCAATAAAATCAAAGGCCTTAGTGCTTTCGATTATTGGGAACAATTGAGAATTTTGAAAATATATTCTCTGCAAAGGAGGAGGGAGAGATACAGAATTATTTATATTTTGTCGATACTAGAGGGTATAGTACAAAATTTCAGCCACACTGAAGGAAACAGCACTGTAAAAGGTGGTGTCTCGTCTTCAACTACAAGCCGTCATGGTCGAAAATGCCAACTACGAACAATCGAACAAAGTAGCTTTCGCAAATTTATTTGTGAGAGCTTAGCTGTACAGGGTCCAAAACTCTTCAACAGTATTCCCTCTGACATACGAAATATCACTGGCTGTTCAAAAGATTCATTCAAGGGCCTATTTGTTTCATCACTATTTTTACTATATTTACTGTAAGTGCCTCAATTCCTGATTCTTTCTGTCTAAAGTTGTTGCATTTCTTGTAAAATAATGTGCTCTCAGTACTATTTCCTTTAAAAAATAAACCAGTAAAAAATGCAAGTACCACAGTCTTTCCAAGCAGTTGAATTTTCTTGATTTGTTCATTGCATCTGTAGTAAATTTTGCACGCATAATATAGCGCCAATGTTTTTTCGGCCTCGTATTGGCTTAATGACGTCATATCGTCACGGCATAAATTATGTAAAAAATGGTAGCTTAAAATGTAAACAAACTAAAAACGAAAGTTGTTGACCTTCTTCTTGCCTTTGCGATTTTCCAATTTTTGGTGTTCTTGGTTATCTTGATTGATTGCTGCCTTTGGTTTTTAAATGGCGTCTAGACAAGAATTAATTCACCTATTGACCTTTGTTATGGACGACAATGATGAGGAGGAAATGGCAGCGTTATTATTACAGTCCAACAATTCAAGTATGAATGAGCTCGAGGCAATGAGCCATGTATTGGCGGTCGCAACAACCACTCGAACTAGATTTGAGAGACCAGAAAACTTTGTCCTGTTACAAGTACCACGGTACAACGACTTTCAATTCAGGATGCTTTTTCGTATGGGTCGTAGTACGTTCGAAAAACTTCTGCTTCAAATAGGGACAGACCCTGTATTTATTCAAAATAATCCTGGAGGTATGTTCAATTTAGTAATACCGTACTTTTCTGACAATTAAGCAAACTTGCCCTCTCAGCTGGTACCATGCATACATTAAGGTAGGGAGTTCCTGGTGGAAAGAACTAGGAAACATCTGAAATATCTTCAATTTTAGAAAAGAAAAGATCAACTATAAACGAAAACTTTCCTATTTCATTTTTTAGGACGGCCAATGACAACATTACACATACAGATTAATTTTCTGGTTCTTATAAAAAAGAGTGTATGTACCTGTTTAATCGAGGCATCTTTGATGTTTCTCTTTCTTGACTTCAAATTGGTCTTCTTGTCCGTCGTGTTATCCAGTGTCTAAAGAGAAAGCGTAATTGTAAGTTTTCATGGATTCCCGCTCTTCTTAAAATTTCTGATAAAAAAATTAAAAAAAATTTCATGGCAAGGATTTTTTTAGGAGCTATAACTTAAAAATACAATCACATAAAAAAGCCTTAAAATGAAAAAAATCACTATTCATTACTAAAAAAAAACAGCGAATCACTAGATCTTAAAACTTGCCTCTGCCTGCTTATTCTTTGGTGTCGACTTTTTTGGAGGTTTGAATTTTGGCTTAGTTTTGCTTTTGATGTCTTTGATGTTGTGTTCTTCTTCAGTAAACGGTTGAACATATTTTTTTGGGAAAATTAACTTCGGAACTCTTGGTTCTTCAATTGCTGTAGCATCAATTGTTTGACAACAAAATTCTGACAATGTTTTAAAACTCATTATTCTTAATTCAATATTTATTTATTCTACCACCACGCAAAGCGACTTCACAATCCGATGCAACTTCTCACCACTTGCCCCACCACAAAGTATTTATTTTTTTTCTCGCATAAATTATCCAAACCATATTTGTTTACATTATTAACGTCACGTGACCCTTGTTGCGAAGTTGAAGGTATGGTTTTACTTCCCAACTTATAATTCACGGACATTCTTCTGAAAATCTTGAGTAGTAAGCCCGACCACAATACCAAGATGGTAGACAACAGAAACTTGCTATATTTACTATCATTTTCAAAGTTTTCATGGTATGTTGCATGCATTTTTGGCAGTAGCAGTTACAGCATTTATAGTAAGTGAAACAAATAGGCCCCAAGAAACGACTCGATATATTCTGTGCTCTATACCCGACGGACCTCACACTACGTCGCGACAAACAAGATTGGCTGAATCAAATGCTCTTTTCGATCAAATTACACGTGTTGGGCTCAACGAGCTGGACAGATGAATATCATCAAATCAAACTGAAGTATACTGAAGTAAGTATTTGTCAAAAAACGGCTTTGAAGGGTGAAAACCTTTATTCACTTCATTTTTGATGTATGATATTAATGTTTTTCCAAATCCATCAAATATGTGATATTTTGGTATGCAATATGACCATGTTTTGAGAAAGTCGAATTTCAGACTTAATTAGCCACTACCATAAATGAGCTTTGAAATAGAACTTTGAGGAATGATTTTTTTGTACCTACCATAGCATAAGTATGGGTACCTAAAAAGTATAGGTTTTATGACCTTAAATTCATTTGTGTAATCTCTAGGTCCAAAAAAACATGATTTTTTGAAGGGATTTTTGATAAAATCTTCAATAATTTTGAATTTTACGACACTTTACGATAATTGAATTAAAAATTGTAAAAAAGTGAATTATACAATATTTTTACCTACTCTACCTACTACATACCTACTTTGTAGGTTTTAAGGGGTATCCATTGATAGGAGTCGTTATCTCTCTAGTCATAAAAACAGAGATACTGTATTTAAAAAAAAGAAGGCCGTATCATGAAATCCAAGGACTGTGTTAATGGACTGTCTACATGAACACAGAAAGCAGTGGGTCGTTTTTTTTCAATTTCCAATAGATTTGATTTCTACCCAACTCATTTTTCCGACTCTCCTTACGCTGACCGACTGACCAACTATTTTTTTTGCCTAAAAACAACGCGCGAACACAAGTTATTTGTAATTGTGGCCTTAGACCAACCTATGGTAATCGATCAATCAATAAGCAATTTAGCCTCCCTTTTAATCCTGATTATCAATTTTCTATTCCATTATCAGAATCAATTGATAGCCAATCCATTGTCTGGTTATCAATTAGTCATTGATTGGAAATATTATCGATTGTATCGAGTGGAAGAGACTGGTTTTATCTTGATTTTCACAGTATTTTGTGAAATTCTAGTATTACAATCACAATATGCCTGAATTGATTTGATTTCCTTTCAAGGTCTGTTTTAGGCTAAAAAATAAAAAATGAATTTATTTTACCTATTATATACCTTTAAAACTTTTTTTTATTATCTAATATCAAAAAGTTTGACAAACTGATGACAAAGAGGAAATTCATCAAAGAAAGAACTGTCAGGCTAGCCATAAAGCTCTAAAAACAGCATCTAATAGCGTGAAAACCAGAATACATGATTCTTTGATGGAAATCAAAACTATAAAGTGCACTTACAAATATCAATATGTCAGATCTAACAAATTGATAATGGCACTGTCATCATTGACAGTCAAACAAAGGATTTTCTGTCAAGAACCTTGTAAACATTCCAACAACTTCCATCAAAATGATCTGCTGGCTCTAAGCCCCAATATCAAGATGATGTTGCTTAAGAAGATGAAATATTGTGTCAAGATGTGGATAATTGGTAAGATCATTTTTTATTTGTTGTTTTTTTTCTTAAATTTTTGAGTGTTTTTAACAGACCTTTTGCTATTTGCGATGTCATGTTGAATAATTAAAGACTCCAACATTAAAACAATGACACACTAATTTATAATTAGTTAGTGTATTCTAAATTATTTTTTCTTCATATTGTTTTTGTTTTGATACAGGAGTCAGCTTAAGTTTTTAATGTGTTCACTATTCATTCCTGATTTGTAAAAGGTCTGTTATACAATTGCCTTAAAAAAGTGAACGTGTGTTACATAGAATGCAGAGGGGTACAGCCCCCAGCATTTCCAGGGGGGCTGAGGAAATAGCTCCCTTTTAAAAACGTTAGCCCCCACCTTCAAAAAGCAAAATATGGCAGAAATCTTTTAGGGAGGTACACATTCTATGTGTTAGCATGTGTTTTGCTCATTTTAATGCTGAAGGCGTCAGATCGCCCTTCTTGGCATCCCTCAAGAAAAAGTTTCTCCTTTTGGTACCCACTCCAATTAACAAAGGAGATTTGAGCTCAGATTTGAGCCACATCATCAATGAAGCTCAAAATCTTAATTAATTGTAAATAAGAACAATTTAAGAATGAGACTGAGCCTGAAATTGTGAATTTGAAACAAATCAAGAGTCAAAGTAGTAAAACCAGGTATGAAGCCTAGAATACCTCAACAGAAATAAGAACAGGATAAGAACAATTTGGGGTTCAAAGTGCTATAATACTAAAAACAACCGAGCCTCAGCAAAAAGATTTACTGGGTTTTATAGAAAAAAGGGTATTTCAACCTCATACACGTTTCTATTAGAATATCAGGGTGAGATTTCGGAGTTGAACAATAGGCCTATTGTTTAGAACAATAGAAGAATAAGAATAATGCTCACCCTCAGCCAAAGTGCACTATTCTTATAAAAAAACCCTGTAATTCAAATTTTCAATTCAATTTTCAATGAGACACACGTTTTTTTCAATATAACAACAATAAATATAACAATTGCATGGACATATAGTTTTGGAGAAATTTTAAGAACATTTTAAGACTTTGTAGAATCTTGAACATACTATTTTCTTGGATAAAGATTAGACCAAAATAGTCCTATAATGCTGAAAATAAGAACGCTTTAAGAACATCTTTAGGCTTATATCCCAAAATGCTAAGAACACTTATAAAGGCTTCAAAAAAATTCGATATTCTTCTAAAAAGAGTTTAATATTATATGGAAACTAGTGGAAAGTTTATTTTTCTGAAGAAAAAGTTAAATTTAACCAGTACAAATAGTTTTATCTATAACTATATTCTTATAGTCAAGTCAAATTAAAAACTATTTGAAAATGTGAATTTTTTAAATCGCGATTTATTTATGTGATAATACATTTAATGAAAAAAAAATATTATAGGAAAAGAAAAAATTATTAATATTTGTGAAAAATATGAGAAGAATAAACATAAAAAACGCCGATAGGGAAGTATCAATTAACGAAATTGGAGTGATTTTGATGAGTGATTGATTGATTTTTAAAAATCAATAACACCCTAATTTTAAAATAGGGTTTTTTAATGTAAACTGCTAAAAATGAAATTATCAAAAAATTAAAATTTAGCATGATAATAAAAAATCTGAATAACCACATGAATTTTACTGATTTTCATGAGCTTGGCTCCCAAACCTATCTGGGATTGAATGCATTTGTTTTCTCAGGGAACACTACAGTAGCCATTTTATGTAATTTCACTTTCGAGATTTGTTGAAGCAATTTGAAATTACCCCATAGTTTCGACTCGCAAAATCGAGGGCGGTGATATTCTGTCCTCAGTCATTTAATCTAACCGTCTCTCCGAAAAACGTAGATACATAATCTTGCCATTTCTTCGAACGTTGAATAGGAAATACTACTTCAATCCGGCATTTGTATGAAAACCACGCGGGTCTCACAACTTATGTCGGAAACAAGTGGTTTTGTATCCATCGTAGGCGATTTGTCTCTAGCTTTTGGGTGCATAGTATAATGGAGGAAATACACCATCAACCATATATCTCGTTGATACAAATAGAGCTACAATGTTTAAGTTAAATGTAACATCGATTCGAGGCTTAAAAAAGAACAACTGAGACTGAGAGAGGGTTTATCTAACAAATCCTGCATTACTAAAAATAGGCATAAAATTTGTCTATTCTTATATAAAGAACGGTGTCTTCCAGGAACAATTTTGCATAGAATTGCTTGGTTGTGAGATTAATTTAGCGGATTTGGGTGTCATCTACGAAATTATGTCCCAATCGAAATTTGGAAAGGTCTCTTATCTGCAATATAATAAAAGCTCAAAAAATCTCAAGTAAACTATTTTTTTGTTGTTTGCTGGCATCAAAGAAGCGCTAATAATGCGTATTTCAACAACCAGTATGATTGATTTGACAGTAAAAAAAGCACGAAATTGTGAAAATATTATATCAATGATCTCAACTGCGAAATTTAATCCCCGAGAAAGCTTATCCCATATACCTTATTACAGAAATATTACTAGGCAACTATTTAACGGCCTTGAAAGTTGCACGATCTGAAATCAACACGAATCTTTCTGCTTTTTCAAGGAAACTGGCTAGTTTTAAATTATAAAGGGGATTTTTATTAACACGAAATTTTTCAATTTGTTTTAATAAAAAGACTAGTAATGCTCGTGTAATAAAAAAAAGAGCTGTTGAAAGAGAGCTTCTCACAAAATCTTGCTTTTAATATGGAGCTCGAAGAGACCTGATACCTGGTGTGTGTGTTTCTCCATATCGAAAAGAAACCTCATAAAATGATGATTTTTTAATTATAATATTTTTGAAACACAGAATAATTCGTCTAAGGCGAGGATATAAATTGATTTGACTTTATTTTTGATTTAGAAATTAAGCTGAAGATGATATTGAAGAATCTCGTGTTATACTGGTTTTTACTTCTGGGGAACCAGGGGGGGGGGGTCGGTAGTAAAATCTCAGACATAATGATGTTCACTACGGTGGTGGTGTGACGAAAAATTGAAAAAAAAAAATTACTACCCAGGGTAGTTTAAATACTAAAATGGGTCTTATCTATGTGTTAAATGTTGAAAAAATTTTACTACCTGGGTAGTAAAAACTGGTAAAATTAGCAAATTTTAGCTATGTTTGTAATTCTTTTAATTTTTTGGATGACTTTTCTGTAAAAATCTGAAAATTTTTATAATTTGAAAAGATTTTCTGTTGGAAAGTTGTTTGCTACAAACGCGAATTTTTCGAGAATTTTTTGTCAATATTAAAAAAACTTTAATTCTAAGAGCAAAACATTAATTTTTGCACTAAGTGAAAAATGGGTCACAGAAATAATCATTTTTTAGCTTTTTTTGTAAAATCAGTCCGAAAAGCAACCAAAAAATTGTCTCAAAAACTTTTACTACCAGGGTAGTAAAATACCTCTTCCAAGAGTCTGGTTGATAATTTGTGACTTACTAACTAGCATTTCAAATAAATTATAGTGGAGTCTCTTTAACTTGAACCTCTATAACTCGAATGTCTCCTTAACTCCAATAAGTTTTTTGGTCCCTTCATTGGACAATGCCTTATAAAACTTACTCCATATCTCGAAATATCCTTAACTTGAACAAATTTGTATTCCCCGTGCATGTTCGTTCGAGTTATGGAGACTCCATTGTATAATGAATTTTTGCTAAGAGAAAAGGGAATTTAATCCCAAAGAAAAATTTATTTATCAATTATTTTTTGGTACTTTAGCTGTTGACCCCGTAACTAATTATACACGAAAAATTAAAGTTGAAATTAGAATTCTTTGTTTCACGCAACTTTTCGTTACCTTCTTCAATCAAAAATTTGATACCTTATTGGTCCATTTTACGCCGGCCCTTATTACGCCACAGCCTGTTTTTGGGCTTACGCCAATTACGGCCGTAAATAACGCCAAAATTTGTTAGAATGGCTATCTATGCTTCAATTTACAATAAAATATCATTTTTCATTAGTAAACTGTTGAAAATTTCATTGAAAATCACAGATTTCTGCGAAGTTTTAGATATGGAGTAAAACAATGGATAATTTTTGTCTTCGAATCATACCTAAAATCCTTTAAATTGAGAAATAATGATAAAAAATTAACGCCACTTTTAAGTACGATTTGCAAAATTTTGGCCCTTTTTACACCGGCCCTTATTACGCCAAGAGCCTAAAAATAACGTCAATAAGGGCCAGCGTAAAAAGGGCCGATAAGGTACTAAAAATTCGTTTCAAGTTTACAAAAATATATTTTGCACTGTAAAGTCTTCATCAAAATAATTGAAGTCATTTCAGTCTTTGGTGTCGTGGAGTTTGAGGGTAAACTTATTTACATGCCGATATTTGGAAATTATTTCATTCCTTGAATTTAACTAATTATACATAAATTAAATTTACTAAGTGATCCCATACTCGCCTTTGTTTAGGGGTGGAGGTGGAAACGACGAGATATACAATCATGGACAAAAATTGTGAGACAAGGGTAGAATATAAGCTTCGAAACCTTAATCCGATTGCGTAAGCTTTCAACGTGATTCTAAAAAGATTTTAAATCTCTATTTATTTTCGTCAAAGAAAAAAAATTCCCATGGAGCTATAAGTAGCCGTAAAAAAAGGGTTTTGTTTTCTTTGCTTTAATTAATTAATTTTAGTGTTGAAAAATCAGGAAATATTTTTTTTTCAAGCTATTAATTTATAAAATATTGAACCCTTGTTAAATTTTTCAAAACATGAAAACTCACTTCTTTTTTATCCGTTATCAGTACTTTGCTGGCGCGCTGGGAGTATTTTTCTAACGGTATGTTCAAAATAGGATTTGTAAATTTTGGCACCAACACAATCTACCCCTCCTTATTTGCTCTATTTATTTTCAGTTCTTCCGCTTTTTCTTTCAAATGTTTTCAATTTCAATTTCAATTTCCTTCAAGATTGAAGGTTTCGATTAGAAGGTAATTGTTGACAGTGGTGGATTTAAGAGGGGGGGGCTCAAAATGAATGAAGGAGGGTGTTTATTTTAACCATACTTCTTCATAAGGAATCGAAGACTCTCTAGCATAATTTTTGAACACCCTCAGATGCGCCATTGATTGTAATACAGTATATATGTTTTCACCTTTACGTGTTTTCCGGGTTAAAGAATGAAGTGGAGATGGTGAGGTCTCAGACTCATAGAAATAAATAAACATGGATGTCAAAAGCTGAAACTAAACTTGTTCAACTTTCAGACGAGTCTCTGTAACTCGAACTTGAACAAGCTTTTTCGAGTATGGAGACATTTGATTATTATCAAGTTCTTTTTCTATAATTCAAACGTAAAGGTGGAAAAAAATGATTTGCTTTTGGAAAAAAAAATAAAACTTAACACATTTGCTCGGACTTTATTTTTTTTTGATAAAATTATATTTATGGATAGCTCTAGATACTATCCTAATGTAGCTCCTAAATTTCACAGTGAGAGCCGTGTCTCTAAGGATATCAACTCATTTTACAAATTGATCAAAATTCTAGAAACTAGGAAAGTCAAATTTCGTAACAAGCGCCATCCTCTTATAATTGCCGCTTCTGGAATCGAGAAATCAAATAAACGCAATGGCGCTTATTGTGGAAAGATATGGTCCCAGCTGGCACCAGAACGTTGTTTTAACGTCCATTTAACGTTATATGAACGTTAGGAACTTCAGGACGTTGTTTTGACGTTGTTTGCCAGCTGGCACCAGAACGTTGTTTTTAACGTCCATTTAACGTTATATGAATCGTCAGATCTTCTCGTGCTAGGGTTTACATATCCCGTCTAATAACTTTTTATATATACCGGGTATGACAAAAAAAACTGCATTAAAGTCTCTTAACTCGAACCTGTACAAGTCAAATGACTCCTTAACTCAAACAAGTTTTCGCGTTCCTTTAGATAGCAATAGCTTATAAACCTTACTCCTTAACTCGAACAAACTTTTGGTCCCCGTGTGTGTTCGAGTTATGGAGATTTCATAAAGGAACTTTATCTAAATAAAGATTTTACATTTTTTTATTCCTTTTAGCGTTTTTCAAATGGCTATTGTGGTCAAATTGTTGTTGATGGTTTTGTTGGTTAGAAACTGTGAAGGTAAGATAATTTTTCGTCTTGAAATTAATCCCTGTTCGTTCGCTCATCTTGTCAAGTCTTGAGAGAGAGAGTGAAAATAGTACAGTACAGTCTTCATAATCTGAACCTCTTTAACCCTTGGACTGTCTCCTTAATTAGAACTTGCTTGCTGGTCCGTTCAGTTAAATGTTTTATGAACCTTATACTCCTTAACTCGATATTTCAGCAAATTTATGTTTCTAATGCGTGTTTGAGTAAATGGAAAACGTTGCTGTATTGCAGTTAGATTTTCTTAACTTCAACACGAAGGGGGTTTGGTAACCATATAAATCAAAGGGAATTCCAGTCATGAAGAAAAGAGACAAGGAACATAGAACTATTATCAAACAAGGATGAGCATCTTTCGGGATCTGTGATACGGAGGTTTGATTCGTGTCGAGTCGGCTATACAGTTGACACTCGTTAATTCGATCTTCAAGGGGTTCAATAGACCAAAAATTTTCTGCAAATTAGAAAAATAATAATTTAAACCACTTTCCAGCTGAGTCGACCAAATTACAAAAAGATTCGAATAATAGAAGTCTCGAATTAGAAAGACTAGACTAAAGTAAGCTGTTGAAAAAGTCGCTAATTTTAGTGTGTACGTGTCTTTTAGCGAGGGGTAAATCACTTGAAAAAAGGTTTACGATACTTTTGACTTTTTGAATTTTCACTTGACTTTTTCCCGACAAAAACGCCCACCACCCTCGGGCGTCCAAATTTTTCACCCAAATCTTTCCAAAACGCCCACCGCCCATAAATGTTGCTCCACCATCCGCCCATTCAAGAAACTTTTTGACTTTTTCAAGACTTGTTTTTACTTTTCCTTGACTTCTTTGACTTTTTTGACTTTTTTTTGACTTTTTGCAAAAATGTACGATATAATTTCGAGTGATTTACCCCTTTTTAGTCTTTTAGTATTCGGTTATTACTGACAATAACCTACTACTTTATACTTTCGTTTTAGGTTCGGTCAACGAATTATTCTATCCTTTTGGTGACCAATGGAACGATACAACGCTGGTTGGAGCCAGTTTTTATAATACTTTTTATTCCGTGATGCAATTACATGTCCCGTTCCGAAGCTCAAATAGACTCTTTGTAAGTCTTTTTTAACCATTGCAGTGCCGTAGCAACTGGGGGGGGGGGCAAGGGGGGCTATGCCCCCCACCATTGAGTTTCAAGCCCGAAGGGCTAGAGGTCAATCTCTAACCTTTCTCAGGCAAGAAAAATTGAAGCCTTAAAATTTTTTTTGCAAAATGAATCTAGCAATTCCTTTGTTTTCGAGTGATATATTTTTCGAAATTAAGCGGTAAATTTTAGTTTCAATCTGT
The DNA here is from genome assembly GCF_902728285.1 of Clytia hemisphaerica. Taxonomy (NCBI): domain Eukaryota; kingdom Metazoa; phylum Cnidaria; class Hydrozoa; order Leptothecata; family Clytiidae; genus Clytia; species Clytia hemisphaerica. Next base: position 863,877 of record NW_027103621.1, read on the forward strand.
CATTTGTGTAAAAACCGGGCGGGTCGCTCAAGGCCGCGCAACTTTGGTAGGATTTGTTGGCTTCAAATCCTACCAAAGAGATTGACCTCTAGCCCTTCGGGCTTGAAACTCAATGCCCCCACCCCCCAATATTTTTTTTCAAAATGGTTATTTTGCAAAATGCAAAGTTTTTCTTTTTTAATTTGTCATAATTGTCTTTTAAGTGCATGTTTTGAGTGCATTTTCAAGCAATCTAGAGCTCAAATTTTCAAAATTTCCCCCCTCGGGCCAAACCATGGTTGGCCCTCGCGGTGTCACTAAACTTCAGCCCCCTCAATATGAAAATGCTTCCTACGGCACTGCATTGATCTCTAATACTCCTTCCTCGAAATGCATTAACTTCGTTCTCAAAGACTTGCTCCTACGATACTTCAACGCCCTCAGACATAATCAATAGCAAGTTTATGTATTTGCGCTTTTGAGGACGGTAAAGTGACTGAAGCGATTTGGAATAACCCGCAGTTCTTCCCCGCAAAATCGAGGACGTCTCAGCCCCGTTCGAACTTTTTTCCCTTAGTGGGGATAAAAATTCCAATTGAAATCCCAATGGGATAGAAATTCTATTGTACCAAAATCCAGTTGGGATAATATTGGAGTGCATTTTAACATTGAATTTTGAGTGGGGATGAAATCAAAGTCAGTTTCCCAGTGGAGCTAAAATTCCAGGGTATTTTACCAACGGGGCGAAGTTTTTGACAAATTCTCCAGTGGGAGTTTGGTCCCAGTGGGTCTGTGACACAAGGGTGTTCTAACGAGAGTTATAGCTTAGCTTGTAATGCAAAAGAATATGATATCTGCGATTCTAAATCATCCCTCGCTTATGGAAGGGGCTACTTGTTCTGAAAGTTTTAGCTATGCAAACTTCAACACTTTTCGTCTGTCGATCGTCTACAAATTATCTATAAACCCTAAACTCCTCAAAACGAATGGGTCGAGTTTAATGCGGCCCGATGGTCCCAGACTCCTTACAATGGTTAATTGGTGTTTATAATTAAACTCTGGTTAAGGAGTTTCTTAAAATCAGTATTTTTCAGTTGTAATTGTGCGTAATTGTAATTTGATAGTCGATTTCCCGATCTTTCCGGATTGATTTCCCGATTTGGTTTGTGTTTGTGCTCGCATTTACTAGGATATACTCTTTTAAATTTTATGTTAGATATATTAAGAAAAGCTGACCACGATAAAGATGTTTGCATAATGGTTCGCTATTCAAAAATGACAATAACCGGAGTTTGCAGCCGTCATTACGGCTGTTTTATTGTCTCTTTACGCTGTCTACCTTTTTTTAGATTTACGATAGTGGTTATGTTTCAACGGACCTCCAGACAAAAGAAAATCCTACAGTTAATCACGGAATATTTCTCTACAGTGGCTTTTTCAGTTCGAAAGTTGGCAGTGTCTCACATCGACAAACACGAAATGAGGTATACGGTATATTGACAAAGCATTGGTCTCATTTGTTTGAATGACAAATTCAAGTATAAACGCTCTTTTACGAGAACATCCAAAAATGTTTGAAGCTTTTTGAGTTGTAAACTTAAAAATGTCTTATTTCACGATTTTGTTAGTATTTCTGTGCGAGAGTCCACAGAGCTTCAAAATATTCTTAACTTGCTCTTAATAGGTTGTCTATCGCAGCCTTATATGGAGGGGGGGTTTCTAGGGGTTCGAAATACCGCTTTCCCGTCAAAATTTTTGCTGAATAACGGAATCCCGAAAATTGAAAAAAATAACACCGTCACAACGGTTTGTACAGGTTCAAATACCGGCATAATGACAAAAAACAAGGCCAAATACCGTCACCTACTGATTTTGAAATACCGTTTTCCCATCTTTATTTTCGTCAAATCCCGTAATACCGTACTAAAAAAGGGCCAATCCCGTCACACCGTAAAAGTGCAAACCCCCTTATATTTTTATGTGTTTTTTTTTCATAAAAAAGCGTGTTGAATCCGTTGTTCTTTCTGTCAATTATCTCTAGCCAGTTGTCAATAAAATGATTGAAGATGACCTTCGAAGATATAAAGATCATAAAGAACCGAATATGAAAGATTTCGTTCCTAAAAACACTATCATTATCACTTACTACCAAACTTACAGGTTGGTCTTTCTATTCATCATATTCATGACGTAATGTTTTTTTTACGGAATTACCCCGGTTTCATCTAGTAGTGGCACATTTAAACAAGACAAAAGTTGTATAAAATGTGCCACTACTGGCAAAAACCCGGGTCTTTTCGTAGAAAACATTACGTCATAAATATCATGAGTATTCACCTATGAACCTTTGACGTCGCATTTGGCTTTTAAAAGGACATAAAATTACTGACTAAATTTGTAAACAAACCGTATGCAGCGGGATACAAAATCAAAATATATGTCGCATGTCAAAAAAGATCAAAATAAATATGGCTGATTTTGATCATGAAATTGTTGATTCAATTGTTTCACAAGTTTGTTTTGGACACGTGGTCTCAATTGTGTTCTTTAATGACACGTGATTTGCGCAATGTTTACATTTTGCTACTTTTATGTCCCTTTAAGGGTACTGGTGTAAGGGTTTTTTTCGGTGCATGAACTTTTTAGTGGTACTTAAGACGTACCCAACAACGTACCCAATGTCAATCTGGCTTTGTTTTAGGCACAACTTTTGTTATAGTTGAATTTACATCCTTTAGTGAAGCATTATTCCTCGTCTCGCTTTGTGCAACTTTATAAATGGATGTGAACTTTTTTTTTTTTTTTAAAGTAACCTCAATGCAGCGACTTCAAAAGTAGAAGCCAAAGTAGATTCTGATTCTGAAGAGACCGTAGCTTGCAAGTAGAGCATCCAGCTACGGTGCGCAAGGTCGTCGTGGTTCAAACCCTGGCCGGGTCATACCAAAATCTTCCTAAAAATGGTACTTGATGCCTCTCTGCTTGATGCTCAGTACTTAAGGGAAGGGTCAAGGGGAAGTGGAGCAATCGAGGGAGAAAGAGTGGCTACCTTCGGGTAGGCAGCTATCGAAAGAGGAGCCTTCGGGTCGTCTCCGATTGCGGTCGCAAACTTACTTTACTTAGATTCTGATTCGTTTGGCCTAGTCTTGGATTTAGACCGCCATAGTTAAATCTAGAATCCACAATTGCGAAAAAAGAGAAAGCCCTTTCTTTTCCTATATTGATTGACGCGAGAAAATTCGACCTGGTGGTGCGTTGCATAATTGGATAATTTATTCTTAATAATTTTGTAGCATGAAGGTTGTGGGTATCTTTTCCCATCTGGGTGTACCAAAAATTTCATACTAAAATTACAAAATGGTACTTATATGCCTCTCTGTTTGATGTTCAGCAATTAAAAGAAGGATCAAGGGTAAATAGAGGGAAAGAAGTGTCGCCCTCCCTTACATTCGGCTAGACAGCTAAAGAAAAAGAGAGCCTTCGGGTCGCTCTCGACTGCGGTTGCAAACTCATATTACTACTTTTGATTATTTCAGGTACCTCTCAACCCAAAGGAACGTTTTTCAAGCCATTCTTACATATAACGATCAAGACGCTTACCTCATTACCAACTACTATGTCCTGGAAAATGCCGGAGCAACTGTTGCTCAAACATATAATGGCTGTACACATACATTTGCACCCACATTCAATAGCAATAACCTTCAATATAATACCAATATTGGTGTACAAGGACGTTATGTATGGAACGTAAATGATGTTGATTGTGAAGCTGAAAAAAGTAAGGTTTTTGTAATCATAGCTTCCAAACGACGTTTTTTGAACGTATAACGTTGTGTTGACTTTATAAACGTTAGTTGAACGTTCATCTAACGTTGTGTTGACATTATGAACGTTAGATGGACGATTTTTGAACGTTCATCTAACGTTGTGTTGACGTTATGATTACGCTGGATGAACATTTCTTATGACGTTTTAAAGAAAGTTTGGATTAAATATGTTTTCAATGCGTATACATGGTTTTTAGCTTTCCTATGCAAAGTTTTCTTGCACAGAAATATGGTTGTAATGTGTAAAACATTTTTGGAGGAAGTTAAAACAATTATCAGACTTCAAAAGATTAAAGGCTTGTGTGAACACGAGAAGTTTTTTTCGCGTTGATGCAATGCAACATGCTCCATCCCACCAACCTGAAACACACACTTTCTTTCTTGTGTTGGTGGGATGGAGCATGTTGCATTGCACCAACGCGAAAAAAACTTCTAGTGTCCCCAAGCCTTAAATGAATTGGTTTCCTTTTATTGAAACTCGTACTAAAGTCAAATTTAAATATTTCGCAACCTTTCTTTTTTCCTGAAAATTCCAAAATTTGTTCGTGCGGCAATCGTCCTTACGGGAACTTGGATGTTATAATTAAAAGAAAAAGCTATATATATATATATATATAATATAAACATAACACTTTGATCACCACAATCTTTAAGAACAACTCCAAAACACTCGATTTCTCAGGAAAATGAACAAAAATACTCCCAAAATATTAGGAACATTTTTAGGCTTAAAACTCAAGAAAGTTAAGAACATCCGAATAGGCTTTAAAGATTTTTGATATGCTCTTATAAAAAACGTGCATAGTATAGACTAGTTTTTCAGTAATTTCGTTCAACTTCTACGTCTTAGAACGCTACATCACGGAGGACTTAGACGGAGTGCAGATTCTTCCAAAAGGGGATGACGTTGTTGAGAAAATCACCTTATCACAACCTATGCCTCTATTCCATGGATTGAAATCGGAATTTCTGGTTAGTAAACATTCTCCTCTTATTTATTTGTTTTCCTCATGGTAGAACAAATACAATTATTCCTGGAACGGAAAATTTAGCTGTCTAACCCTGGTCAGCAGAATGAAAGCAACGATTTTACCTTTATTGCCTTTATGGCATAACAAGCTGCGATGATTTGGTAGATTCCTCAAACCTGGTTAAAATATTGCGTAGAAAGTGCATTTTTTGATTTCTCAAGGAATTGAAAGATTTTGTTTGACATTTACTAGGTCTTTCACTGTCGAAAATTACGCTCTGAATTGTCACGATCCTAATACACAGGTTGCAAAATTAAAGACTGAAGATAAATCACGCTTTTACTCGAAATTTTTATGTGCTTGTTACATGACATTTATTTCTGATTGGTTCGAATTTATTGACACTAATAAAGTTATCAGCTGTAAGTTGTAAAGCAAGTAACATGGAAATAAAATCACGTGAACTTTTTCGAGTAATCACATGTTTTGACTGCATTGAAGGCCGAGGTAAACGATTCCAACATTTCGTCCAAAATAGAAATTGAAATATTGGACAAATGTTGGATAAATTTTGGAAAGGTGTTGGATCTCCTTAAAATTGTTTCGTCGCAATGTCCAACATCATTTTCATCTAACATGGGTGTTCATGTGTTCATTCATTCTTTTTTTAATTCATTCTTTTCGAACTAGAAATGGCGCTAGCAGATGATTTTTGTACCCAGTGTAACCAGTGCCAACTACTGCTGTTCATGCGGACAAAAGCTATAGTCTAACAATTGGACCCTTACAATGCAGAGAAAATTCTGGCGAATAATCGAATCTTATGGTGCATTTTCTTGAAATTTATTTACCTATTTCAAGGCAAAAAATGGTCAAAATTTCTAAAATTTCGCAACAAAAAATGTTCTCAATTTTTACACACTTACAATGCATTCTGGGAAGCCTGAAAAACGTACCTTTAAAGGGTCACGCTTCTACGATAGATCGCTTAATTTCAGTGCCACCCCTTGGTTTATTTTCCGAAAAAAAAACATTCGCTACTAGTAGCTTCTCTACCATCGAATTTTTGACAAAAAAACATTCTATTCTAATTCTAATGACGTCATTCCCTTTCAAACGTTGGATATGAGCTGAGTAAACGAATCCAACATGATCCAACGCGAAAAAAAGAAGTAAATGTTGGACAAAATGTTTGATGGCGATCAAACTCCAACACTTTTTTCCTTCTTCCAACATAATTTTTTCTTCTTTTCCGATTTTTGCATTCAAGTAAACGATTCCAACATTCCGTCCAACATGGTCCAACAGAGAGAAAATGGTATGTTGGATGGAATCGTTTACCTCGGCCTTTCGTGTATTCAAAAGTACCTGTTGTTGAAAGCAACATTCGCAATAAGTTTAACCTTTACCAGGGACTTTATGTATATATTTAGACGTGAATTATAATTTGTTTTTAATTACATTTTCAGCTTAAATTAATAAGTCTTAATTACGACGATGATCAGCATGTGACGACGTCTTTCTGGAAACCAATGTTCTCTTACCTTCCGGGAGACTTGACGTTTTGCTTTAAGCCTCAGTCCGATGATGGCCCTCATTGCAAGGGTCGAAATATTTTTGTTTCCATTTTTCGATTTGTTTCACGTTGATGTTAAATAGTTACTAGCCGGTACCCGGCGTCGCACGCCGGTTTAGCTGTTTGCTCAACGCATTTACAGTCCTTTGAGATGTTGGGAAGGTGGCTTAAACACGATGAAATCAAAATTAAAGGGAAGAATTTTCTTCAAAGTTTGACTCTATCCCTCCCGGGTGACGTATCTTTTAACCATATTTTGAAAAAAAAATTTGTGGCAAAAATGATCAGAAAACAGAAAGGGCGTCATTCCCAAATTACACCATACCGGCGACCAGCGACGTCCGAGACGGCTCTGCAATTAGATTTTTTTTCCCGCTTCGCTCACGTTATATTTGCCGTAGTTCTTGATGTTTAGGAAAACTTTGATGTCAAGATAAGCGGAGTGAAATAATAGACATGACACGCGGTTCGTCGAAAAAAGGCAGCCCGGGGGGTGGGGTATTTAGGCAAGAGAAGGGTATGGGTATGGGTATGTGCCGGCCTTAAGGGTGCCTTTTTTGAAACATGGCAGTTTGAAAAATCGGAAAATCAAACTTCAGTCCCACTAAGAATTGGAAAAATAGGAAAATTTCAACTTTTTGCCCCCAGAAAGATAGAAATTTGGTCAAATTAGTTCCAAAAAGTGAATTAAAATTCACACAATTTCCCTTGTTTCTTCTACTCTTTATTCTGCTAAGGGTCCGAGGGGCAGGGCCGAAAGTCAGCTCGCAACCATCGTCCCCCCGGAAGGCAGCTAGGACACGCAGACAAAAAAGCGTGATAGATAGCGCAATTTTATGTTGCTTTTTATAAAATAACTTCGTCATAACTTCAATAATTTTTCAAATTCAACAATGACTTAGATTTACAGCAAAATAATTATCGACATACATGTTTAAAGGGACATAACAGTACTTGCGAAATTTGTAAACAAACTGTATGCAGCGGATACAAAATCAAAACAAATGTCACATGTCAAAATAAAAAATAAAACCAAATATGGCTAATTTTGATTGTTCAATTGTTTTACAAGTTTGTTTTGGACACGTGATTTTAATTGTTCTCTTTAATGACACGTGGTTCGTGCAATGTTTACATTTTACTACTATTTTAATACTACTTAAATTTTACGAAGAAAGAATTCTAGTTTTTACCGCCTTTTGAATGTATTTTTAATGTTGCTGTTGTTCTAACAAACTTGTTATGTGATTCTTGTGTTTTATTTTATATTTGTTCTTTTCTTTAATAGATTATGTTTAAAAGATTTCTTTTGTTTTGAAAAGAATTCGAATGTCTCAAATCAAATAAGGTCGTTAATTACATTCGAAAACATAAAACAAAAGAAAAGAAAGAAAAAAAAAGAAAAAGTTTATCAATCAAAACAAAGTCTTTATAAAACGGCGCGAATCTGATTTAACACATTTGTGGAGCAAGAACTAAAAGTTATCTTTTGGAAGAACAAAAACATTGCGTGCGAAAACGAAAGTATAACATACAGACAGACAAAACGACATACAGACTACGGCTATTAATATATAGATAACTAAATACCAATTTATACTAAATATTACATTAAAAATTGTGTAAAGAATAACGGATATAAAACGTATCAAAAATTCAATCAATGAGTTTTTTTCCTGTTTTTTTTATCTCTCTCCAGCTTTCATCAGATGGATATTTGACCACCTGTTCGGATAACACAACATTGAACACGCATCACATCAGATATATGTGGTATGACTACCTGGCATTCTTTGCTAATGACTTCAACGTCACTGATGAGTCAAGGGGTAAGTTCTCTCTTCCTCCAAATTTGTTATAAACTTAGAGCGCTTTGTAATGATTTCAATGTCATTGATGCGTTGAAGTGTAAGTTTACTCCTCCCAGGACCCTGTCGACGCACCGGACTTAACGAACACCGGACACGCAAAAGTCCGGTGTAAATTGAGAATTTTTTTACCACCGGACAATCCCTACACCGGACTTAAGGAAGTCAGATGTCCGGTGTCGAAGAAGGATATTTTTTCCACTGGACAATCAAAACACCGGACCTGACCAGTCCGGTGGGTCCGGTGTTTCTTAATTTTTTGTTTAATAAATGTCCGGCATCCAAAATTCCCTGTATGCAACACCGGACTGACACCGGACTTATTGCGTCCGGTGTAGCGAAAGGATACTTTTTGCCACCGGACAAATACACCGGACAGTCTGGTGCGTCGGCAGGGTCCTCTCCTCCCCCGGCGATCTTTAGAGTAATGTTTGAAAATCGGAGAAATCCAAAGTTTATCTTTGTAGCAAGTGCAGTACTGCTTTTAGACTTTGCTATATTCTAAGACGAGCCACTAGGAAAAAAGCCAAAAGCCGAAGAAAATTCGCAAACGGTTTTTTTTTACCAAAAAGAGTTTACAGTCGGTAAAGTTGCCAGTCTTCGAAACGCTCCTGCCGATTATTTTTCCGTATACCGCCATAATGCCATACCGCCATATTTTCCCGCTTTTACTATCACTGTAACGGACGATTACATCGTCTATACTGCTTTTTGAAAGGATCTCATTCTTTGAGTAAATAAAGACCATTTTTGTGTATAGTTTGAGCACAATAATTTGTTTTAAGGAACGCTTTTCAAAGTTGGGAAATTTTAGGAATGTTTGGTTTTAGATCCCTCAAAATCCAACTTTATCCCACTTGAGATCCCTCAAAATCGAAATTATTCCCGATTGAGATGGGCTAGAGTTGAAATTTTCACTTGATATTCGTTTTAATAATCCCTATCAGATTAAAAGAAAGTTAATCAAAAGATCAAAAGATCAAAAGATCCTGTCTTTAAACAGCACTAATTTTTTAATCCGACAAATCCGATTACAGATCGCCTTGAAATTTGTTAAATATTTCTTATATTAGTATCGCTTTTTTTTTCGGGTTTGGTCGAAGGTCTTGGTATAATCGAGCCAGACTAGTGAAAACGTCTCTCCACTCCAGTCGATAGTTTGATGGATGAAAAAAATTTGTTGAATACTGTACTTCTCTATGAACATGGTCTAGGAATTGAGATTAATATTGAATCAATCAAATGTTCTCAAACAATTTGAATGATATTGACATGGCATTTTTCGATTCAATCCTTTTAACAATCAAACTTGTTTTTTAGGCACCATTCTTTATTATGAGACGACTACCAACCAAGAACTTTTGAATCGGACTGCTGCAGATATTACATTTTTCACATGGCGAGATTTCAAGCCTCTCCACGCTTTTGTGGTATCTTATGTTAATTGTAGTGATAAGAAAGACAGGGTGAGTAAATTCAGTTTTATTTTTACATAATACACCTTTTTCCGGTTAGCCGCTTCGTATAAAAAGTCACCAAAATTTCGAGTTAACAAACCATCCCATTGGCTAAAAGCAAAAACATACAAAAAAATGTGCTTTCTGTGCTCTTACTCTGGACATTGTTTTGTTTATCATTTTGTCTTTTAGCCAATGAGATGGTTTGTTTACTCGAAATTTTGGTGACTTTTTATAGGAAGCAGCTAACCGTAAAAATGTATATTGTTCCCGTCTCATATCAGACATATATTTCGTATCAGGACAGTGTCTGCCTTTTGTTATATTATGCTAATATAAGTGAAAAAATGTTTTTCTTTTCCTCTTTCTGACCAATTTTACTCCACAAACGTGTCAATCCAATGTCCAATTTTTTTCCGTATACGGTTGGAAAAATCTTTAATGGTCGGAAAAGTCTTAGCGATACCGGTCGGAAAAATCTCTTATTAGACGGAAAAGTCTAAAACATTCGACATTTTCCTCCGCTCGTGAATTCCTGCGCTTTTGCAAAACGCTTTGTCAGCAAAAACAAACAAACAAACATGGAAACCATTCGAATGTTGTGCTGTGCTGTGTCGCATGATGGATTGAATCTAGCAATCTCTTCTTTTTTCATGTTTTAAAACTTTCAAGTTCTGGTGGTAAATTTTACTCCCAGACCAGTTTTTCAGCATCTGTATGAAAGCCACGCGGGGCGCTAATTTATATCGAAATTAAATGGCTTCTAATCAGGGAGGTTCATAGTTTGGGGAGTGAACTGAATTGCCCCTTTTTTCGGACGGAGTGGTGGAATTTGACAAAAGTTTATACGTAATTTCGGAAATTGGGTTCTCTGACGGAGACGGAAAATTTGACAAAATTTTGAGTGTGGAAAAACGGAATTTAAAAAAAAAGTTTTGCGGAATTGGCAAAAAATATTTGAAATTCGCTGAATTTTTGACATAAATCTTGAATTTCAAAGGAATTTTCGGGCGGAATTTTGGTCCTTTTTTAGACGGTTTTGACTTAAACTGAAGTAAGAATTGGCGGAATTGCGGAATCAGGTACCCCCCTAATCATATATAGGAGATTCGACTCTAGCTTTCGGCTATACCTTATTGGATGAATAGTTTCATGTAAGAGCATCTTAGATGCACAAATTATGAAGCTGTTATATTGTGAGCTTTGTATATCAAGTCCCATAGAAGGAGTCCTTTTGTTTTCTTATGTTTTTAAGCAATAACTTTAATAGCATTCTCACTGTCTTGAACTCGTGTGGGTCATTAAATTTGTTCGAGATTTTTTTGATTATGATTTTTAGAAAAAACATTCCATGAAATGGGCGTCATAATTATAGAATTTTAATGTGTTCTATCCTAATTAATTGTATTTAGACCCTATTCAATAAGGTACGGCATAGCAATGTTAATGGTAATCGTCAGCCGTGCAAAATTACTCGAATCTGATTGGTTTAGAGGAGTGCGATTAATCGTTAATTGCACTATTACCACTTTTTGCACTCCTCGGCGGGGGGACACTTTTGTCCCCTTATTCTTTTCTCTTTTTTTACTTATATAATAAAAAACAAAGACATTTTTTTTCTTCAATATAAAAAAGAACAAAGAAATTTTACGTTACAATAGCTTCTTTTAATTGAAAACAAAGAAAAATTACACTGCAATGTTTTCTTTTTAAACAAAAGAAAAAAAGGAGGTTTTCGAATGTTTACAAAAATATAAAAGTTAGAAAAAGATTCTTTTTCAAAACTATGATTTATTAATGATTATTTACTGACGATTACCTCGGAATCGTATGTTTTGTCGTGCAATTAACGATTAATCACTCGTAACAAAGGAGAAAATACCGTAATTTGCACTCGTCCTTCGGACTCGTGCAAATTACTATTTTCTCCTTTGTTACTCGTGATTAATCGTTAATTGCACTCCAAACCATACGATTACTAGTACTAACAACGATAAATATTTTTTCTCAATTTAGGTCATCAATTTTGACGCCATCATTGTTACAGATGGATACGACACTTATTTCATTTTCAAATATTTCAATGAAAATTTCATTTCTGATGTTTGGTCGTTTTATTCCAGTAAACACTGTAATTGGGATATTATGGGAGTAGTGGGAACGAGATGGACAAATACTGGCAGAACTGGTTCGTCTGTTTTCAAAGTGTATGATCACGCTTGTATGACACAAGGTAAGTGAAGAGATTTCCAAGTTTTTCTTCATCAGAATTCAGTAGCGTAGCCAAGAGAGGCACAAAATTTGTGTAGGAGAGCAGATTATTATGCCATCAAAATATGATCTTTTAAATACTATGAATAGATAATTACAAAGTCATAAAAATCTGCTCTCCCACACAATTTTTGCGCCCCTCTTGGCTACACTACCGGAACTAGTGGGTTTTAGGAATTGTTTGGACAATGATTTCAATTCCAGTGTAGACTTACAGTTTCAAAAGCTTGATTTAAGGCGACGTCAAAAAATATCCGGTGTTTATATTACCTTCTTTCTCCAGACTGGAGAATCAAGTGTAAAAATGTAGTTAACCATTTTTAGCTACCTTATCGGGGAAAACTTCGTCGGGGAAAAGTGACGAAATTTTGGACAAGTGACGAATATTTTCCCCGACGAAAATTTTCCCCGGCCTTAATGCGTTTACCAACTTCCAGCAAGTGACGAATTTTTACCCGACGAAAATTTTCCCCGACGAAAGTTTTCCCCGACGAAGTTTTCCCCGATTAAGAAATTTGAATGATGGTGGTTCAAGCTACAGAAGGTCGAGTTAAGCAGGGTTGACAGTGGAGTTTCTATAACTCGAACACACAAGGGGAATACAAATTTGTTCGAGTTAATGAAATTTCGAGTCAGGGAGCAAGGTTTTTAAGGCATTGTTAACTGAAGGGACGAGAAAACTTGTTCGAGTTAAGGAGACATTTGAGTTGTAAAGGTTCGAGTTAAAGAGACTCTACTGTAATACTTTCCCTGATGAAAATTTCCCCTAACAATTTGAGCTGGTTGTTGACACTACTTTAAGCTAAATAACTAAATCACTCTACTACTGTTTTAAATCCACTATAGTTCGAGTTACAAAAAGAGGTTTGACTTATAAAGTCATTTATGGTATTCTTTTATAGTATTCTTACCGTATGGCTCACATATCGATACCGTTAAAACTGTGGCTGACGAAACGAATTTTCACGTCTACTTGACAAAATCAATGCCATTGTTTACAAAAATCGGAAAAACTTTATATGTAAGTAAATTGTCTGGATTTTTGAAAAGCAAGGCAAGCTTCGCCTTGTACCCTTCTCTTTAAGTGAAAGAAGATGAAATCAGAGAGAATTACATGAATTATGATGAAATATCGTAAGATTAAGTTAAAGGGAAATCCTTTTTAGCTTCAATTACAAAAATGATTCGACTGGTTCGCAATAAGAAATTTCTTTATGTGATAATTTTTCTTGGTAAGGAAACTTAACTTACGATATCTCATACTATAATAAGGAAAAACTACATCACAAGAGAGAATGGGCATTGCCAATCTTGCGGTCATTTCATGTAACATCATCAATCATTGACAAAAGCCCAAAGGAACCGCCTCTAAGGAGGGTAGATAAATAATGGTGCATTGATCGCAGTGCACCAAAGTACACGTTTTTTTATAAGAGCATCCAAAATTTTTGAAGCCTTCGGATGTTCTTAACTTTTGGGATTTTAAGCCTAAAAATGTTCTTAAAATGTTCTTATTTTCTCCATTTTGTGACCATTTTGACCCATTTTCCTAAAGAATCGGGTGTTTTCGAGTCCGCAAAGCCTTAAAATGTTCTTAATTTGTTCTTAACATTTTTGCCATCGAAGCCTTATGTTCTTATATACTTTGTTCTTATAAAAAGAAAAACGTGTACAAAATGGTAACAGACTCCAAAAAAAGCGCCACATTACGTAACCTTTTCTTTCGGATGCGTGTTTATTATAAATTATACGAGCTAGATTTGAATATCATTTTTTCTTATAGGTCAACAGCAATGGGAAAATCTCTTACACACGTGACTCACGTAACGTTAAATCTACTTTCCTTGCCAATAGTATCAGTATAGCTCCCTTTTATCTCGACCTATATACGGGTGGGATCGGCCGAATATTCTACCGTGAAACATTCGATACAAAGATCTTAAAACGTTTGACTGAGGCTGTAAATGTAACAGGTTTCACGTGTAACCACGCCTTTATTGCAACATATGAAAACATGGCAGAGTATGGTGTCCATACCTCTAGAAATAGTTTCCAGATAGCCTTAGCAACCGATGGTCACGTGACATACGGTGTATTGTATTATTACCGCGTGGATTCTTATGAGCGGGCTGCTGCAGGTACGTCATTTGTACCCTTTTACTCTTTTTTACATAGTGCTGGAGTCCTTAACTGTCCAATTTTAACAGAGCTAAAAGTTCTTTCGTCTCAGACGAATTTTTCGTCTCAGTGAAGTATATAAAGAGGCTTTATTCGTCTCCAAATTCTGCATAATTCACTAAAAGTTCATGCATATTGTGTTAATCTCATGTTTAAATCCATATTTCATCTCAAACGGATATCAATCTCGGTAAAGTATATAAAGAAACTTTTCTGTCTCGAAATTCTGAATGATTCACTAGAATTTGTGCTAAATTGCATTTTTAAATCCATTTTCCGTATGTGACGAAAAAACTTTGCTCTTTTTCCGTCTCAGACGAAATAAAATTGACCTACCACTGTTTTAAGCTTACCACATTTACCTACAGTACATATCCATCACATGTAAAAAAGACACCTTCTCCCCCACTTTTCTTGTTTCAAAACACTCAAATTTTCTTGTAGGTTATGGAGAAGCACAGTGCAATACTGGTCATTTGATTGTACCATATTCTCAAGGAGAATTGGAGCTCTATGGATACGAGATCAATCCGAGAGTTTTCAAATTGACTAAAGAACAATGTAAAGATGAAATAGATGGTGAGTGAATTGTTTAGAGACTATGATGTCAGAAAAAGCCACCAGTCAAATAAATAAAGAACCTGGTCTTATTGTCGAGTTCTTTTGAAATTCGCTGTTAAGTTCTTGCTAACTCGTTTTATTCACTTGATTGCAATCCTCGTCAGAGAGTGGTTAAAAATGTTCACGAGTTAACATAATTGGATTAATTTAAATAATATTAACCATACCAACCTTATCATTCTACATCATTCGAATCCAAAGCACTTCCAGGCAGTGATTGACTCTCTATCTTCACTCAATTTGAGTGCTATTGAACCCTGGTTTCGTAAATAAGATATTGAAACAGTATCATCAGACTTACTTCAAATCAATGTCCTCTTCTCCAGGGCCAGTTTCCTCAATTTCTTTGCAAAAGTGGCTTGACTTTCAGAAGGTATTGTATGTCCTCTGACCTAATAAACCCTGGACCGAGCGATATCCGTCATCCATGATAGGAGTTTTTTTGAAGTGGCATCCACAGATATACCTTATATAAAACATACAACATATCTGCGGTGATGGCATATCATCAAAAGATTTTGATTGGCTTGATCGAGAAACTGCCTCTAGGTTTATAAAAATCAGTGGTTATAGTTACAGAACCTACTGTATATCAAAAATGTTTTGGTGGTACAATCATGATTAAAATCTATTGAGAATTTAGCTTATTTCCTCGTTTTTCGAAATTTGGAGTTCGAGCGAGAAAGTCGCTTTTGGGCTAATTGATAAACTTATTCGAGTATTTCAATTCGGGTGGGGTTTATAGACTTCCAGGCTATATTCTGAGCCCTATTGGACCATTCTTGAACTTTTGGATCCTTAGATCCTTATAGCTCCTAAGTCTTAAGTCTATAGTTAAAATTCTACCCTTCCAGCCTAATTTAGAGCGCTTCCAAATCGTTTGTGGTTATAAGATTTCGTAGGAATTTCCCTTTTTTCTTAACTGTATTAACTACTTTTTTTTTCTTCGTTTCAGCTTACTTATATCCCTTCGGTAAAGAACATGGTGATCAAGTCTTGCTTTACAACAGCAGTACGTCAATGGTTCCTTTCAAAGTGCAAAATGTTTTAAATTTGTTTGGAAGTGAAGTTGACACATTACATGTAAGTTTAATTGAAATCGTCAATTAGCTCTCGATCAATCGTTATTTACCCCTTCATTCTAATATCTTAACAGACCCGGCGGAACAACCGTTAAAGTGGGGAGGCTGAAGGCTCAAAATGAGACAAAATTTGCTAGGAATTTGAGAAAAAAATCTCATTTGCTCAAAAGTAGTAACTTCAACTTTAACGGTTGTTCCGTCGGGACTGTTAGATATTAGAATGCCTCCCCGCTTCCGCCGGGCCTGTAAGTGCTAAAAAATTTAAAGGGGTAACAAAATTACCTACAAAACTTTCACCCACCGACATAAAATTCAAAACGACTACCTATGTGCCGAAAATTTCAAAGGGACGACAAAATTTTGCACAAAATAATTTTTATGAGAGCCTCTTTTTTGTACATGTTGTCGTCGAGATAACCTATCGTACGTTTTCTACGTGAACTTGTATTATGCGAGTTTATTTTAGAAGTGCAACGCGTAACTTGTAAAAAGTAACTCGCATATGTTATATCAACTCGTAACTCGCAAGACCAACTCACAACTCGAATATTCTCAATTCACTTTTCAGCTATGTTAATTTATTATCATTATTTCCAGATCAGCAAATATGGTTTCTTGTCGTTGAATGAACAACCGGCAGACGAAATCGTTTGGTATCCTTACAATAAAACCAAAATCATCTATGGTTACTTAACCAATCTACCGAGCAATGTGTAAGATCATTTTAACGTATTAAAGTATTCATCTGACGGACATTTGGAGACGGACAATTCAGAACAGACACGCTGCACGATCAAGAAGGATATTTCACGACGGAAAACACGCGACAGACAATTCACAATGAGAAACTCACGGCGGACAAACTTACGAAGGAAACCTCACGACAGAAAACAAACGACAGAAAATTCAAGACGGAAAACACACAAAGGACAAACTTATGAAGGGCACCTCACGACAGAAAACAAACGATGGACAAACTTATGAAGGGCACCTCAAGACGGAAAACAAACGACAGACAACTTATGAAGGGCACCTCATGACAGAAAACAAACGACAGACAATTCACAATGGGAAATTCACGGCGGACAAACTTACGAAGGGCACCTCGCGTCAGAAAACAAACGACATAAAATTCAAGACGGAAAACACACGGCGGACAAACTTACAAAGGAAACCTCACGACAGAAAACAAACGACATAAAATTCAAGACGGAAAACACCCGGTGGACAAACTTATGAAGGGCACCTCACGACAGAAAACAAACGACATTTAATTCAAGACGGAAATCACACAAAGGACAAACTTATGAAGGGCACCTCACGACAGAAAACAAGCGACATAAAATTCAAGACGGAAAACACACAGCGGTCAAACTTCATGAACTGGGCAAAGACTCTAAAAAGATAGTAACGCCTTAATACACTTTTTCGACCGTAGTCGCGCGGTCAGGCGCGTGTCACTTAATTATTTACTTTAAGAGCAGAAAGTTTCGCGGACAAGAAGTTTCGCGAAGTCAAAAAGTCGCAAAATTTAGCGAATTTAAGTTTCGCGAATTATGGATCAAAATCGCGAAAAACACGTTTTTGCCCGCGAAAGTTTCTGACCTTAAAGTAATTATCCCCCTAAACTCGATCCAATCCTTTTTGACACATTTTTCTATTGTCTATAGGTGCGAAAAAAGGACTGGGACGGTTTTAGTGGGATAAAGCGGACAAAGAATGCCCGCGTGGTAATTGGCGGCTACGGTCGAAAAGGTGTATACCAACATCACATTTTTATTATTATAAAATTGTTCTTTATTACAGGTACTATCGTGAAACGAATGATACCGACATTCTAGAAAAGTATTTATCAGAAAAGAATATCTTGACCACAATAAACAGTGTGGTAGTCATCACTTTTCATACAGACAAGAGAGGTGACATCCCAGGCTATCATCTTCACACCAATAACTTTCAAATTGTTTTGGGAAGCCGGTATATAGATTCAGCCTATGTTGGTTTCATGTAAGTAATATTTCATTTTTGTAAATTGTCTCTTCACAATCAGTGAAGTGAGTGCTCGATACTATATACTGCGGAGCGAATAACCTTATTAAAAGAAACATTATTTTTCTATTCAAATATGCTTGTATATTAAAAATTGACATTTTTAAGATGACTCACTATTGAATCAACAATCTTGTACAAATTTCCATGACGTATATTAATTTTATAAAAATCCAGCTGAAAATTGCATCTATGCATGAAACCAGTGGTATTGGAAAAGAAAAATAATGTTTCTATTAATAAAGTTAAGTAATTTTTGATATTGTAAAGTCTTTACGCAGTCTACAGTTGACTAGAATTTTTTCATTCAATGGTTTTCGAATCCTTTTGGAAAGTCCGTACAAAGATTAAACTTATATGGCTTATATTGAATAGGGCTCTTCTTGCAAACAAAATTACATGGAGGTTGAGGATTTAACATTTTTCAGGGTTTTTGATCACCCGGACTAGAGATTTCAACTCGGAAATCATACCGGTCAGTACTCTGAAGACCTAAATTTTACCCACGGACAAGGAAAACTGACAACTTGTTTCCTACCCCCGGCACAAAGTCAACCGCCCTTGTAATTTTTTTTGAAAATCTAAACCTTTGTAATAAGTATATGTAATCACATGATACGAGCGATTTTTTTGTTATTAATTTTCTGAGTCCGAAAGGACGAGGAAAATTCGAAACAAAAAAAATCAAGAGTGCAATTTTCGAATTGTACGAGTTATTATGAGTTGATCGCACATTTTTTCACTTCTTTTTCCCCGTCAGGAAAGTAAATTACACTGAAAGTTTTATATTTTTCTCTTCTCACTTTGTTTTTCTTTTATTGTTGTTTATGGATTTTCTCTCTCACAAAATGAATTTCGAATGCAATTAAAACGTTCGAAGAAAACAAACTGTAAAAATTGGCGCGACATCGAAGAGTGTGATTAACGATTAATTGCTCTCTTTGAAGGCGCGCCAAATAAGAAAAAATTACTCATCGTGCGATTAAGCCTTAAAACAATCTACAGATTGGTTGAGATGTTATAAGCATAAGGATCTCGTGAGTTCCGTCCCAGACGATTGCCAGATGATTAAAAGAGGCCTTTCCGACTCGAAATTTCTACTTCTAAATTTGGAGAATCCGGGCTAATTCAAACTTCTCACTCTAATGTTTTAAACAACTATACAGCGTGTCCTGATAAAAACTGAACAGGATTTATTTAAGATAAAAAGCCATACAATTATCATTTGTATGATTTATTCCTTTAGGTATTGAACCTATAAATTGAACCAATAAATTTTATTTTGTTACTAGATAAGCTCCAGTGAGATATTTAGTTTTGACGGTTTTCCTTTTCTATAAAATGTGTTCTGCCTTCTTATGGGACACACTGTAGTTAAATTGTTTTTCATAAGTGTTTCTGTTTCATATCAGACACATATTTCATATCAGGACAGTGTCTGCCTATTGCTGTATTATGCTGGTATAAGCAAAAAATATTTTTCTTTTCCTCCTGACCAATCTAGCTCCACATCTGTGTCAATCCAATGCGAAAAAGCTTGTGAATTAAAATTTTATGAGCAAGCAAACGATATCACTCTTTTAAAAACAAAAACTTTAAATCTTTTTCTATTCTTACTATTTTCAGATACCGCCGTTTGGATACACTCTTCGGCGTTGTCGGTTTTTCGGTTCCAGGATGTTTCTCTTATGAATTCACTAAACCCCTAGAAACACATTATCTACCAAGTCAAAAAGGTGGCAAACAAGGTTTCTTTGGATCGTGGAGATGCTACGATTTCGAGACAGGTGTGAAGATTAATATTATATTAATTGGGGGACCAACATTGGGGTCCTTTGACATATTTTCTTCCTATGACCCGTGGGTGATGAAAGGAGTATTTTAAGATTGACCTTGTTACATGTAGATGAGACCCTCCTCACTATGTAAAAAGGACCAATCTTAAATTTAAGGTTAGCTTATTTTCCTCAGACAATAATTTTGACCCTTTTGATTTGTCAACGATGATGTTTAAATATGTCGTTCGAAGTAATCATTTCATTTGAAACCAAGGTCCGCTCCTGCTGATTTGTCTCGAGAAGTGTTTTAGTTCGTTGTCTCTGCTGTAACTCCAATTGAAACACCTTCCGGTTGAAAAATTTCTTATTAAACCATGGAGGTGAAGTTCTAATTTTTGACTTGCTTAATGTTACCGAAGGGTATTCCAAGTGAAGTGGGATCACTTTTCCCGATTCATTTGAGTCTCTTTAACCTGTCAATGTCTCCCTATTAACTCGAACAAGTTTTCTCATCCCTTCAGATAACAATGTCTCATAAACCTCACTCCATAACTCAGAATTAGGACCTAAAACACATTTTCACATAGCGTTTTCAAAAACCGTATACCCCTGTTGATAGGAGGTCCATCCCTTTGTGGCTGAAGATGCTGTTGCCCCCTGGAATTCCAGGCAATTCTAG
Organism: Clytia hemisphaerica; assembly: GCF_902728285.1. Lineage (NCBI taxonomy): Eukaryota > Metazoa > Cnidaria > Hydrozoa > Leptothecata > Clytiidae > Clytia > Clytia hemisphaerica. The sequence goes on from NW_027103621.1 coordinate 884,213, forward strand.
GTTTAAACCCCTCTGGAATTTTGAATTTTAGAAGGATTTAAAAAGCTACCCCCATGGAATTCCAGTTATTTTTTACATCTTTTTGTATCTCCCTCTGAAATTCCGCCACATATAAAACCTTACCCCTCTGGAACGGAAATGGACCTCCTCAACAGGGGGTATACGGTTTCTTTTTGGAAAAGTCCATTGGAGACGTAACGGCTTTTCTTTCTAATAGCAATGTTACCGGACGGGATTCCAAGTGGTGATCAGTTTTACGGATTCAATTGAACTTCTATAACTCGAATGCCTCCTTATCTCGAACAAGTTTTATGCTATTTTCTCTATAATTCGAAATTTTCACATACCGTATTGGAGACGTATAGACTTTTCTTTCTACTAGCAATGTTACCGACCTCTTTAAACAATCCCCCATATATTGTTAGAATATTGCAAATCGAGCCGACAATATATTGCGGATGTAATTTCGATATATCGCTTGTCATTCTTTAATAGCAATGTTACCGAACGGGATTCCAAGTGGTGATCAGTTTTACGGATACCTGAATGACGAACTACACTTGGGAAGTCATGATAAATACTTAACAATACGCAAAGGGAATATGCCCGGTTTTGATGGTATCAGGATTGGCTATATTGTGGTAAGTTTGAGTTGTAGATCTACACTAGAGAAACTTATTTGAGAAACAGCATACCTCCTTTGATCTGCTTACTCGTAACTCAGGTAAAAGACACTTGTGCTATCCGGACGTTTGGCATTGGAATGTGTCGTAAAAATATTGTCTCCCAATATTGCCACCCGCGAAATTAAGTCCCTGCGAGATCTTATAATTTCGCGGATGAGCTCAACCGCCAAAAAAAATATCCCATTGAAGTAATGGGTTGATGGCATAGATATCTTATATAAAACACTAAATAGAGCTACTCTGAATTTCCCAAGCAACGGCAGGTGAAGCAAAAAATAATGCGATATCTTTGCTGAAGTCACAGTAGGTCGCAGTTCGGTACTAGCAACTTGTTTAACCAAGCAAAAAACTGAATGACGCGAAGCGACGAGGTGAAAGATAGAGCTTGACCGATGAAATTGCCGGCAACGAACTATGGTCTACTTATCAAAGATGGTGGATTATTTTGAGCCCCCTTTTGAGTCAAATAGGGACGGATTAGCTCTATCTAAGATATCTGTGGTTGATGGTCAAATAATTCAATATATTTTCTTTTCTAGATCAGTGCGAATGGTATGTTAACGATGAACAGAGATCCCAAACCAACTTCCAAATATTACAATTCCAACAATATTATTCTTGGTTATGTACAACCTAACTGGGTGAACTTTAATAACAAGGTTAGTTTACCATGATTAGTTTGCTAGGAAAATTGCACCCGGAAATCCCCCCACCCGGGAAACTCATTTCCGGGGGCAATTTTCCCAGGGCAAATTTTCTAGAATCACAAAATATCAATTCAGCGTTTTGAATTTTTTGTACTATAGAAAATCTCTTGAGCAATAATATGTGTTGATCCGGGCGAAAATGCGTTCACTTGCCAAGTGAATCGTTACACCGAGTGGTAATTGAACCCTGGTCTTTTCGTAGAAGAACCTTACACTTGGATTTTTTTGCACGTATTTAGGACGCCACTTTCGTGCTGGAAATAGTAAGATTCACATGCTGTTAAACTCTAGTTAAAGTTTAATGTTAGATACAGGCTTCATAGCAGAGCTTATACCATTATATATCATATAAATATTTTGTTTTACACGTTTTTAGGATGCTACCTCCGTGCATGTAATAGCCAGATTAGTATGTTAAGCTCTAGCTAAAGTTCATAGTATGGGAACAAACCTTAGGATCCGTGACAACTCTTCTAGGACGCAACCACATGAATTTCGTTCGAAAATTGAATGTATTTGAAGACATTTTCGCCAGGGGAGTCCGCTGCTAAGGCCTGGCAACATTCTTTATTGGCCAAAGACTGATGTTGCAGGCAAAACTTTAAAGGCAAAAAATGGGTAAAAAAGTGACGATTTTTGAAACTCGTGTTCAACGGAAACGATAGACTATCCTATAGTCTAAGGCGAGTTTCTTCTAAGAGGAACAAACGGGAAGACGGGAATTTTTTTCGGGGGTAGCTTTTGTCGTAAACACAGACTCTATCCGCCGCGAAACATATTACGTTTTACTATGTTATATCATAATAATATATTATACGGACTATAGCATCGTCTACGGAAACGATTGACACCATCGTATAGGGCATGAAATTACTATCAATGTTTGATGCACGTTTTGTTTCATACATCCATAGGATGCCACTTTCGTGCGGGAAATAGCCAGAAACAGTATGAGAAACGTACACGACCGAATCACGCTTGATATGTTGAACAACGCTGTCAACAAGTATAAAACTTTACGACAAGAAAACAGGTAATGGTTAAATTTGTGAAAGTAGGAGTGCTTGTTGGATATAAGAGTATTCCTGGAATATCAGAGATTTCAAAACATTTTTAAATAAATTTTTGACTTCAGAATATATTGGGGATGGGGATTTGTTTACAGAAAACAAAGTGTGCTGTATGTACCGTTGGCGTTCTGTTGAATATACTGGATTACTTAATCAGTAGTGTAAACATAGTCGATGAACTTGACCAAGCATTTAATTTTTATTTTACAAACATGCTTCGAATAATCATCATCAGTGGATTATTTTGTTTAACTCTTCATAATTATAATCTCGTATTATCATGTTATCATTTTCAAACGGTAACATTAGCAGATTCCCATTACCTTCCTTAAGGGAACTACATAATTTTTGTGGGATTAATTTTAACGATGAAAAGAAAAATGCCAGAAAATCGCATTTCGCGGGAATTAATTTTTCGCGATTTTGTCCTATTTTCTACACATTAATTTCATTTTCCTAGTGATTTTTCAAATTCTTTGATGAAAAATAGCCAAGTTTGTAATTCGCGGATTCTAATTTTCGCGGTTTTGCCGAAAAGCCGTGAAAAAGCAAAAGTTAATTTCCGCGAAAATAAGTGCCCTTACTGTAAGCTAACTCATTATAATTTTCATATTATCATGTGATCTCGTTTAGTATTGCGCGCCTTTAAACTGGAATCACATTAGATTTCCCTCTCATAACTCATTATATAATTGTCTTATTATCACATTTTCAGTGTTACGCAACCATTCAACGGTAACCACGCCGTGGTCATTACGTTTAACACAATCAACGGCGTACATTATCAGTACGGGTTGATTTCCAATGGTAGTGAAACACACGTGGTTATGAACTTCCTCTCAGTTGGTGGCTACGGGTTTCATGGTGTTTCGAACCCTGCTTGTACAAATTATAGGTAAAAGGCCCGCAAAATGTCAATTGCATTAATTCCATAGATATCTTACCTAAAACACTAGATAGAGCTATTCTGTATTTCCCAAGTAAGTGCATGTGCGCCATATTTGATGAAAGTAGGTCACAGTTTTCAACCAAGCAAAAAATCCTGAATGATGTGAATCAACGAGGCGAGATTGATCAAATTGCCGGCACCGAACTATGGTTTACTTATCTAAGACGGAGGATTATTTTGATTCAAATAGGGACGGAGTACCTCTATCTAGTTTTTATATAAGATATCTGTGATTAATTCGCATTGATTACCTTTTGAAGCGTGAAGAGACTGAGTTAAAGCTTATTGGAAGGAATGGCGTCAAAATTTCTGTAACAATGAAAAAAATCAATGCAGCGATCTTCGACGGAACGAGATAGAGTTTTTACAATCTCTTATTTGATTTGGTTGGTCGTTAACCATTAATAAAACAATTTTGTTTCTTTTTTTAAAGAATGCGTCATTTTTATTACTTCAAGAATGACCAATTTTTAAAACATCTAATAAAAACTCCATCTCATCTGCCTTCGACATTGACGGGTGGGAGGGGTCGGAAACTAGTTAGTTCCCTTGTTAGTTTCCGGTCCCTCCCACCCGTCATTGCCATTTTTTATTTTGGAGAAAATCCAGTTAACCATTCAGAGTCAAAAACCTATGAAACAAGTTACAAATAACAGCAATAATAACAACAACGAAACAAGATTTCTTTTTTTCTCGTTTCCAGTATGACGTTATACATATCCTCATTCCAAGAAGCCACAACATTACTTCTGGATGGATCAAATACTGGAGTCAAAGGACAATATGTTTACCCTATCACTCATAGGATTTGTGAAGGTAACAGTATGGTAAAGTTTAGTGTACCAGTAGCATTGTTGACAAGAGGGACGCGAAATTTGTGTAGAAGAGCTATGAATAGATAATTACTGTGTCATAAAAATCTGCTCTCCTACACAGGTTTTGCGCCCCAGTCTACGCTACTGTAACAATGTAAAGGGATAATCGTATGTTTTGAGATATTTGACCTGAAGACTCCTTCTATAATCACGACGAGAAAATGTTAAAATCATTTTGCCTGAGCTTGCTTTTTTTCAAAGTCGGGATTTCAAAATCTCTTATAATTGCATGGTTCTTTCATTGAAATTCTATTCTATTTTATTGTTTTTGCTAATAAGCTAATATTATTTGTAACTTAAATGTTTCAAGTTTGCAAAATGATTAGGGAAAAAGATTTCGAGGACAATACAAGGAAGTTACGGGCGAAATATATCAGGCAACCTGATTATCCCATTTAAACAGAAGATGATGTGCATAGACTAATTCGAAAATACTTGCCAAAACCATTTTTCCAAAAAACAATATTCAACAGACCTTTTCATAAATGACGTCACGAACATCACTTGCCTTGTTCTGAAATTATTGCCATGGTGATTAGCTCCCAGCCGATTTTATTAAAACTATTCATAAAAAAATCATTTTTTTCTCAAGAGACATAACCACCATAATAATAAATCTTATCAGAGTTTTTTATTTTTCTAAAAAAGCAATGCATTGTGGGATTGTTTCGGAAATATTACAATAGAAATCTCTAAGGAATTCCTCGAGGGAATTCTATTGTAATACACCCGAAACAATCCAATGCATCGCTTTTTTAGAAAAATCAAAAAGTCCGATAAGATCTATACACCTTTTCGACTGTAGCCGCCAATTGCCGCTCGGGCATTTTTTTGTCCGCTTTATCTCACTAAAACCGTCCAAGTCCTTTTTGACACACTTTTCTATTCTGATGTTCATTATTGTATAATAAGTCTTTTTATTTTGTGGCACCATCTTTCCATCTTTTCTCGATCGCCAAATCTGTTTGTAAAGAGTGCTTTGTACGCGCCGATCTTGCCAAATGAAGAATGGTGTGTTTTAAGTCTTTCAAAATCTAGAAGAAATACTGTAAATAGTTTGATGGATTTTTTTTTAAACCAGAGACTTTGATCTGCGTTTTTTTTAGAGCTGAGGCCAAAGCCGCCTCCACCGACCATGACGCCCGCTACAACCACCACCACTATACCTTTCACAGCACCTCTTTTACCGAAATCGACCGAAAGTCTTTTCTCCACAACCACGTCTCACACTACGACGATAACAAAAGATAGCTCAAAGGAGAGTCAAGCTGGAGGGCCTGAGCCTAGTGAAAAAACATTTCCAGTTACAAATGACCAGGGAGGTTAGTATTTGGGACCCACACCGTTGGGAGGCCAGGGGCCATGGTCCCATCACTATTTTTCAAATAAAATGTTACTTTAAGGAGTCAAATAAAATGTCATTTTCAGGAGTCAAATAAAATGTTATTTTAAGGAGATCATGGTTCATATTTTCAATAGTTTCGCTTCTACGGGTACTCATAGTACGCTTGGTAATTTTTAAGAATATTTTCAGCTGTCAAAGAGAAGGCCCCTTATTTTGCTCTAAATAGCCTGATTTTAGCCTATATTTACCTTATTTTGGGTTTTTAGAAGTACAATTTCCAACCCCCCCCCCCCCCGGCAATTATGTCCCCCCGTTTATTAAAATCTCGAAAATATTCCAAACCCCCGTTTATTTGGCACCTAAGAGTAAAGTCAGTCTGAAATAGCATCATTTTAAGGTTTAATGGAGACTCACGCAATTAAAATGTCCCATGGTCTCCTAAGTCGCTATATTTTAAGCCGTCCACTTTACAGATCATGACATGGGCCCTGGTATTTTATAGATTATCTCCTCCTTTTCTCCATCTGTTGACAAATTAAAAATAACAAAGGAATTACTCAAAATACTCAAAATGGCGCGGGAGGAGGAGAAAGTTGTTTCTTCAGTTTAAAAATACTTTGTAAGCAAGTTATAGGAGATGCGTTGAAATGATGTCCTTTAAAATGAACTTCTTCCACTCTTAGAGAAATTTTATTTGGCTAGATTGAAAAAACTACCTAATCGGCCTTTTTACACCGGCCTTTATTGGTGTCATTATTTCATAGCTGGCGCAGTAAGGGTCGTCGTAAGGGATCGGAATTAAATTAGGGCTAAAAATGGTAAATAAAGGCATAATAAGGACCGGCGTAAAAAGAGCAGAAAAGGTAATGGCCGTCGTAAAAAAGGCAGATAAGTTAAGGGCCGATGTAAAAAGGGCCGAGATAGTATTACTATTATGTTCGTGAAATTTAACCCTAGGTTCTCTTTTTTGTTCGTGTCCGAATTTCTTAATAATTTATTTACAGTATTAATCATTTCATCTCTTCTCAGATACCTCTTCGAACCAGATGCCAATTATAATCGGAGCGGTAGTGGGTGGTAGCGCCCTTTTGGTTCTGGTTACGGCTGTGGTGGTAGTGTTGAAGAGAAGATCTGCACGAATGCAAGGCTATTCATGATGTTGTTTATAACTTCAACGATTTTATACTTTGTGATCATTTTGGCCTTTCTTGAGGGAAGAATTTTGGATATCCAAAGGCCAATTGATATTTGTTTAAAAGTGAAAAATCATCTTCATATTTTAATGGCATTGGGGAATTCCTCGAGTTTATTGAATCTGAGTGGCCTGGGTGGGGAAGGGCGGGGTGGTTTAGATTTCTCACAATACAGTTGACGCTCTTCAATTCAACGTTCTTCTATTAAATATAGCCTCCATTATGCGATAATATTGAAAGCTACTGTCAGAAAGAAACCCTCGTTACCAACGCTCTACAATTCGATACGCTCCTTTATTCGATAAAAATCCAATTCTCTTAGAATCGATTTAGAGAGCGTCGACTATATATCTGAAAATACGCTTAAACCGAAGGTGTTAGGAGCTAATGTAAATGACATCTCGGAGCATGTCTCTGCAAGAATGAAAGATCAAAGGAATACACAGGTTGTAAAATTAAAGTCTGAAATCACGCTTTTACTCGAAATTTCTATGTGCTTGTTACATGACATTTATTTTTGATTGGTTCGAATTTAATGACACTAATAAAGTTATCAGCTGTGAGTTGTAAAGCAAGTAACCTGGGAATAAAATCACGTGAACTTTTTCGAGTAATCACATGTTTTGACTTCACTGATATTATTTTACAACCTGTGTGTGCAGTAACTTTTTGATAAATCAATATCTTCCTCAAAAGGTAGTTAAGTATGTCCTGTAAAATGTCATTAATTTTTGTGTTTGTACACATAGTCATTATTTTTATAAGCAGCCAAGTTGCTAAGGGTCCAGCCCTGAAAATGACCAAAAAATTGAGCTACTTGGCCTTAGCAACCTAGCCCTGAAACTGAGCACGAACCAGGAAAGCAACCAAATTTACCTAAAAAGAGCTATTTTCGACATTATTTGGCATGTATAATATTTGTTTTGGTGGTTTATGCATAGTATAAGAAAGCCTGTGGTTTATGGAAAATCGACAGTTTTTTGAATTTTTTGTTGTATTTTAACCTGCATTTTTTTCATCTTTCATTTTATAAATTATTATACTTTATTTATTATATTTATTTGATTTTTTATATAAAGACGAAAATGTAATTAACTTAAACATCACGTAAGACAACTACGTAGAAAAGTACTACGATCATGATTTTTATATCAGAAACTCCTCGATCTTAGAACATCATGAAATACAGCTTAAAAATTTTGTCCCTGGTTGACTTCAAAAAGGGCTCTTTTTTTTTTGTTTTTTGATTGTTTTTAAAGTGAATCAGTGATAAACTTTGGACTATATCTTTCGATTGAATAATTTTTTTGAAATGTTTTTACAGACTGATGATATTCTACAAACCCTTCTCACAGACCCACTGTAAAAATTGTCCATACTATCGTCTCCTCTGGAAAATCTTCCAATTTTTGTCCCCACTGAAAATAATCAAATAAACCAATTCTCACTGCAAAAAAATTATGCTATTTGTCCCATCCTCACTGAATTTTTTGACTTGGAAACAAAAGAATTGAAATCCCCAGCCTTGAAAAATTATGGAAATATCAATTCCCATAGAGTTTCAGCCCGTCATTTTTATCCCCACTGGTTGAAAAAGTCCTACTGGGTCTGTGAGAAGGTGTTATTGTAAAATATCCAATAAATCATTCGTGAGAAAATTGTTGAAGAAGTTGATTTTTTCTTCTTCATTTTCCAATCATATATTGGTTTTTTCTTTTTTATAATATTCCACTCGTGTTTATCTTTTCAACAAGCACAAAACCGCTATCAAATTCGAATTCATATCAAAATTAAAGCCTATTTTGTTTCCGCTGCAGATTATAATGAGACAAACTTAAGTTAGGGAATCTCGTATTCTCTAAAAAGAATGAATTCATAAGATAAAATTTCGCCCCCGGTGGGAAAATATCCTGGAATTTCAGGAAACTTGGAAAATGACTTTGATTTCATCCCTATTCGAAATTCAATGTTTAAAATTGTACTCCAAAACCATCCCAACTGGATTTTTTAACCTTGGAACAATAGAATATCTAACCCTATCGGGATTTGAATATGAATTTTTATCCCCACTGAGGAAGAAAGTTCCAGAGGGGCTGTGAGACAGGGGTGTGATATGCTTCTTTGGACACTATAATTTTTTTTTTCAAAACAAAATTTTATCAATGTTACAAATGTTTAAACAAAAAATAACTTTACTTTAGATTTAAAATTATTAACTAAGAAAGAAAATAAAATAAACTAGATTTTATCAATGTTACAAAATGTTTAAACCAAAAAAATCACTTTACTTTGGATTTTAAATTATTAACTATAAGAAAGAAGATAAAATAAACTAAGTTAAATCACTTTACTTTGGATTTAAAATTAATAACTAAGAAAGAAAATAAAAGAAAATAAATTTTATCAATGTTACAAATGTTTAAACCAAAAAAATCACTTTACTTTGGATTTTAAATTATTAACTATAAGAAAGAAGATAAAATAAACTAAGTTAAATCACTTTACTTTGGATTTAAAATTAATAACTAAGAAAGAAAATAAAAGAAAATAAATTTTATCAATGTTACAAATGTTTAAACAAAAAAATCACTTTACTTTGGACTTAAAATTATTAACTAAGAAAGAAAATAAAATAAAATAAACTAAATTTTATCAATGTTACAAATGTTTAAACAAAAAAATCACTTTACTTTGGATTTAAAATTATCAACGGGTTATTAACTAAGAAAGAAAATAAAATAAACTAAGTTTTATCAATGTTACAAATGTTTAAGCAAAAAAAATCACTTTACTTTAGATTTAAAATTGATAACAAAGAAAGAAATAAAATAAAATACATTTTATCAATGTTACAAATGTTTAAACAAAAAAATCACTTTACTTTAGATTTAAAATTGATAACAAAGAAATAAAATAAAATAAACTAAATTAGCATTACGGCCGAAGATCCGGGCTATTACTCGGATACCATCAAATGGATTCAAAAAATTTGGACATCTCTTTCCAGCGCTGACACATAACGTATTTTAAACGTTCATCAATCGTTCAAAACGTTCATATAACGCAAAAATTACGTTGGAAGATCGCTGGTAAAACATGACATGGACACTCACAAAATTTGACAATAAGATTGTGATTACAAGCGACAGAAATCTAGTGAATTGTGTTAATGTTTTCGTTGCTTAGAAACGAACTTCTTTGACCAAACAGTATTCAAGATCAAGGTAAGCAGTTTTATGCAAAAAAATCAGGTTTTTTTAAAAAGTATAATGTCTATACCTGTGTCTATATCGTGTCTGAAGACCTAATCTTCTAAGAAAAAGCCAATTAAGGAAGAATCTGAGCCTATCTTTTAGAAATAGATATTGTATAAATATTGTATTAAAAATCTCTAATGTATAAGAGCAACCCGTTATCACCGTTAAATCAACGATAATCATTAATTTCGCAAGACATTGCAGACTTTTTTTCTCCATAGTAGAAGTCATTTGAAACATTGTAACCATCCCATTGTTCACTGTCTTCACCTTCATAACGTTCAACCATTTTCAAACTTTTGTTATGCTGTAATGGGTGAAGCAACATAAATGTGGTTTTTTTCCAAAATTGTTTTTTATCATCTTCAATGTATAATAAATAAGAAGAAGTATTACTATGTCTCTTGTGTCCCTTTCTGTGTGCAAACAAATGTAAATCCTCGAAACATCCTCCACAGTCTCTTTTCACGAACACATATTTCGACGCACCACTCGAAACAATCTCTTTCTCTCCATGTAGCAACGAACTGATTTCTTTATACCAATCTTGATACGATGCAAACAAATTGAGCTCGATTGGTTTACTTTCAAAGAACTTACCAGCTCCCCAAGTCAACTTCCCAGCCGTGGTAATGTGCATTGCGTTGGCGGCTTCATCTTGCTTCTTCTGGATGATTTCCAATTCTTTGATGAGTTTCAAATTCAACTCGTTCACTTTGTCTTCAATTTCTGCAAATTTCAGCTTGTTCGCGTTCTCCACTTCAGCCAATTTCAATTTAAACACATTTTCTTTTTTGGCTAGTTTCGCTTCCACTTCAGCAAATTTTAATTTAAACTCATTTTCTTTGGCAATCATTTCCTGGTCTTTCTGGGTCAGTTTCAACGTGTATTCTTTTTGGTTTGATGTTGATTCGTTGCCTTTTTCCAACAGTTTGTTTTCATAGGCAGTCTCTAAGTCTTTCATTTTCAATTTGAACTCGTTTTCCCTGACAGTCATATCCTTGTCTTTTCCAGCTAGCGCCTTGTCTTTTCCAGCCATTTTTTTGTCTTTTCCAGCTAGTTCTTTGTCTTTTTCATTAATTTTGATTTGGAATTCATTTTGCTGTTTCAGCATTTCTTTCTCCATTTCACGATCGACCACGACTTTCTTAGCCTCTTGTTCATGTGAGGTCTTTAACTTCAAGAGCTCCAGCTCATGGGTTAACGATTGATTGTCCTTTTCAAGCTGCATGATTTTTATTTGGTGGTTATTTTCAGATTCGAGAAACTTGATCTTGTTTTCAAATGTCAATTTTTGAATCTGCTTGTCATGGTCTTCTTTAAGTTTCGCTGTCTCAACGGTGCTGTTGTCAACTTTGTTGGTGACATTTCTACCAGCAGCACTGTGTGCCAAATTCCGATCATCACCATGTATTGAATCCATTTTTTTGTTTCAACCTTAGCTAATGTAACTTAGAGTTTCTATAAACCAGCAATAACACGTACTTCAAAAGAAATCTCGGTTTTTCATTCAAACTTGAAACTTTCTTTATGTTTTGTTTGTTTCTCAAATCTCCTGATCACCAATCGTACATATAAAGAAAAGTCTTAAAGCAATAGTAATAACAAGACTTTAGAAAGAATATTTGTATTCGTTCAACATCGAGTTTGTTTTGTTTTGGTATCAAATTCTCCCAAACTGTTGTTCATACATGCACATACCTCTCTTATTAATCGCATCAGTCATTGATAATCTATTCAAATAAATAAAACCTGAAAAAAACCTAATCAACTTTCGCCCTTGGCAACGAATTTCTTTAATGAGTAATTAAGCGAAATTTTGAAATAATTTATAAAGGCAATAGCTGAACATTGCTTTTGATTAATGTCAAATGTCTTTCCATAATACGACAATCTAAATTTTTTACCTATTGAACTTGTAGTATGGTCGGAGTAAGAGGAATATATTCTTATAAAATTCTTATAAAATGGAAGATGTTCTTACACGAAAGAGAAACGAAAGAATTCCAAAAATTGAGAGTGGTTATTCCTTTTCTCTTTAAATGCCTTTCTCTTTTTACAAACTACAAGTATATATAAAACACCTTTAACGCGCGGTCAGATGTGTGCCACTTTATCATTAATTTATCACCCTAAACTCGATCCAATCCATTTTTTACACTTATTCTATTGTCTTTAGGTGCGAAAAAAGGCTGGGACGGTTTTAGGGTGGTAAAACGGACAAAAAAATGCCCGCGTGGCGTAGATCACTGTTAACTAAGCACTGACTACTTCTTAGCTGCACACAATTGTTGAGGCGACGAAGTGCACAAGCGCTGTTGTTTCGAAAATTGGGAGCAGGTTATCTTACCTAACTCCTAACTACACAAAAAACATCAGAATAAAAAAAATTCTACAGTCTGGAGCTCCAGGCTACCTTTTTCTCATTCAGATCAAAGTATTGATCGGCTCATCATATGAAAACAACTTGGCATACACGTAATTGATCTTCCCCTCGTTGAGGCCATATTGTTTCAAGAGACCAGTATGGGTACCTCTTAGGACAAAATGATTTTCTCAAAATTAATTCTCCCATTGATTTTTTACCCAGATATAAACTCGCCGACAGTGATTAAATCGGATACAGTTATCGATTAAGTTAATAAAACTTTTTTGGGATTTTTTGGATGATGCAGGAGATGCTAATAAAAGTAAAGCTGTAGGTAAAAGTCAAATGTCCTATGTAGGCTATGTAAGATTTATTGAAATTTCATACATAAGTTGCCTCATTCAGATCAGATTGATTGCCCGCTTGTTTATCACCCTAAACCATCTCCGCCAGGATCCGAAAAGTGTAAACCCCGTGAACGAGCCCGTGAAAACAAAAGAAAGTTCTGTTTTCTGGCCTAGAAGAGGTTAGAGCTTCGGCTTGTGTTGCTGTTGGGTTGTTTGTGGTGGGGATGGGGAGTTTCTTTAATTGACCAATTACCTGGCTTTGCAAATCAATTATATATTTTCAAAAGATTTCGTAGAGCTACAGAAAACTCCTAAAACCCTCTATAACATATCAACTTCTGACGACCCGAGGAGGAGGACTTGGGCAATAAAGGGGATACGGGGATGTGCCGCTAGTCAGGGTACTTTTTATCGCCTCCACGAGTCCCACGTGTTCCTCGTAGGGTACCTTTTTAGGGGAATATGGAAAAAATATGTAAATTTTTGAAAAGATTTTGGAATTTCAGTCACATTCAGGGTCACTTAAAAAAACGAGTTCCACGTAAGGTCCGTTTTTCGAACTTCATCGGAATACACCACCGTCGGTGGTTGGCAAGGGTAGTACTAGTAGTATCCCTTATGACCAAAATTTCTTTCAAAGGAAATTTTATCTCGCTTGTGTCAATCTAATCACTGTAGAAAGGAAAGATGACGAGCAAATATTACCATTATACTTAATGTCTAGCAGACTGTATCAGTATGCATGTTTACTAATACTATCGACGAATTCCCCCAGAAACCTCTAAGTGTAATTAATTGAAACGAGTTTCAAAAGAAATCTTCTCCATGATTCCCAAATTTATATACACTTGGCTGATATAAGACAATATAGTGCAAGTACGTCGGAAACATGCAAAGATGGGTAACGCTCGTTAATTGAAAACGAAATGTACAATTACGAATCTCTTCATCTGATGATAAGTTCGACAGGGTCTAAAACGGTCTATGATAATAACAGTAATTAATTAGTAAACTCGACCTCGTTCCCTGTACATTATCAGCTTTTTTATGGTTTAACTATATGGTGCTAGATAATATTCTCTGGCGTCCATCAGTAGTGTAAATAAAGCTAGCAATACACGGGCACGAGGCAGGTTGTAGTAAACTATTACTTGTGGTAGATAGAGGTAATGTTACTTCGATGGAATAGAAATAAATAAACGAATCTTTATGTTATAACTAGCCATAATTGTCATTAAAATGCCACCGCAATAGCAGATTAAAAAAATGATTTTAATGCATTTTTAAACTTCAAGCAGCTTAGTGCTAATTTATTGCCCAGTCATGTTAATAATTGAGTTGGAGACAAATTAAAAACAGTGTGTGGACGTAAATTTGAACTTATTTACAAGAGACTTTTTCTAACTTTCATTGGAATTTGACCAATTAAAAGGCTTGGCATCACAACATATTTACAATTTACATTACAACATCTTGTGCTGGGATTTTATAAATGATCGAAATAATAGTTTCAGTCTTTTCATTTGCGTTTAAGAATGCAGTTAAAATATTCGGTAAAATTTTTTCTTATTGACGCGCACCCGCATGCTTATGTCTTATATTGATACAAAATTCTAAGGAGTGAGTGCTGTGTTTCAAAAGACTGAGTGAGAAAATAATAGAATATTATCTTTAAATTACAATTTATCGAATTTTTGATTTTATTTTGTTATTCTAATTATTTCAAGTGCTTTTTTAAAAAGAGTATCAAAATTAACCCTTTCGCAGCGAGGGGGTCCATATGTGGCCCCCTCAGCTTTAGCATCATATTTTCGATTCAGATAAGATTTAGCACTCAATTTTTTGCACAATTGTTACCAACATTATAAGTACCTTTTCTGCCAAGTTTTTTGAAAAACAAACGAAGTGCTAAACTTTTATGGCATTTTTATGAATTCATGAAATTTTCTGCAAAGGAAATCTTAGGCCAAAAATTTTTGCTAAAATTTGTCTATTTTAGGTTATTTTTTTTCAAAAAATACTCAGAATGACAGTTTTTCTTGTTGAATCGTGAGGTACTATGTCCTACTTTATTTTTAGGAGATTTCAGACGTTCTTTGTGGTTTTCAAAATTTTAGACCCCCTCAAAGGCAAAATTTTTAAAAATTTTAAAAAAATCCTAAAATTTTCAAAAAATTTTACATTTATTTTTGAAATATCACCAAATGCTATATAGATGATTTATATACCAAAAGAAAGCTTATTTCATATGCTTTCCAAAAATGTATAACAACCCTATCTTTAAATAAACACAAGCAGCATAAAATTCGAAGCAAACGGTAAAGGTTGAGATTTCTAAAAAAGTGCTAAAATATATTCGCTGCGAAAGGGTTAAATCGCAAGCTGTGAAAAGTAAAGTTCACCCAAATGAAAATGAAAAGACTATAAATACAATAGTGCAGATTTTTTTAAAGAATTATAAGCGGAGGAACGCTTGTTCAGATAATAGAAAGATTCACTGTAGAAATTAATATTTAGTTGGCTGGCATTTTTAAATACGTCTAATGTTCATTTCAACCAGTTCAAACAAGAAAGTTTAATCATAAAAAGAAAGATTTCTAACACAACTTTCATTTTTCATCACAAAAACAACTACAACGAAACAAATAATCTACACAAGCTACAAATTTTGCCAATCAATTTTTTAAAACAACGATAAAAAAGTATAAAATGCATTTCAATGCTTGCAAGCTTCTGTCTTTGCCACTATTTGTTTTGAGTTCAAATGAACATCTATGTCACACATTTGTAACAGTTTTTGTTTCAATTTTGTATCATCCATGATTTCGAAGAGAGCTTTTAAAGTGTCTTTGAAAAATGTTGCTTGCAGTGTTATGTCTTGAGAATTTTTAAATTCGATGGTTGCAACAACGTTTTTGAATTCGTCGCTTGAGTTCATTTGGTTTGTATCGAAAATCCTTCCACAACACAGTCGGCCATGCCAGTACCACTGTTAATTTGAAGTCTTCGTTTACAATTTTTGCAACATTGGTAGGTTTCAAATTTCTTTATGCACACCACGCATTTTACACACTCAATAGAATTTTTAGGAACAATTAAATCCTGTTCGTAATTTTCAAACCCACATGTAAGTTCTTCTGTTAAAAAACATATGGCAGAATTGGGATCAGTAGTGAGTTTAATTTCATTAGAGATTGTTTTTGAGTTAATGTTAGTTAACTGAATTAATTTATCCTCTACTATATAGTCGAGAAAATCTGCCCAAAACGTAATCAAAAGGCAGGTGGATCCATCAGAGATAACACATTCCCGCATCTTGTCCGTTCTTGCCTTGCCACCCCTAGTGGTATAGGGCTTCACTTGAACAGGGCCACGGAACCTGAGTTTACCAACTATGGACTCAGTGATTGAATTTGATTCGATCTCGTTTAATGGTGTAGCATCCGCATCATTTAAGTTAAAAGTTAACTGCCTTTCACAAGGTTGTACAAAGGAATATGCATTGAAAAAGTTTCTACCATTCAAGGGCAAGCATGACTTGATTGTGACGGGCTCCTTGTTGTGAAAATAATCGAGAAAGTTTTGACGTATTGCGGAAAATTGTTTGTTTGTGCTTGACACTGTGATTTTTGCAAATGAAGTTGGTTTGGTTTTGATGAACACATTAAAGTGCTCCTTCTTCGATTGATAGGATAACCGTACGGGTGACACACATGCAATGAAGCCAGCAAAATCTTGAATAAGGAAAAAAGAAATTGGTCAATTTGTTTAAACAAAAAAAACAGAAATTTCTACATTCACCAAACCAGATTGCTCAGTTTCTAGAGGGGTCAAAACTTAATTTGGCAGAACAAATTTTGCTGTTGACATACACTTTTTGCTGAAATTCTGAAATTCTTTCATTTTCCTAGGGGTTTTTATAGATTTCAATTAAAAACTGCGCGGTAGACACCCAAAATCACAATATTTAGTTACCACAAAAATTAGTTCTATAAAAATTAGTACCAACTTAATGATACCATAAGTCTAGATTAGGTTCTTTCAGAAATTTGGTGAGGGCGTCAAAATATTTGTTCAAATTTTCTAGTTAACATTTTGACAGCCAGAAATTTAAAAATTAGTATAATTCTTAACCAAAAACAATACCTATCGCATTTGCAGGAGCTTTGGGTTGGTATGCTGTTCCCGAGCAAAACAATTTGGCTTTCTTTGGTGAACCAGTCGGTGCACTGCTAGCTTTTCTTTTTGTTTGTTCTTTTTTGCTTTCATCATCTGTACCAGCTCTTTCACTATTCTTTACTTCACATGGCATCTCAAAACTCTCATCTTTACCACAAAACGGTTTAGAATCTAAGGTAAAATAAGTGCATGATATTTACTGTCATCTAAAAATGTTTAAATTAGCATTGCATTTTTATTTCCCATATTCTTTAGCCCCCAACTCAAAAATAAACTGAAATAAATAAATTCCACAGGGGCATTCAAAAATTCAACTCCAGAGGCATTTTGTCTATGTATTGTTTAAAAAACGTCATTTGAAAAAAATGCGCATACATACTATATCCCCCTAACCACACAAATTTCAAACTTTTTAGACTCAAAATAGTGTAAAATGAATTTGGGCAAAGAAAAAATTTCGAAAAAAGCAATTCAGCCTTTCTATAATCCACATTTGTTTGCATATAGTAGGGGGCTAAGCCTGGGATCCCATGACATCTTTTAGGGCACAGCCATTATTAGTCCTTTCAAAAGAACAGTATATTATTTTTAAGATTACGAGACGGGATGAAGAGGATTAGGCCCGGGAAAACTTTACGATTAAAATAGTGACGCTATAGACGGGTTTCGTGAAACGTCATTTGTTTAGTCACGTGACTTTCCGTCCGATTTTTTGGAGGCAAAAAGACCATAACATTAGCTGGAGGCAAGCAGATTTTTTGTTGTAACGAAGTCAGCTGTGTGCTGTTCTGTATCAATAGTGTTAGAACGATGATGGAAAAAACTATATAAATAACTGTCAGACTGTTGTTCTGTCAGTCTGTGTTCTGTTTCGCTGGAAAATATAAATCAATCTCAATGTCTAAAAAGGATTCAAATTGTTTAGTTTTCCTTTCAGCAAACTCACACTGGATTGTTGGGTTTATAGAAAAGTAGTGCGATTGGACTACTGGACTGTGCTAATAACTGGAATAAAACAGATTTAAAGAAACAGGGAGAAATTCAAGATGTCTGCCACCATCACATCGGAGAGAGTTATATCGGATCACCCAAAGTTACCTTCATTTTTTTATTTTTCATTTTTTTATTTTTTTATCCACGGATCGCTGATAGTCACCTTTCCGGGGGTTTTGTTGTTTGGAATTGATTAACTAACAGTTAGGTAGGGTCAGGGTTGCTAGTAACGGCTTGTCACTGTGCCGGGTGCATACTCGGCGCCTTGGGCCCCGCAGGGTTGCTAGTAACGGCTCGAATTTCAGTCAGGTTTAAAAAAGGGGTACTTTTACCCATATTATAATAACATTACCCCCGTCTTTTGCTAGTTTGGTATAATATGTTATGAATTGCGTGGATTTGCTGTGCGGCGATGGCTCAGTGGATAGAGCGCTGGCTTCCGAATCTGAAGGTCTTTCTTTGATGGTGGTTCGAATCCCACTCGGTGCGAAAATTAGGTTGGTCGAAATTGATGGACAAATGATTGACAGGTATGAAAACTCAGTCAGGAATGAGAAACTAAGTCTCAGAAACTCAGACAGTCAGAAAAGAGAGAGACAGGATCAGAGATAAGAAAATAAAAAAAAAACATGAGGGTACTTTGGGTGATCCGATGTAACTCTTTCCCATCACATCAGGTCCACCAACTTTCCTTTTTTATCGCTGACATTACCTTATACCTAAAGCCAGAGCCATCGGCTGATCGTTTGAAACATAGTCAATAGAAGAAATACCAGATAATTCAATTGACATTGTTTGAAAGCTCCGACACGATAGGAAGAAACAAACGTCCGCCGCGCAAGCTAAAAAAGAGCTATCCTGTAAAACACGGCTTATCGCTCTTCATTCCGGGAAATCAAATAACCGTTAATTGATAATGTTCCGCTAAGCGGAACTAAAATACTGAAACGCGCGCGCAAAATTATGAGATGTTTTCCCAACTTTCCCTCACGAGTGAAGCTATGAATGCCATCCTCGGAAGCTTTAGGCTTCCTGTGGTGGCAATTATCTATCGCTAGATAATTTTCTCTGGCGTATCAATCAGTAACGTAAAAAAGCCTGGAATACGCAGGGAACGAGGTTGCCCCCTATGGCGCGCCAAAAGGCTTTTTAATACCAACTTTTTTTTATAATACCAACTTTTTTTTATAATACCAACTTTTTTTATAATACCAATTTTTTTTTATAATATCAACTTTTTTTTATAATACCAACTTTTTTTATTATAATACCAACTTTTTTTATTATAATACCAACTTTTTTTTTATAGTACCAACTTTTTTTTTAGTTCGAAGTTTTTTCATAACACCAATTTTTGTCTCGCTTACTATGCGTGTATAATCGATCAAATGTAAAAGGAGTCTTAGCGCGATTACACCTAGCCTGGAGGCCACTTAAGGTTTTTTGATAGACTGGATGACACGATTCTCTAATTTCATGATATGCACCACTACTGGAGTCTTCCGAGAATTTTCAAAATATTCAACCCAATACGTCACTTAAACAATAGAAAAAGTGACGTATTGGGTTGAATATTTCTAAAAATGTAGGAAGACTCGCCAGTGGTCGGCCGGTGGTGCACACAGATCTGTAAAGCCCGAAGGGCTAGATTTGGGGCTTTTATCAAAAAGTGAAGCCTAGGTTTGGAAGGATTTCCTACCAAAGTCACGTGACTAAAATATGCAATTTCACCGGTTTAAGAGATGTGAAATAGCGTTTGCTGCCTACTTTTTTTGATCTCGCGCTCCGAAAACAATTAAAATGCTAGATCCTATCCATCGGCACGAAATTTAAAAAGTCAAATTTTTGCTTCACTTTTTTTTGCTGGAGAAAGCTTAAAGTTGCCTATCTAGCCCTTCGGGCTTTACAGATATCTGTGGTGGTGCATCCACATTCTTAGATTTTCCAGTGAAGAACTGTAAAGGTCCGTCTACATGGTGAAAAAAGAAAATTGACTAAGCGAGACCAAAAAAATTGATATTATAAAAATGAAATATAGTGTTATAAAAAAAAGTTGATATTATAAAAAAAGTTGGTATTGTAAAAAAAAGTTGCTATTAAAAAAAAATTCTGATATTATAAAAATGAAAGTTGGTATTATAATAAAAAGTTGGTATTATAAAAAAAAGTTGATATTATAAAAATGAAAGTTGGTATTATAAAAAAAAGTTGATATTATAAAAATGAAAGTTGGTATTATAAAAGTGAAAGTTGGTATTATAAAAAAATGTTAGTATTATAAAAAAAAGTTGATATTAGCCTCCGTCTCGGAAGAGGACTGGGCCCGAATTTGCGGACGTTTTCACAGTTTCACTTTCGTTTTCGGCTATACGACAGCGTTTTCAAGCAGAAAGCAGAGGAAATCTGTGAAATTATGGCAGGGAATGCTAACCTATTTTTCCAGTGTTTCTCAAGATTGGAGCAAGATTATTGTTCTAGAAAGTTCATAAAGGCCTAATAGTTTCAGATTAGTATGATTTCATCAGAAAAAACATTTACACCAAAGCTCCTTATTGATATGTGAAGGCTACCAGAAATAGCAATGTTCTCCATCAGAACAACTTTAACATAAGGGACAAGGACAGTCAAGAAGTCTACTTCTTTGTTGAAAATTTGCACAAAATACTTAGAGAAAATGGTACTATGGAAGCCCATTCTATACTCATAAATGATAGTTAAAAGATCAGCAGTTGAGAGGGTTGATTAAAATAGAACTCAAAGCACACCAGAAAGAACTGGCATGTTGTTTGCTTTGTTTTGGTGTTTAAAAATATGTACTTATCAGTCCTAAAAAAATACAAATTTGAATATAATGAGGGCAGTGAGTCTGGTTAAATGTTACTATATTTACAAGAAAGGATTGCTGAAAAAATACTACTGTATGTACTACTGATGAACTAAAATCAAAAACTAAAACTTTACCATAAATTTACATTACGACAATTTAAAAATCTATCTTTAATAGCAACAAAGAAAAAAACATGGCTCAAAGTTTTAAACATAGAGCTAGTCAGAGCTTCAATTCACAGATTCAGTAGGTATAGAGCTTTCAAAATTTGAAAACAGACACTGCACTGGTTACTACAAGACATACTATCCACACGGTTTTTTCGATTCATGAAAAAAATAAAGTATTTATAAAAAAAAGGTTCTCTTTTTTTTTGGTAATCAATTCCAACAAACTGAAACAACAATCAATATAACAGTTTTTTGAAAACCATCCCACAGTGTAAACATTATCAACCAACTAAACCCACACCGCCAAAATTGTAAAAATAAGTCAATATAATTTCTATCAACAATTTCTCGCGGCTAGTTCGAAACACGGGTCACGGGTCACGGGTCCGGGTCACGGGGCACGGGCTACGGGGCACGGGTTACGGGGCACGGGGGGACGGGGCAGCTCAGATCAAAGTAATTCAAACAGAAAATGTTTTAAAAACACTAAAAATTATCGAAAAAATCAATTTTAAGGTATTTTATCCACGTATGACTATTTAAAACGCTAAAACCTAACCACGTGCTTTCCACGTGCTTTCGAAGTTTGCGTCGTGTATAATGCAGACCAGAAAACACCGCAACATATTACATACATATAATAAGCTTATATTATCAATAATACACTTTTAGTGTTATATGCATGTTATATGTTATACGTAAGTAATATACATATTACAATTCCCATCGCCTGAACAGCGAGCTTTCTACGAAAATGATAGTACGGCTATTGTTAAATCATATCTCATTATATCCCCTCCATCACCTTGAGTATGAATATAATTTTAATGGTTAATAACGTAGAAATGATGGTATTTTATAAATGTGTCAATATTTTCCACCTACCATTATGAATTTTTAATAAAAATGACGTAATTATACTCATATCTCTAAAACCACTATCTTGCAGCATTTAATGATTTTAAAACATCTATATCCAGTCACATGATTAGCATCCTATTGACTATGAAAAAACATTTTGCTGTAAATTGGTTCAGAGGCCTTATATTTCATGATTTTGACAATATTTTTGTCATTCAATATCATTTTGTCAAAATTTGTGGGTGACATATTATTGAAAAATTTTCATGATAATACTATTCGTATATAATTGTTTCAGACATACTATACTAGTAGTATTAGTACTATTATATGTTTTATGTAGTACGTGTTATGAATTATACGTCATATCGTTATATTTTTTCCGGTCTGTAAATTGTATGCCCCGTGCCCCGTGACCCGTACCCCGTGCCCCGTAACCCGTGCCCCGTGACCCGTGACCCGTGTTTCGAACTAGCCGAATTTCTCGTAAAATGTTTTTTTTCCAACATTCTGATACCAATCATGGCTGGAGGCATCATGTGTAGAGTGACTGTGTGGCATTTCATTGCTTTTATGATCACAATACCAAACATCAACCAAACAAAACTGACGCCAAGCCAAATCTGGCGATTAAAAATTTCCATGAAAATTATAATTGAAACTTATCTCGTAAAATGCTTTTTTCAACATTCTGGAGGTGTTCAAATTTAGAGGTATCACATGTAGAGCCAAACAATACATTAAAAGTCATTTGCTATACCATTTTCCATGAGATATATGAGTCAACAAATCAAACAAAAACCAACAAATCATGTCTCTTCACTTTCATGTCACATCGTGTTTATATGGGGTATCAGAAAGCCAATCCACAAGAAGAGCCATCTTCCTTTATTATGGAGTGTTCCAAAACTATTGGTAGGTTGTTTGGAAGTAAAGAAACCCACACAGTTTGCTTTATTTTGAAGATTTAACTTGAAAACAAACTGCATCTTTCCAGTAGAAACTCATGTTTCAACCTGCTACATAACATTGGTCAGTCGGGTCTGCTACTAACATATAATAGTTTTATAATAGCTGAGCTTGAGAATCCGTAGGCAGAACTTGTAACATGTATTATGTGTATAATTATGTCAGTCGACTTGAATCATGATACATTACTCACATTTCACTGGATGCATTTTCGCTGTGAAATTATCCGCAAAATTTTCGGACCGCGTTCTGAGACGGAGGCTAATTATAAAAAAAAGTTAGTATTAAAAAGCCTTTTGGCGCGCCATAGCCCCCTGCTATAAAAACATTCTCGACTTTGCCTGCCTCGGGGCGATACCGCGCCACGCCCGCCTTCCGGCCCTTTCATCACCCGGACCGGGCGGAAATTGCTTTTAAAAGAGCAGGGCGCTCAGCAACATAATGTAAACAAAACAAAATGGCGACCAAAAAGGAAGCAGCTCCTGTGAATTATGTCCATCAAACAGCAATAAACTTGGAGACCATTAAGAAAGAGCAGAAGAACCAGAAAATTTACACAAACTACAGTATAAACCCTTTCAAGAAAAGTAAGTTCTTAAAATATATACAAACACTTTCAAAACAAAAGTTCAATATTCAAAGAATTTTGACTAAAAAATTGTGTCTGTGGTTTTGTTAATATCCAATGTTTTTGATACAAAAAAGAATGCCAGGATGATTTCATACCTTAAATACAGTATTTCTTCAAAATGAACGTCTCCCTTTTTTGAAACGCCCCCTCAAATATTAATGCCCCTCCTTTTCTTTGACTCAAAGTTTGTGAGGAATAATAAGAAGTTTTTAAAGAACAACAGCCCCTCAAATTCAAATAAATACCTCTCATTTTTCTAAATTGAAAACTTGTGCTTTTGAAAGCTTTTTGTGAGTTAATTCATTCAGTGCGCATGAAAGTTCATTTTTAATAAAATCAGTTACTGTAGCTTGAAAACTGCCGCAAATTTTACGCTGATAATTTTCAAAAAACCGTACCAAGGCGAAAAATAACCGCACCTCGCAAGATTTTTGGATGAACAGACAAAGTCACTTTCTGTTTTTGAAGAAAGACCTAACTCTTCATACAGAAATTACGGGAAACGAATATTTGGACTTTGTACCCTACAGTATGCTGCACGCAAGCACTTAAGCCAAAGTCCCCCAAAAGCGGGACAAAAATCTGTTATTTTCATCTGATCATTTCCATGGAAGTTGTTGGAATATTTACAAGACTCTTGACAGAAAATACTTTGTTTTATTGTCAATGATGCCAGTGCCGTTATTAATTTTGTTAGATCTGACATATAGTCAACTCAGGTAATCGTTACGCACTCCTAATTCTTACGCACTTTTTGAATCACCAATATTTCATGATATACTTGGTTTCTAGCCTTAAAGTAAAATTATCATGAAAGCCAAAACATTTCCCTACCTTTTGTACCAATAATCTGTTTCTGTTTTGACTTCCCGCTCGCCAAAATTTGCTTCAAAGAAAATGCGCTGTGGCGATACCATTTTGATATTTTAGAAGGATGAAGTAACTTTTGAGCTGAGGAGATCTAGGTACAAGATAGCGCGCAAATGGTTGTTGCTAAGAAGCAGCCTATTCAAGTACGTTTTACCCCATCAAATGTTTTTTCTTGAATATTCCGTGATAAATAACAAGAGCCGCGGATCAATTAGGTGCCTAAAATTTACCAGGGTAGCCCAATCATTATGCACATTTTCAAGTTACTATTCAAGCTTAAAGTCGCCAATACATTGTTTCAAGTAATATCTTTTCAACACAGTTTAATAGCCAATTGGTTTTCTTAACAGTTTTCCGATCCACGGAATCGATAGGGAAAAATGCGGAATAATTGCAGATTTGGCACCTAATCATTACGCAGTTGAAAAATGTTGCTTAATAATGAATTTTGGCTTATCGAAGATAGCTTATATGAATGAAAAAGGTTGGAAAATGCTTTATTAGCTATCTAAAAAGAGCTCAACTAGCAGGCAACTAGCCTTTAATCGCAAGAATTAGCATGCGCGGAATCGATAGGGAAAAATGCGGAATAATTGCAGATTTGGCACCTAATCATTACGCAGTTGAATAAAGTGCGTAACGATTACCTGAGTTGACTATATTGATGTTTGTAAGTTCACTTTATAGTTTTGATTCCCATTGAAGAATCATATTTTGGTTTTCATGTTATTAGTTGCTGTTTTAGAGCTTTAGAGCTTTAGAGCTAGCCTGTTATAAATGTTTTCAAATATGTGAAAACATTTATAACAGAAAAGTGAAAAAGAAATTGGCTAATAGTGAGTAAAATTCACAAAATTGACCAAAACGTCAAAAAGCTTCCAGATATGGCAGTCCGAAAAAGATTCCGTATCCGGATGTTGATTAGACTGTCTAGGAGGGGCGTTTATTTGAAACAAGTAGCTGTAAGGAAGTATAATATAAGAAAAAACTTAGATATACGATGATTAATTTTACAGTACTCTTTTAGTATTTGGAACTGATTACTGATTACAGTATATTATTGTACTCAAATAATAAGGGGTCACTCAGGGTCAGGTTGGAAAGACCGATGTTGTTTCAAAACACGTATGATTGAACATGGGAAACGAGTGGACCAACCCATGAATCATCATTTAAATAACTGTAATAATTTTCACGATTTGACTGACATGTTTAATCTCGCACAATTGTTTGGAGAATCACATGGGATTAACCATAAAGAACACATTTTGAACGCTGTTTTGAATAAATTGTAAAATCTTAGATTTGAATGATAATTGGTCACAATTGGCCTTTTTAGAAGCATTTTACATAAAAAAACTAATGCCAAAGATTAATGACGGGTTGAAAGCTTCAAAAGAACTTCAATTGTTTGGATAGGCCCCTGACAATTGACACTCTTTTGTTCATTTCATTCAGTCAATTTTTTAGCTTTTATCAATTTTATTTCCCTTGTACATTTTATAACTCACTGTGACGTTTTTTTTAATTATCATTTTACTGCTGTACAGATTTTTAGAATAAAAGTAGATTTTTGGAATGTATTTAGTTTATGGTTGACAATGATGAGATAGAAGTCATAGAAAATATTCCAAGTTATGAACACTTTCTTGTTGTTTTTTATTTAAAGACTAAGAAGGATGCTGATCTTCGGGTTATGTTTTTTCTTATATACAAGACACCTTTTAGAAACCATTTTGACCCTTTCCTGGCCTTTCATAGTCTTAAAATGGGCAAAAAATACTCATTTTTCGCTTTAGTGCGAATCAAAGACCCCCCTGGGGAATGCTGGATTGTTGACCTAGGAGGTTGAAAATTGCGCAAAATGTCTTACAATAGATTAAATTTTCACAAAAAAATACTACACTTTGAATTTTTTGACTTTGCCATTTGACGATCTACCCTACGCACTGTTGCAAGTTACCCAACTTTGCAGTAACATTTGGCATGAAAAATCAATGTTTCTGGATTTTACAATTAAAACGTCAACAACTTTTGCCTGGGGCGTTTATTGAAAGTAATACAGTATTTATGATCACAAAAAGACTCTTCTGAATAAGAAAAAGAAAGAAAGAAATTTTCAGAACGGTGGAAGATTAGAAGAACTTTTTCTGCCCACCCCCTTGCCCTGCCTCATCGCCCGTTGGTAAGTACAGATATGACTGAATCCCACACAAAGCTGTGCAATAATGATGTGAGTAGAACTCAAGTATTTTCTATAAAGATTTTTATAAATCTCAAGGTTATTTTCCAGACCCGATCAATCAAACTTGTCAAACCAATCAAACAACCGAACTGATCAAACTCCATCGAACTATTAAAGTTTGAGTAAAAAAAATTAATCTAACTCAATTTTGAGTGTTCTATCAAGTTTGGTCAATGGGTTGCGGTTTGATCAGTTTGATAATCCAATTTTGTTTGACAAGTTTGTTGTGCTCCGCCGAATATCAGCTTCTGTTGAAAGCCAAATTAGAAATTTAAATTGGGAAATTATTTCTGACAGATTGAACACTTATCCTGTATCCTTTCAACACCATCACCAGGGCGGTACCTAGCAGTTTGCCATGTGGCTGTGAGCAAAACCTTGACAGAGGGGCTACAGACTTTGTTCATGAGAGACAAAACATCTAGGTACACAATAATCCTTAAGTCTGGGAACCGTTGAAATGGTAGTAGCTGCGTGTCGCGATAAAAAGTTTTGCAAGTGAGGGAAGAGGTGAGGATTGGAAATCATTATAAACTAATTGAACTTTTTACTGGAGGAAGTAATCAAACTCCTATTAGCTTCAAAAATTGTGAGTGTGAATGATACAATATTTCATTTTTCATTTTAGTGTATACATTGTCAGGAAAACCAAATTCATTGCACGATTCTGCTGATGGTGAAGAAGATGGTCAGTTCCTTTAGTTATATTTTGTATTTTGACTTTAACCATTAAGTTCATAGATAAAAAAAGCTTTGACAACTAAATACTTAAAATAATGTGAATCTCCAAGCCAAAATATGATAAAGTACCTGGAAACTGAATATTCACTAAAAAAATGGTTTGGTTAATACATGTGCGTTTTTTAATAATTCAATAACCAGTCCCAGAAAAACCTTGATCTACTGATTGACTTCTTTGTTTAAGAAAAACTTGTTTACATTGATACCTACATACACTATGAATAGGTCAAAATCACACTCTTTTTAATAAGAATATAAGATAATTAAGATAATTTTATAAGATAATCATGATGAAATTATAACCAAATAAATTGAGAACATGCTAAGAATAGCACCATCATGGAATTTGGCAACTGTTCTTTAGAATGTGGATTTTACCTATAAAATGTCAATTATCCCCAAGTGACAGGCTATAAACTTTCACAAAAATGCTAAATCTTTGCTTGAGGTATACATATTAAATGCTAGATTTTGGCTTGGTTGGATCCTAGCCTAAGAATACTGTAAGAATATTTTAGAAAGAATTTCATTAGAACTTAAGATTATCCATGATGAAATGGAAAAATAAAATACTTATAAAAAAGCATGTAAATGGCCTTACATTACACCATGATCAGATCTGTTTGCAGGTGGTATACCCTGAGAAACAACAGTCAGCTAAATATTGTTTTAACAAAGGGACAACAAGAACAGAAAGCTATAAAATTAGATGTCCGAAATGAATAATTTTATTTATGATTTTATATTCTTAAAATATTTCTTTTATAATTTTTGCTAAATTTCGCATGATCACAATCTTCTTTTAGATGATTTTTTGCAAGTAATCAAGAGAGCCAATCAAACGCCAGTGGAGAAATTTGAATTCCCACAAACAGAAGCACAAGAAATTGGCTGGTGCACAAAACCATTGGTAAGGTCTCAATTCAACCAACGACTTCAATTACATATAAGTAACAGACATAATTCACATATAATTCATTGAATCAGGGGGGGGTCGGTACTAAGTTGTGGAGGCCAGTGCCGGGTGGTCTCATAAGGTAAGTAAAAAACAACTTAGTACATGGTACTAAGTGGTGGTCCTAATTGAAAAAAACATTTACGCAACTTTGTATCAAGGGACTAAATGGTGGTCTCAATGCCAAATGTGAGGCATCAAGTTAGTATCTGGTACTCAAAATCCTGCAAAATCCTGAAAAATCACAAAAAATGTTCTTTAACTTTCTCTTGACTTATCCAATTTTTAAGAAAATGCAAGAAAATGAGTTGAAGAGAAAGTCTTTTTGTTGTTTTCACAGCATGCTATCAGTGGTCACCATTTGTTTGATTTGATTTGTTTTTTTATTTTAGGTAAATTCTAATTATATAAGTGAATAATTTTTTTCCAGCAAATTTATTTTTTGATATGGGTCAATTGTTGAATCTGTTTATTTCAGTAATTTTCATTTGGCTATAATTCGGTTTGCACTGATAGCTAGAGTACATACCCTTTGAATAACTGAAAAAAACAGTTATTTATCAACTTTGCTTGATTAAAGTTTATGTTGATGATGTTTCAAATTAAAGAATAATTAATTAGTTAATTAGAACTAAGTTTGTTTCTTTTGATTTAAAAAAAATTGACTTGAAAATGATAATTTGCCTTGACCTAACTTGACAGGAATTTTTACTTAGATATTGTTATTGAGATTGGTACAGAGTGGTGCTGAGTGGTGTGGTACAGGGTGGTGTTGTAAAGTTTTTTATGAAATTTAAAGGGGGTGTACCAGAAAGTACCATTACGAAGAAAAAAGGGTGGTATACCTATTTTGAGGGGGAAAATCAACTTAGTACAGGGTACTTAAGGGTGGTGTGTCATTTCTCAATGTTGATATCAAGATTGTACCGGGTACTAAGGGGTGGTATACCTATTTTAAGGGGTAAATTCAACTTAGTACCAGGGTACTAAGTGGTGGTGGTCTCAGATAAATTTCAAAAAACAAGAAAGTACAACTTTTCGGCACTGGTCCAGTACCACAACTTGGTACCCCCCTGATTGAATATTAAAAATGAGCTTTTTACTTCAGGGAACTTTTAGATAAGATTTTGTTAGTGTGCAATTGGTTTTATAAAAAACAAAATTAACTGAAGAGTTTTGCTCACTTCAAAAAGAGCGACTAGATTGAAATTTAAAGATATTTTTGTTTATCATATATCGCAAACTCTTACAATATGGCACATTAGCCTGATGAGCAGAGAAAAATATTTCAAGACCTAGGTCATTGAATCTGCCATATTGGCTGATGTCAAGCCCAACTGATGTCAAGGCCAACTATTCTATGTTCTTCTTTTAACTTCTTCTAACTACTTCCCATATAAATGAAGCGTGTCCAGTTTCAGAACTAACTAGCCATGATGTTTTCAATTCTATTTTGAAATTCAAACGTTCAAAAATTTAAGGTAAATTAAAAAACAATATGGAGGACTAGTCGACTTCAAAAATGGACACTTAATGGACACACTTCCTCAGGAAATTCAATGAGCAGTTATCTTATCTAGTGTGTAAAGGAATATGATATCTGTGCCTCATCCTCATTTTTTACTTTTTATTTTCACATCTGATTAACCACAATAGATTGTTCAACCGAAAGACGATGCACGGTTACACCATCCCAAGAAACATTCTGAAATCACCAAATTCATGGATGCTTACTGGAGACAAAAAGAACAATCTGAAAATCTAAATTAATTTTTTTTTCTGATTTTTAAATTATACTCCTTTTATTATTATTATTTTTTTAAATTGTATATGATTTTATTTTTGTAGTGATAATTATTTTTTTATGAGGTATTTTAATGAATATGTAGTCAAACTATGGTGTGTATGTAAGCTTTTATTTGTTCTTAATAATGTCCCACCAATTGTATCTTTTTTTTTAATTCTCAGCTGAAAGTTTGGAATTTTTCAATTTTATAAATTATATGTGTATAAAAAAATTTACAGAGCTCCTGCTCGACAATGACAGTACATCATCTTCCTTAGGGAAAACTATTTTATGAAATAAATTTCACTATTATTTTGAAAACATTTTGATGATTAACTTTTTTCCTCCAAAGTCAATTAGATCTTATCGGAGTTTTTGATGCATTGTGGGATTGTTTCGGGAGTGTTACAATATAATTCCCTCAAGTAATTCCTAAGAGCTTTCTATTGTAATACTCCCGAAACAATCCCACAATGAATCACTATTTTAGAAAAATAAAAAAACTCCGATAAGATCTATGTGACAGTTTTCTTTTTTTACTTTTACCTCATTTTCCAAAGCCGAGAACATATCAAGAATATGAAAATTTCAACATAAGAACCATTTTGAATGATTTCTTGGTGCAAAAAACTGTTTTGGCGTCTTTCTTGCGTCGACCTTGATTTTGTCTCTTCACAAAATGAACTACTATTTTCTTAATAAAGCTATGAATCAATCTTTGCCTAAACGGTTTTGTTTTTAAGTAAGAGTGATATCGTTTGCTTACTTACGTTTGCTTTGATATTGAATTGACACGGAAATGGAGCAAGATTGGTCAGAAAGAGAAAAAGAAAAACATTTTGTTTTGCTTATTTCAGCACAATATAACAATAGGCAGACACTGTCCCGATATGAAACATGTGTCTAATATGAAACGGGAACACTTTATTATGTAAACCTTTACAATCCTATGGTTTTTTTAAAAAGCAGACAAAGCCTTCTTAACTTTGTTGCTCTTATTCAGCATAAGACCCTTGAAAATATAAGTAATAGACTTAGATTGTGCGTAATGTGTGTATTGTTTGAAACGTAAACAAAATAGTTTGATCATATTGTAAGTTTGTACCATTTGTTACAATTTTTACCAACTATGTTTGAATGTTTTTTTTTTTCATATTTTTAGTTTTTCTTTTACTGTAGAAAGAAGGTAAGTTGATTTGTTTATTTTTATTATTTATTCTACTAATTCACGTTTTTCTAAGAACATAAGGCTTCGATGGTAAAAATATATAGGTGCAAATTGAGAACATTTTAGGGCTTTGCGGACTCTAAAACACGCAATTCAATTTACTTAGGACTTTAGAAAATACTATCAAAATGGTGAAAATAGAAACATTTTAGCATTGTGCTCCCTCTGAAAATTAGTAACTGTCAAACCTGATATAGGCCAAAATTTTAAGAACATATTTTAGGCTTGAAAAACTAAAAAAATTAAGAACATCAAAGGTCTTATAAAGTTTAAGATAAAAAACTTGTATTTTTCTCCAATGTTTTTATAGTAAGTGTATTCTATTTTCGTCTTTCTTATGGCAACCATGTCAATATAATTGAACTATTCCCTGCTACGACATCATTACTATAAAAGATCTTTAAAAAAATTTGGCACTCCTTGGCACTGAAAACTGAATCTTTACTTCTTACTAATTAAAGAGATTGGGCTGTTCCATAGAATTTCCATACAGGGGGATGGACGAACCTTTTAAAGGCAAAGAAAGATTTTTAGAAATGTGTTAATACCCCCAGGAAAATGTCAACATTTGCATAATAACCCTTGGTAAAATTCTTTTCATATCTTAAAAGTCAGTCTTTTGCCCCCTGGAAATTTTGAAACAACCTTTTACCCCCTGGAAAAATGAAAAAGTACTTTTTTATACCCCTGGAAATTGTTCTCTGATAAACCTCTGGAAATGTTCGTCCAACCTCCCCCTGTTTGGATATATAATGGAATGGCCCATTGCATCTACAAGATTTCCATTTTTATTGATCTTGTTTATTCCCTTTGCTCTCTTCTAGAATAGTAATAAAACACAACCATGATGAAATTGTATAGTTTCTTGATGATTTCCACCATCTTGGCTTTACACCAACAAGGGTGTTATGCACGTGGCCGGGGCGGAGCATTTGCAAGTTACACAGAGCGTATGAAACACAATTTGAGGGTGAGTAGATAAAGAACTTTCATTTTTATGGAAGGGATAATTAGATGGTGAGAGCCTCAGAACTCTTCTCTGGTCCTGAGAGTAAAACCCTTAGAGATATAACACAATTTGAAATTTCTAAATTGGGTTCTTACGTTGAAATTTTTTTGTTTTCTTGCAAAAATCCAAAAGCTTGTATTAGCGCTTCGTCGTGCAAACCTCATGATTAGTACCTCTCTCATTTGACCGAAATTCAATCCCACAATCCTTTTCGTCTTAATTTAAAAGTCATAAAAGTTATTATTTTTTCTTTGTAATTGAATGTAATTTGCGTGCAAGCGTAATAAACGCAAAGGGTGATGGGATTGAATTTCAGCCAAACATGAAAATCAATGTCTATTTTTAGATTCGCGACGGTATGCTATTACAGTAATACCTCGACTTTGAAAAATAGTCATGCAAATTTTTTTTGAAGTTTTGCTTTAGGATAATAGAATGTCAAGTACATTTCAAACAGTCTGATTATCCCTTTAAACTGTAGGTATTAGGTTTCTATAAGGCATTTTCCAAGAAACCCTGTCAAATTTCTTTTTTTTTTTCATATTGTGTCTTCAAACAATTTTCCATAGAGGGTTGCTGTATAAAGGACAATATAGTGTAAATTACAATTATAAGAGCTATAAAATGCTCTGCTACAAAAGCTTGATCTTAGGTATGGATATCTGTATGATATTATTTACCAAAGAGTTTCATTATATATAATAAATTGGGTCCGTCTAGGTTGTTCTTTTTTAGGTAAGGGGCCCCTATCATTAATCAAATGTTTTAATGATCTCTTATTTCCCTGTTTTTAGATTTCTTCCATCGGCGATGCTTGTAAATTCACTTCATATTATCCAGGAGGTGCTAAAGTCACTATTGACAATGTTGAAGTACCAGTTGCAAAAGTGGAATCTAAAGGATTGTACACTATCTTTGTTGGTAGTGAGGAAGAGGTATGCTGTATCCAATTTGCATATCATATCAACCTCGTCCCCGTGTATCCCAGGCTTTATTTACGTTACTGATTGACGCCAGAGAATACCCTGGTGTAGCTTCTCAGAAGGGGAACATCTCAAAACAATACGTAATAACAAATCTGATGTTACAAAAGTTACACTGCAATGCAATGGTTTCAAGTCCAGGAACAAATGAAATCTGACGTTTTATCTTTGAATTACGTAATCTTACGCGTTCGAAAAACAGACAATGCCAGGGTATTATCTAGCACTATCAGTAAGCACCAAAAAGCTGATAATGCATAGGGAGCTTAAATGCTTTAGATAAATGCAAGCTAGGGTTATTTATGATATGCACCATTGCAATGTCTTCTGACATTACATCACAGACCCAATTGCTGATTTGTTGTAAATTAGTCAATACGAAGATTGACAAAAACTTTGCAGTTATAAAACTTAAAACCTGTTCCCAAAAAATTGTCAGGTCCTTACTTTTTCAAACATTCCTTGGAAAGATAATTTTTAGGTGCTTGTTACAAGCTTCTACAGAATTTTGTATAGAAAAACTTTCTGAACAGACTTTAGCATGGAATCGACGTCAAAAGCCTAATCGCAATTTTTAATACTTATCATTTATGTTATCCATAGATGGGAGCTCTTGTATCGGAGACATTATCAAAAGCAGGCTTAGCATCGACAGCTGTCGCCACTATTCAACATATCAAAGAGATTTCAAGACTTGCCAACGTTAACCCTACCCTTAGTAAGTAGTTTCATGGCCTAAATTTCTACCTGTCTGTAAGGTGAAGCCTTGTCTATACACAGACCCAGTATCTACGGCTAATTCGTTGCTGTAGAGGGTCGTTTGTCATTGTCTTGTCTCATTTGAGATTTTTCAAACCGACCGCTGCGATGGAGTGTTGGTGAGAGAGGGGAGACGACGAGAGAAGTGTAGCTATCTATAAATCATACTTCATCGCAGAGGTCTCCAAACGAGAATTTTTTATCAAACAAACAATGCGCACAGAGTGCACTACGTAGCGATAAACGTGAAAACGCTGTACATATTAATCATGTGATAAAGTTTGGATTATTGTTAAAAAGAACTGTTGGTAACACTTTAAAGGTTTTGTTTTTACACGAGTGTTCCCATTTCATATCAGACACATGTTTCATATCAGGACAGTGTCTGCCTTTTGTTATATCGTGCTGATATAAGCAAAAATATGTTTTCTTTTCCTCTTTCTGACCAATCTTGCTCCACATTCATTTCAAAAGGCTTGTAAATCAAAAATTATGAGTAAACAAACGATATCACGCTTATTTAAAGACAAAAACTTTAAGGTTTGAGTGATTCCTTAAGGATTGAAATCGTTAATTTAATCTTGAAGTTCTGGTTTAGACGGCCTTCTTTTCGCCCTCGCTATTCTAATTGTGGATTTAAGTGTGCAGAAAGTTGACTGTTTAAAGTAAATGTATTGCCCTCTTTTGACGTCTTCTCTCAATCTATATCAATTAAAGCAAAGATTGAAACTGTCAACTTTCGCTAATTTTTTGCCTACTCTAACTATACCGAGTTTATGTAAGTGTATTTTTCTGCGGTGAAGACGGTAAGGACTAAGGTTCTAATTTTGCTAGAACTGACCAGCTGAGGAATCAGTACTTTTAACGTCCTCGATATTGCGGGTTATTCCAAATCGCTTCAGTCACCCTACCGTCCTCAAAAGAGCAAATATATAAACTCGATAATAAGAATAAGGATGGCAGAAAGTCGGCCATCAAAAGTAGAGCTGACTTCACAAATATTGCAAGTTTTAATTTTTTAATTTTTTTTCAGCCGTCTTTACCACCATGATAAACTTGGCTTTCCCGTCAACCACCACCGATGACGTTTTAAAAGCGACAAATGACGCCCTTCTCAAACTGACCAATCAAATGAATCAACAATTCGAGAATGCTAAATTGTATATTGATGAAAAGGTTTTGTCGACCAAAAAACAAGACTTAAGGGGTATGTAACTTGAAATAGACCTTATCGGAGTTTTTAATTTTTCTGAAAAAGCGATGCATGTGGGATTGTTTCGAGTGTATTACAATGGAAATCTCTTTGGTATACCTCGAGGGAATTCTATTGTAATACACTCGAAACAATACCACAATGCATCGCTTTTTTAGAAAAATCAAAAACTCCGATAAGGTCTATTGCAAGTACAGTGGAGGCTCTTTAACTCAAACCTCTATAACTCGAATGCCTCATAAGCTCGAACGATGTTACACGAATATTACTAGGCAAGTATTCAACGGCCTTGAAATTAACACGCAAAAAATTAACACGAATTTTATTAGCTTTTTCAAGGACACCACGGCTGGTTTCAATTAAGGGGGTTTTCACTAACACGAAATTTTTCATATTTTTGTAATATTCGTGTAATAAGGTTCATTACTCCATAACTCGATCAAATTTGCATTTTCATGCGTGCTCGAGTTATGGAGACTTTGCTGTATAGTACAAGTATTATCTTTATCACCGAAATCTCTATAACTCGAGTTATGGAGTAATGTTTATAAGGCGATCCCTCTTGATGTCATAAAATCGAGTCGTCGATTATGATATACTGTCCATAAAGAGTTTGGTAAATGGATTGCCCTAAAGTTTTTAGCAAAAAAAAATGCACTTCCTAACGTCCAGAGTATTGACCAAGTAACAATATTTTTCTGCAATTCTGGCTAACCTTGAGAGAATCTCGGTCAAGAGCGGTCTAAAATTAGATCATGGTTGCACGTGACGATTCCGTTTCGCTCTGAAACGGAATGAAGCCATATTCTATTGGTTAGAAGTGACGTAATACTTGAATGTAACCAATAGAATGGTTTCATTTCATTTCTGAGCGAAACGGAATCGTTACGTGCGAACATGATCTTTTGAAGGACGCGGTACCATTTTGACTCCAAAAATTAGCGGTATGTAACATTACATAATATTAACAGCAAAATAAAGATAAAATTTTTAAGCGCTAGAAATTGATACACTATCAGGTTAACCTGACGCTAAGATTATGTATTGGAATTTGAAGTCATCATGTATTGTTTTCGCTGCTAATAATGAGCAGTCAAAACGGTATCGCGTCCAATTGTCTTGTCTGTACACAGACCCAGTATCTACGCTAATTTCAAAATTCATTGTCGTAAAGGGTCTGCTGTTATTGTCTGTTCTTTTTTGAGATTTTTCAAACCGACTGCTGCGATGAAGTGTTGGTGAGAGAGGGTAGACGATGAGAGAAATTTTGCTATCTATAAATCATACTTCTTAACAGAGGTCTCCGTACGGGAATTTTTTATCAAACAGACAATGCGCACATAGTGTACTACGAAGCGATAAATGGGAGATACATTCTGCTACAGAGTACCTATTGTCTTACTCTTTCGATATTTTTAGAAAAGCTGGATAAGATGAGGTCACAATTAAAGATTTGTTTCCAACGAGATCCGTCAAATTATGTGGAATGTCTCGCTGAGAAACATGATGATTTTCGAAGTGATAAGTCAGTATTTTTCAAGTACAAAGAAGAATTAAAAAAACAAGCAGAGAAACCGCTACCTTCTTTTGACGTTCACATGTTAGAGGTTTGTTGTTTTTTTATCACCGAAAAGTCGGTCTTTTTTAATCAAATTTTGACCCTAATGTAAAATAACAACTTTTTTTCTCGTTCGGAACATTTCTCTTAAACCATCAAGTGACACCAACGACGTGTGGTGTACATAGTCTATCAAGCTAGACGACTTGTTCAGACATAGTAGAAATAAAGCAAAAAAGTAATGGATGGAACAATTTAAGTATACAAACTTCTGTAACAATAATCGTATTATCATACAAGAGTCGGCAAAGCCTAACTTTCCTAAACTTTCTTAGCATGTTCTTTATATTTTGGATATGGCAGCCTTATGTTCTTCTAAAGCTTGCTCTTATAAAATAAATATATGTAGATCCGGACATATTTCTTTTAACCCCCCAAAATAGAAGACCAAGTCAAGATCATCATTTTTTTCTAAGTTTGGACGTGTACGGCATTAGAAATCAAAATTAATATCTGAAAATTGGCATTTAATTGGTTAAAAAGATTTTGTGGTATAAGATTTTCTCTTAACCTTTTGCTAAATTTGAGCCTCTTGTTCTTATAATGTTGCCAAAAAGCGTTTATCTATTTTGAGGCTTGGACGGAAATTTAAAGTATCATTATAATTGTTCTTGATTGCAAGGAAAAAGTGTGCTCTTACATGACGTCTAGACCGCTACATTATTTCACTTTACAGGCAACAGTAGTGACAGCTCGTGAGTACGTCATGGAGTACTTTCTTATCACAAAACTTATTCTTGATGGTATGAAGGATGCATCAAATGAAAAAGAACTTATGGCTAAAAATGTAAGTGTGGTTATTTCTCTACTTCAGTTGAGTTAAAATGGGCTGTTCCAGAAAAAATTTGAATATGGGGGGGGTGTGAGAAATAACATTTTTTGGAAAGTTCCCCCCTCCCCATGTACAGACATTTACTGGAAGAGCCCAATCTAGGAAAGTCTGTGTCTGATAGATAGAGTCGATATTTTAAGTGGACAGCCTAGAAATCAAGTACTTTTAGACAGTCTTTCGATTGCTTTTACAGGGTTTAGGCCAACTGGCTTGGCTCTCTGGTAACAAAATGGATCTTTAGGAGGAGCGGAGATTCGAACCACGAACCTCTGGGGGCTATGAGGCGCTGACACCTTGACACTTGGCCATCATTTCACTGCATAGGTTTATAAAGCCCGAAGGGCTAAATGTCGTGCTTTAAGCTATCGCAGTCAAAAAAAATGCATATCGGCATAAATATTGTTGCCATTGTTTTCGAAAACCCACGAAGCTTCTGGATTGGTCAAGCGCTGAAATTCTATTGTAATGTCATGTGACCTAGGTAGGATTTCCTACCTAACCACGGCACACTTTTCAGCAAAAGTACGCCATCTAATCTAGCCCTCCGTGCTTTATAAATCTATGTTCCACTACACAGGCTTTATCCGATACCTTATTTCTCTTTTAGTATTTCTTGAGAGCTTTGAAAGAGGACGCAACAGCCAGTATTGATTATTTTGAAAACGTTATCGAAGCGATCAGACACGATTACAACAGGTTGAATTGTGTAAAAGGTGAAAATATGAAATGTGAACCAAAACAAACGTCTGGTGATTTGACAACCATGGAATGCACGTGTCGTTATTTAGGTAAGTATTCATTCATTCTTTCATTCGTCTCACTCACTCACTCACTCACTCACTTGTTCGCTCGTTTGTTCGTTATCCACTCATAAATCATTCCCTCGTATTTCATTGATTAGTGAGTTTTTGGATGTGTGTTTTTCTGCGACGCAGACGGTTAGCTTTTAATGTGTTTAGATCCTGATTGACTGAGATCAACTGTACCGTCTCGATTTTTTTGGGTCAGAACTGCGGGTCAAAACTGCGGGTCAGAACTGCAGGTTAGAACTACGGTTAAGAACTGCGGATAAGAATGAGGTTATTCCAAATTTGTTCAGTCACTCCACCGTCCTCAAAAGTGCAATTAAATAAACTTGATATTTATTCATTAAAACTGCTAAGAAAGGCTGTGATTCAAACAATTTCAATGGTGATCATATCCCTTGCGACATTAAATGCTTTTTTATGAACAGAAAGTAGTTGTAATAAAACCCGCTGGGAGTTAATCACCATGGAAATAATTTTAAAACGAGGCAAGTGATGTTCGTGACGTAATTTATGAAAAGGTCTATTGGTTCTCATTTGACAACCGCTTTCACCAAGGATGTTATGAACCCCTGATGGACGTGGTATGGATGTAGTTTTATCTTTTTGGACCTACCCCGGTGGGGTGAAGGTCCTATAAATTCACCTCTGTCCGTCCGTCCGTCCGTTCGTTACCAGCTTTTCTCGAGATTGAATCATAGGAATCATTTGATTTTTGGTACAAAGGTGCAAAACGGTGGTGGCCAAAATGTGACGGAGCCCGATTTTCTAAAAAAAATTTTTTGGGCAAATTTGGGCCAAAAAACTCGGCTAAAAAACGGGTTTTTTGATTTTTTGCATGAAAGTAGGGTACCATCATAGGTAAAAGATGGCTCAGGGAGATTTTTGCAAAAAGATTTGTTGGCTCAAAAAACGCATGTTTATCTATAAGAATCACTATTAAATAAGCATACATTAATGTTCTTCGTCAAATTACTCAATTTTTTTATGAGATAGATGTTTTTTTGCTCACGAGGGCTTACTTTTGAAGCATATGTGTGTTTAGACATGAAACTTTGGTTGCTTGGCGTGTTTTTATAGAAAAAATGGCCAAATTCGATATTTTTTTATAAGCACATTATCAATTACCTAGGTATTAGCTTTTCTCGAGATTGGCTCTTTCATTCTTTATGATTTTTTACACAAAGATGGATAACTATAAACCCTCGAATGTGACTGAGCCCGATTTTCGAAAAAAATGTTTATGGGCAAATTTGGGCCAAAAAACGGCTAAAAAAAGTGTTTTTTGGACTTTGTGAAATATTGGATCGTTGTTTTTTTCTGATTTTTTGCATGAAAGTAGGTAAAAGATGGGTCAAGCAGATTTTTGTAAAAAAACTTTTCAGCTCAAAAAACGCATCTTTATCTATAAGAATCACTATTATTAAGCATACATCAATGTTCTTAGCCAAATTACTCAATTTTTTGATGAGATAGATGTTTTTTTATGCTCACGAAGTCTTGAATATGAAAGAATATTTCAAGAGCATGAGATTTTGGTTTCTAAACGTTTTTTTAATAAGAAACAAACGACTAATTTTAATAAATCGTCACTATTTGTGTTCTGAATGATTGTTTAACGTTCATTCACACGTAGATATCAATTATATATGTGTTAAATGCATAACCAGGTAGGTCCATAAAAGTATCACTTGTTATCATTTAAATTCTTTTTCATAGGGAGCAAGGATGTTTGTAAGGTTACCATCGAAGAAAACAGCGATCGAAGTGCTACGTCAGATGGAAGTTACATTTATATTGAAAATTCAAAGTGGAATGGTGATAAAGATACTGAATATCTTTCCAACGAAAATATCAAGAAATTGGAAGAATTGGAACAAGTATACCGTGATCAATGTAAGTTCTGTCACATGCTCCAACGTCCATATAACGTTGTGTCAACGTTTATTTGATGCTCCAGCGTCTATATAACGTTAGATGAACGTGGAAACAACGGTGTGTGTCAGCTGGGCAGAGCCTAATTCGGAGTATCCTTTTTATTCGCCAATAGGCTCTTTTGTATTTTCTTGATGATTTTCTTGAGGGTATTTTTATCCATCAAAATCTATCCTTAAATATTTTCAATTTCTTTCTCAGCTTGGGTTTGGAAACTATATCGCTTTAATTTTAAAGTCTTTTAAAATTTTTTCTATTATTAAAATAAAAAAGATATTCGAAGATCTCTTCTTATTCTTCTAAATTGTAATACCTACCCGATTTATTCGATCTCTTTTCAAATATGACCACTTATTCTAAGGCTTGACAAAATTGACCAATTATCGCTCTTGAAACTGATTAGAAAAGTAAAACTTTCTTCTCTGTCCATTAATTCGTTTGTCAACTTTCATTCTTCATACTTACAGCTACGCAAGCAATCAGCAGATACTGGGCTGAACAAATCGGTGTCTTTTTTCAAGTTTTCCGATCTATCGCCGATTATGCTGAAAAAGAATCGAAACTGGTCGACCAAAAATTACGATAGTTGGCTTTTGTCGTTAAGGTTCCTTTGGTTTCCTTCCATTTTTAATAATTTATCTATCTATCTATTTATATATCTCTAATAACTAAACATAACATCCTTTAAGTAGAGTAAATTCCGCGTTAAAAATCTAAATTTTCGCGAATCAGCTTCACACATACAGTTGACGCTCTCTAATTCGATCTTCAAGGGGAATTGCATTTTCATCGGGAGCTTATCGAATAAAGGGGCGTCGTTTATGAGAGTTTCTTGTTGACGGAGATTTTAAATTTCTTCGAATAAGAGAGCCTATCGAATAGTAGAACGTTGAATTAGAGAGCGTCGACTGTAATTTCTTTCATTTACCTAGGTGTTTTGGTCGAAAATTTGGAGTTTTGTTTTTTCGCGAGGACTAAACTTTGCGAAAAGGGCCAAAATTCGCCAAAATTAACGCGTTGAACCCACTAATTTGAAGAGTATAATTTTTTTGGGGTAGGAAAACTTTTTAAGGAAAATGACAATAAAATTTTGGCAATAAATGCTAATAAATTCTGAAAAAAGTTTTTCCCATATATGATATGATCTAATTTAATATAATTTAAACATAACTATTTTTTGTTATTTTTATTATAATGTTGTATTTTTAAAATTAAGTATGGCGCATTTAAAAATTCGATTTAATTTTCACTTTTGAATAGATTTAATGAAATTAACAGTAATAAAGAAATTAATTAAGCGCTGCAAAAATACAAAATTGTAGTAAATTTTGAGGATCCTTAATCTCCTAGCAAACCTTGCCTACACTACGCATGGTTTTAAGATAAACATAATTTTTTTTTACAAAACTTAATTTCTATTCTTAATTATATCCTTCTTTTATAATCCCCTTAATTACCAACGTAACATAAAGATTAAATGAAAAGCCTGAAAATCCGACAAGGGGAATTCCCCTATTAGCCATTTTAATCCATACACACTGTACACCACAAGTGGTTATTACCTATACTGGTATAAGACTAAATACATGACTCGACAGGTCAGCGATATTGTGTTTCGTTGTTAGGTATGATCGATGCTTACTACCAAGTGTCTAATTTTTATACGGAGTCCTATTGGCTGGGCTCCCCTATTAAAAATCTCAATAGAAACATATCAAAACTGAACACTACACGTTTATAAGAGCACCAAGGTCCATTTTTTCATAAGAACAATCCCAGCCGCAGAGATTTCACAAATGCCCTTCTCCTTTTTTACACGTCTTTTTTATAAGAACATCAGTGCCAAATTTTTAAAATAGCAATCCCATCCTCAGATTCCAGAAATGCTCTTTTGAATTCTTTTTAAGTCAATAACATTTACCATTTTAAGAACATTCAAGTATGAAAATAACGAAAAATAAGAACATACCAGCACCAGCTAAAATCTATTGGTTCTTATAAAAAGAAGACATAGATTAAGTTTGTGCTTGACTTTGCTACGTTATACTCAGTTAAACACCTTAAAAGTTTTATTTTTTCATAAGTGTTTCCGTTTCATATCAGACACATATTTCATATGAGGGCAATGTCTGCCTTCAGTTATATTATGGTCTTTCTGACCAATTTTGCTCCACATCTGTGTCAATTCAATAGCGACTTTATGTATTCGAGATAAATCGAGAGGGACGGTATAAAGCAAAGTTGATATGTCTCCAAAATCACCGTCCACTTTGCTAGACGACGGTAAAAACACTAAGATACCGTCGTCGATTTAGGTGAGCAAAGGCGATATAGAGCCGTACATCAACTATCGACTTTGTTTTGTATCGATTTCACTTACCGTCGCCCTCGATCTCCTCCGATACATAAACTCGGTAATATCAAAAGCCCGGGGGGTCAGTCAGGCAAATTGACCGGCGGGTATGTGCGGCTTAAGGGTATATTTTTTAAAATATCAGAAATGCACTGTAAGGGTGGACTTTTGATAAATGCACTGTATGAAGGGAAATTTTAGCAAATCTGGGAAAAATTGCAAATTTTAGGTCTAAAATCTAATTTTTTTTTACTTTAAAAGAGTTTAAAATTTGAAAAAAATGCACTGTAAGGGTATCAATTTCTCAAAATTTATTCTGCACTGTAAGGATGCGATTCTAAATCCAATTTTTTCGCCGCACATACTGTACCGTCAGTTGGTAAACCCACTGCCCCCCGGATCAAAAGCTTGTAAATCACTGTTATCTAAAAACAAAACCTTTAACATAAAATGTTTAAGCCTTTGGATGTTCTTAAGTTTTTCTTTGTTCGAAGTCTTTTGTTAGTGTTTTGAAGTGATTTCCTAAGAAATTGGGACAAGCTGGAGTTTTTACAAGCTCTTATTTGATTTGGTTGGTCGTTAAGATGTAATAAAAGAATCTC
Organism: Clytia hemisphaerica; assembly: GCF_902728285.1. Classification (NCBI taxonomy): domain Eukaryota; kingdom Metazoa; phylum Cnidaria; class Hydrozoa; order Leptothecata; family Clytiidae; genus Clytia; species Clytia hemisphaerica. The sequence continues at coordinate 927,575 of NW_027103621.1, forward strand.
ATTACTTTTTCTAAAGAACGCGTCATCTCTATCACTTTACATGACCAATTAGTGAAGTATCTTGTAAAAACTCTCAAGAAGTTGTATGATCTTTTTTAATATTTTGGTCTCGAAGCCATTGATTTGAGCATCTAGTTTTATATTCATGTAATTAGATACGGTATCTATTTCTATCTTTTCCTGGTATGTCTTAAAGAATAACACGATCTGAAGGCACAGACAAACTTTATTGGTTCCTACAAAATAAATGAATCAGCTCTAAAAGATTTACAAGGAATTTCCTGGTAGATCATTAAAAAAGCATTTTTGACCAAAGTAATTTACAAGCTTGTGTAATCATTCATTGCTCGTTAAATCATTCTCTTTGGTTGCATTTCTCTTTTTTATTTAACTTATAAGCACAAATGAAAATGTAACTGTTAGAGGCTACAGTAATCTCATATCAGATCATCCATTCTTCGCGTACCAAGCGCTACTACAAGGTAAAGGTGCGGCGAATGTGACGATCTGACAAAATTCACCGATCAAAACAATCATTGATGATTGGCGTATTTTTTGGCGCGTTTTTTTTTTCTTCTGCCCAATCACTACGGCCAAGCCCGTTTGATTTTCATCCAAGATATGGATAAGGTTTATCAGCCTTTCGATGGAGGACGATAACATGGGCTTCGAGGAAGGGTACCCATTTACAAGAGGGTAGCTCTGCATCTTCCTGAGTTAATATTTTCAGGTATTTTTTGCCATTATCTGACTTAATGTAAATTTTAACAAAAATAAGAAACCCAATACCTACATTATCGATCAAAATATATTGAGATATTTGGTTAATTCCTCGTTTAAAGTTCTGGCGAAACAGTTTAGGGCAAATAGATAAATTTATTCGAATATTTCAATTCGGGAGGGGTTTATAGACTTCCAGGCTATATTCTGAACTCTATTAGGCCATTCTTGGACTTTTAGGCTTAAGTCTAGCGTTAAAACTCAGACTTAAAATCTACCCGTCCAACCTAATTTAGTTTAGAGCACTTCCAAATAGTTTGTGGTTGTAAGATTTCGCGGGAATTTTCCTTTTTTCTCGAATATTATTATGACTTTGATTGTTGGTCAGCTACATCATCTGTTGAGTTATCTGGCTGTAACACTAGTAACACAGCTCTATAGACTACTTTTTGAATGATTCTGAGAATGAAGTAAGGAACCCTTAGGACCCGTAGCTCCGCGGGGGGGGGGGTACTAGGTTTGCGAGGTGACGGGTATGTCCGAGCCGAAAACCGAAAATCGACCCTTTGAGAGACAAAATTTTGGTGATTTTGGGACCCTTTTGAGAGACTTTTTCCTAAATTTTGGTCCATTTTTTCCAAATTTTGGTTTGATTTTCACCAAATTTTGGTCAAAATTCTTGGAAATCGTGACCCTTTGAGAGAGAAATTTTTGATTTTTGTGATTTTGGGACCCTTTCAGAGACTAACTTTTGAATTTGTACCCCTTTGAGAGACTTTTGAGGAATGAGAAAAGGTACCCTTATGGCTCGCACATACCCGGCACCCATTTTGCCTAAGTACCCCCCCCCCCTGGGCCGTAGCTTCATTCGTGGGATGCAATCACATGTAATTTTTTTGAAAGTAGATGGGATTTTGAGACTTTATATATGTTTGAGTACAAGACTTGTTTAACACACTTTTTTTGCTCAGGCGAAAATAAAAAATTGTAGTCTTTCCGGAATGCGGGTGAAGGAAAAAAAGCTCTCATGCGGCTGGTCGGAAAATTTTTTTTTGTTTCTATTTTTGATAACTCAAGATTGAAATAGAACTTTAAAGATGAATTTTATGAACAAACAGTATGAAGTAAGCCCTGAATACTAATGTATCAACTAGTAACGTGTCTGCGACCGGGTCAGAAAATCATTTTTTTTCACCCGGCTGGTTTCCGGAAACACTACACTTTTTTATTTTTGCCTCAGTAACGACCATTTTTGTTGAATTCAACTTTAAAGGTTTTTAAATAAGAGTGATATCGTTTGCTTATATCAGCATAATATAACAATAGGTAGACACTGTCCTGATATGAAATATGTGTCTGATATGAAACGGGAGCACTTATGTAAAAATAAAATCTTTAATACATTGTCAATGTTTTACCTATTTTTGGGGTTGGTAAGTACCATTAGTGCCTAATTCGTGGGCACCCTCTTCCAAAAGGGTTTTCCTTGAAAGTATGTGATGTGATTTAGGTATTTTCAAAAAAATGTTTAGTTCCCCTTTAAAATCCTATCTACTGTCGAACCAATCACATGCGGTTATGTCTCACGAAGGATGCTACAGATTTAAAGGGTTTGGTTTTTAATAACATGGAGGTATAAAGAAGAACAGGAGTTTAACTTGTCGGTAATTGGTCGTTAAAGTCTTTTGATTTCTTTTATAAAATGTATCAAAAGAAATTCTAAGCTCGCCCGATGAAATAAGCACAATAAGCAGAGGGTCATGAAGATAAGTGGATTTATAAGAACTCAGTTACTAAGTAATGCTTATAAAACAACATCTTTACTTGCTAATTGTTATGAGCACTTAATTATCTTAACGACATAACTCAGATTGTTCTAATTCATTAATTAGATAGTGTATATTATTAAAAGAAAACAAAAAACTTTTCAAGAAAAAAGTTGCAAACTAGAGCAAAAAAAATATATTTTGACATGTGATAAAATGTTTCTGATTGATTTTGTAAAGTCATGGTATAGCGTTGATTTTTTTTTGTCTTTGAATAATTTACTTTGAAATGTGTAATAAATAAATTGTAAACTTTTGACGTTTTTTTGTTTGCTGCCTTGTTTCTATAAAAATGTTTGTGGTCAAAAAAAGTAGTCAGTGATCGATGGTCAGTTAACGCTTAGACTTTTGCAATCGTTAAAATTGTCAATAAAGACAACCCCATCTCACAGACCCTGTGAGATTTTATGACTTTTATCAGCCAGTGGGGTAAAAAACGGACCAAAACTCGATGGAGATTGATATTCCCATGTTTTCTTATGACTGGGGATTCGAATTCCATTGTTTTCTAGCCAGAGATGTGGGGATGGAAAAAATAGCATAATATTTTGCAGTGAGGATCTACTTATCTGATTATTTTCAGCGGGGACAAAAATTAGAGTTTAATTTTCCACTGGGGACGATATTCTGGTCAATTTTTCTAGTGCAAAGGGCTGGTCTGTGAGAAACGGGTGTATAAAGTTCTATGATATAAGAAGCATGAATTTTTCAGTTGATACCATGGCGTTTATGATACCTATAATACTAAAGTATGTTTCATTAACATTATAAAAATTGGCAGTCCGTACGTTTTGAAGTATCTCTCTTGAGGAACAAAAAATATACAGTAACTAAAAGTAATAGCTCGCTGGGAAAAGTGGCTTGGAGTAAGCTTTGTAGAATTTTCTAAAAATTTAAAAATGAAGAATAAAAATTGAACCCTTTTTCTGGACCAGAAATTTTTTCAAAGAAGTTTAGCTGTCAATTAAATTACACTTGTTTTCCACGAGAGCTTTCGTTGTGCCTCGTCTGTGATTATTTGTTCGTACTTTTCCCAGGGGAGGCACTCAGGCGAAATTGGGAACGGGGACGTGCCGCTGGTCAGGGTCCCGTTTTTGGGCTCTGTCTTTTGGTTATTTTGGACAATTTTCAGTGGGGAAAATAGATAATTTTTCAATCTTTGTCTACATTCCGTCATTTTTGCCACTTTTTCAAATGGGAAATATTATTGGATTTTACTTCCGACAGGGATCCTTATTTACCAATTGAAGCTCAATATCTCGAGTTAGGTACTGAAATCACCTATACTTGCAATATATCTCTCATCCTAATTTTTTGAAAGCTTTCCAAAAATATACAACAGGTCTCCGTTTTCTCGAGCTAAAATTTTCATTAATTTTTAAGCCTATGATTTTTGCCTGAGACCGTCATATTTGTCCAAAAATCACACCAAAGTGTCCGAAAAAAAATTGGAAACATCGTAATTTCGATTTCTCTAAGGTTGAAGTTTCCAAAAATGTATAACAAGTGCTTCTAACAAAACAATCGAGCGATTTTATAAAATGCCCTCTACTAAAACATTCATATCTGACAGGCTCCACTTTTCAAACTCCAAAGCAGCACGTCCCCATCGGCGGTCAAGGTACTGCCCCCTCCCGGGGTATCTTTGGGTTAATTTTAGTGGCTCAGCCTTTTGGCATTCCTGAAACTCATTCAGTCAGTCACATAGCCATGCTCCCCCCCGGAAAAACACTCCAACCTCTGTTTTTTTCGTTTTTTTTAGGTAAAATTTTGAAAAATCGGTCGATGACTTGAGAATCTACTATAGGGTTGAACTGTCGAAAACCGAAATAAAAAACAGAGGTTTGAGTGTTTTTCCGGGCAAAGCATGGCTGTTTACTGACTAATTATTATTTTAAAAGAAAAAGGGAGAGCATTTAGTGGTATCATAAGATCCAGTTCGTTGACGATTTAATAGAATACGCTTGCAAAGAGACTGCTAGCTTTCATGTCTAATCAGCAAATCCTTTTTGCATATATGTTCTACTTTTTAAAGAAACTGGGAAGTGTAAGAACTGACAGGTTTCAAATCTATGTAGGAAACTAATGGCTTTAACATAACATGGTTTAACTCTGATGTCTATCAATATGTTTTTAAATAACTGTTGGTACCACTGACCTTTATATATCCCTGGACCAAGTTACTCAATGCCGGCCAAGCAACACCTTATGATCGGAGTTTTTTTGAAATTGGTACCCGCAGAGAGAGGCTAGATTTTATTTCGCTTGTACACTAGTGATGAAGCACCGTTTGTCAGTAGGCAAAATTTCAAACACTACAATGGCTTCTTTACGGGTACCAATTCAAAAAAAAACTTCGATTAAAGATGGCGGGTATAGCTTGTTCCAGGGATATATAAAGGTCAGTGGTTGATACTAATTATGCTGGTAATACCTTTTTGACTTTTGGAAAAAAAACGTGTAGCTAATTTGCAACACAACGTTGTTTCAACGTGCATAAACACTATTTCAGTCTTGAAAATTAAATGGATATTGTGTTCATGTGTCAAAAGGGTTTATTTTATGCTCCGTCTTGTTAGATCTTGGTTGGGTTGGTGTTGGATGGGTGGACTCATTTTTTGAAAGAAAAATGTCATGTTTAGCCAAAGATGATTCAGGTTTTCTGTTTATTTTGAATATTGATCTAATAGTTGTTTCGTCCCTGCGGACACAATACATATTGCAAAACTACTAACAGAAGCCAAAGCTTCTTTTTCGTGATTTTCAGGCTGGAAAGTATGATCTTACACTTCTTTTATACGAACAAACTATATAAGAACATAAGGCTTCGATGACCAAAATGTTAAGAACAAACACCCATAGTAAGGCTTTGTAGACTCTTAAACACATCTTAGGGTATCGCAAAAAAAAAAACTCACAAAATGGTGCAAAAATAAGAACATTTTTGGCCCAGCGCGCAGCGCAATAGGCCTTTAAAACACAACTGGTCGACTTTGTCGGGGCCTATGCGCGAAATTATCAATCGACGATTCCAGGCTAAAATCGAACTACCTGACTTTCTATTGTGCGCATGCGTAAAAAGAAACCACATGTAATTAATACCTCCAACTTATATGGTCAAATCTTTCTTTCTTAATTAGTAGAGAAAAGTTTAAAGTAATTAAATCTTAATTGCTCGCCCGGCTCGAGTCTATACATTGATAAAAATCGCCCCTGTTGAATGGCAATTCTGCAGCGGGAAAATATGTTGACAGTGCCAACACTGCTGGCCCTTTACGCCGCTTAGACTTTCTTGTTACGCTTAAAACACAAAAGGTTAAGAACATCCAAAGGCTTCAAGAATTTCTTCTTATATGTTCTTCTTCTAAATGAAAATAATGTTAACAACAGGCTCAATAGTCGTATTTCATTTTCAGGTCAAGTTAATTTTTGGTCACAGATTGTCCTAAAGTGAACCCGAAAGGTGTCACCGGCTCAATTTTTCCGGTCATGTACCGGTAGGGCTGGACCGAGGAGTGCCGCGGCTCAAGTCATCCTGTTTTTGAATCTGAATTAAAAAATAATTAAAAACAGTACGCACATTTTAAATCAAAAAATATTTGAAAAACTTGAAGTGACAGAGCGGGTCAACTGTTCTTAAATAGGCGTATACAGTGGGGCGTCAGATCTCAACCGCCTTTACACAGCTGAGAAATCATGGCGAGACGACAATGAAGAGGAACTGAAACTAGGAAACTTTGTGAGTTTTCTACGGTGGCCAAGGAGGGACAAACAAAATAAAAAGATAAAAATAAAATAAAAAGAAGAAAAAAACAAGTAAAAACAAAAAAAAGATAAAAAAAGAAAGGATATAAACAAAAAAACAAAACAAGTTAAAAATCAGCAAATAAAAAGTTTAAGGCGAGGCCAATTTGATTTGTTGTTTTACAGGCCATAACTACTACTAAAATAGGGTCGGTCGGCGAAAAAATTAAAAATAAAAGTAGTATTTCACCTAAAGACAGCAAAAACTACTACTACATCTTGACAAAATGTCGAATTTATGGATAAAACGAAGATTAAACATAAAATTCTTAAAACCTTTGAAAAACTGCCAAATTTTGAAAAAAAAAAATGCAATGTTTTCTAACCTAGGAACGAATGAAATCTGACGTTTTGTTTTTTAATAATGCAATCTTATGCGTTCGAAGCCCAGACAATGCCAGGGTATTATCTAGCGCTATCAGTAAGCATGAAAAAGCTGATAATACGCAGGGAACGAGGTTGACATCTAGCGTGTTCTGTGAATCTTGAGGCACACCAAGAAGAAATATAAAATCTGTTCTGTTATGATTGTGGGGTTCCTTTTTGTCCAAGGAATAAAGACGATGGATAAAAAGATGAGCAATCGCTCACAACAAAATACGTCAAGAAGGGGAAGCTTCTGTTTCAAATGAATGTGCAAATGTCTGAACGTTAAATAGTGGAATCTAAGGGAAAAAATGACGCCCTCCTATATTTTTTCAGTTTATTGGAAACAGTAACTATTTAAGTGTTTCTGTAAGAGCTACAATTTGTTGACTATGATTTGTCTTTAAACAACCCCCGGAATAGCGAGCTATTAAGTCCAGTCCAGTACTTTGTTCTGCTTGCGCGTGGCTTGAATAGAAAGCTCTCTGTCGAATTTGTTCCGACATCTTCCCGACGGACGTAGACGAGATACGGACGAGTGGCTTTGATAGGGACATTTGCTCGACCTCCTCAGGACAAGGTGTGCCCACCGGGAGGCATCCGTAGGTAAAGGAGGCCTTTTGTTCACCTTTCAATACTGCGGTCGTAAACTTAATCACTAAATCCATTTGATTTGATTTTTTATAGATAAATTCGAATTTCCTACTAAAAAGCTATCAATTGGTGAGATATTAGACAGTCAAAGAATACAAAGAAAGGTCTTTGGAGGCGTATCATCTTCTACCATGAAAAACTTTTGGTTATTCGTTACGACATTGTGTATACTTCTTCTGTTTACACCAGGTATGCTTTATAACCAAGCTGGCACACAATGTCATAACAACGTCCATCTGACGTCCCTAACGTCCGTGTAACGTTAGATGAACGTTAAACCAACCTTGCGTGTCAGCTAGAAATTAACAATACTACGTCTTTGAGAAGTTTATTTTTCAGCCGTCACAGAACTCGACACAGAACGTCAAAACAACGTCCATCTGACGTCCTTAACGTTCATATAACGTTAGGTGAACGTTGAAACAATGTTGTGTGCTATGCCAGCTGGGGAGCTGAGAAGCTTTTTGATTTTTAGGGTACGGAATGCAAAAACCCCGTACTTTATCTACCATCTTTGATCGAAGAAAAGTGATTCCCTAATTGTTCCTCTACTTGATTAAAGTGGGTCTATTTCTAATTCCTGCAATGTTACTGTTCCCGTTTGAAAATATTTTCGCCCGCATCGCTTCAGTGGTACAATTAGGGAGATCTTTTTTAGACTAGAACTTATTTGAAATCTTCGATCTTGGCGCTCCACCTCGACATTCGATCTCCTAGATCTTGTGCTAATAGAAAAGGAGATATACTCCCTTACTCCCGGCTATACCTTATGAAACATATTGTAAGACAACCTTTCTAAAATACTAATCTTCGCTTGTTTTCAGTTGTTCAAGGCGAAGTCCGTATTTCATCGAGTACGGAAGCTCCCTTTGAAGGAAGTTCCGTTATCCTAACATGTAATTCATCAAACATCACAACAACAGAATCATGGACTTTTTATCGAAATAATGTAGCTATAGCAACTGTCAATCAATCGAATTATGAAGTCAAACCTTTTGAATCTGCCTCATTTTCGTGTGAAGTTAATGGGACTCGTTCAGTCAACACAGTTCGTCTTGATGTCAAAGGTATGTATTGACGTAAGGTGTTTAGCCTGAATCTTCACTGTCTTTGCTCCGAATCTATATAACTGTTATGGTCACATTGAGTATGTTTGATTTGACTTTTTACATGACTCGATCTTAAGAATGAAATGGTCCTATCCTAAAAAAACGCGATTTGGAAATTTTTCGGTTTTAAATTTTCAAGTTATTATAATAGTGACTTGTGTTTGTGTAATAGCTTTCGAGTTTAAGTTTTTAAATATAAAACAGACGTATGATTAAACCATATTTATAAAGTTTTTTATCAAATTTGGTAGATCGGTTCTCTTTCAAGTTGAGCCTCTTTTTTGACCTAGAACCTTTTTTCCTAGATCATAAATCTCAGGTAAAAGCTGAACTGATATTTTTCTAGTCTGTGATACGGGGGTTTTAATACGTTATAATTAATGCAAAAAACAATCTTGTACCCAGAGACCTTTGCACGACTTTTGGACGTTGGTATACTTTTCGTTAACGCTATCAGAATCATCAAAAAAGGATCTAAAGGACTAGGTTCGAGTTTGTGCAAGCATATGAAGAAACAATGGATTGTATTTTTTCAACATTCTTTTTCTAGAACTTTTCACGATTCCACTTTTGATTATCAACCAACAAACCATTGAAAGTGGTTCACCATTAACATTACAATGTAATACAACAAACCATTCAAACGAAACACTCATGTTCACATTTTTTAAAGACAATGAACAGATTAACCAATCAAATCAAAGCAATCTCATGATCGAACGAATTTCAACCAATCAGAAAGGAATATACATGTGTAACGTGACGATTGGTTCGATCGTAAAGACATCTAACAAAGTTAATGTAGAAGGTACAGTAAAGGGTTTTAGGTTTAGACGGACTTTTTTATACCGGAAAAGCCATGGGAATTAGGGAAATGGATCAAAATGCAAGATTGTCCGACGGTACTGAGTTTGCCAGCTGACGGGTATGTCCGGGTATCGTTTATCGTTTCGTAGTACACTCTATGCGCATTGTCTGTTTGATAAAAAAATTCCCGGACGGAAACCTCTGCGATGAATTATAAATAGAAACACTTCACCCGCACTCCATCGCAGCGGTCGGTTTGAAAAATCTCAAATCAGAGGCAATGAAATTTGAATTTAGACGTCGATATCGGGTCTGTGTACAGACTAGGTATGTCTGAGCCAAAGTTCGAAAATCGACCTTTGGCATGAGAGACTATTTTCCAAATTTTCAGTAAAACTTTTGCAAATTCAGAAAATTTATGACCTGACTTCTTTAATAATTTTTGTAGCTCTGTAAGAGACTTTTGTAGGTGTGACCCTCATGGCTCGCACATAGCCGACACCAGTTTTGCTTTTGTACCCCAGGGCAAGATTGATATATAAAAATCTCTTTTTTCAGTCATTCTTCCTGTATCAATACAAACTGAACAAACATTCGAAGGTTTCAATACGACACTAATATGCAACACACCAAACCATGAAACGAATCTTTCCTATAAATGGTTTGCCAATAATAACCAACAATCATCAACTGAAAAGACTCTGGTGTTACCAAAGGTTCTGGTAACAATGAATGGGACTATGTATCGCTGTGAAGCATCTGCATTGAACGGTGTTAGCGGATCTGGCGAAGTTGTGCTTAATGTAAAAGGTAATTGATACATCTGATACATAACGTCGAAACAAAATGCCCATATAATACCCATATGGACGTTGAAACGACGTTAGCTGGTTAAAACTTCCAACTGCATTGAAATTGGGTAGAAAGTTGGTTGTCTAAAAACAATCCATTGCCATCTTTTGACGTCGTTGCAAAGACTTTAACTGCAAACTTTCTACCCACTTTTCTTTTACTCTAACAATTAAAGTCGGTAGGGTAGAAAGTCTGCCGTCACTAGAGATGAAAAACGACAGTTATAATTATAATTTTTCGTCTCGCTCAAACCACCCCTGTCTCATAACCCCAGTGGACTTTTTCCACAGTGGGAATGAAAATTTTCAGCGAAATCTGAATGGGGATTCAAGCTCAAAAAAATCCTGTGAAGATGCTTTCGGACTGCATTTTTCCTCCACTCTTAAAATGGGGATAAAATTAAAGCCAATAGTCTACTGGATCTAAAACTGTAAATTATTTTTCTCATCGGGGACGAAATTTCGGCCAGATTGGCGCGGGAGTCCCAACAGGTCTGTCTTCTTTAAATATAGTCAAAACATGGTACATTGATTGCCATTTGCTTAGAAATCTGACTGAAATTCTATTTTTATCCATAGCTACATTCACAAAACCAATCTTATTGTTGGAATCTACACAAAACTCTTATGAAAGTGGTTCAAAAGTGAAACTTGTTTGCTCATCCCAACTTCTCAATAATAATATCAGTTTGAGTTACACATTTTTGAAAGATGGTATCGCAATAACCAACCAAATTGAAGATTCAAACTCAACAACCAATGAGAATGCATCATTAACAAAACCAACCAATCAAAGAAGTTTGATTTTTGACCCTGTACTAACCAAAGATGCGGGAAAATATTCTTGTCATATAAAAAGTAATTTCGACATAGAAAGAAAATCTGCACCAATTACTCTAAATGGTAAGGTCCAAATTCTACCAGAAATATTCACAAAAGTCTTTTTTTATTCCTTGATTTTTAATACTAGTAAAAGTCGTCATATCCATTGTCTAATACTACAAAGGATCTCGCAAAGTTCCTGTGTAAAACTTTTAAGTATTTGAGTCTGAATATTTTCCAATGTCGAATTTCTAATGGGCTCAGGTCCCGGGGGAGGCACTCATGCGAAATTAGGAATCGGGGACGTGCCACTGGTCAGGGTATCTTTATTATGCCCCGAAAACATCTGACAAGATCCCAAATTTACTAATTTTCAACATTTGTACCTGACAGGGTCGTCTTTTGGTTATTTTGGACAATTTTCAGAGTGGAAATTAGAAAAATTTTCAAACTCCAGCGGCACGTCTCCGTCGGCCGTCAGTGTCAGTGCCCCTACCCCGGGGCTCAGGTCCTTACGTTGAAATTATATTGTTTTTTGTTAAAAAACTTGTAACTTGAATATCTTGACTTTGAAAATAATAATAGGAAAAATATTTTGGAAGCTTTGCTCAGGAAAATCGAAAGGAATCCACTTTTCAAATATCTTAACCATCTGATAATCCCTTTAACAATTCCTGCCACTTTTTCTTTTTTACCAGTTACGCTGAACAATGTGACCGTCAGATCAGTTGAAACTCCGGTCGGAGGATCCGCCAAATTCACATGCAAAGTCAATCCACAAGAAACAAATGTCACTTTCCAATGGTTCCGAAATTCTCAACTCATTCCTGGCCAAACTTCTCAAAACATAACATTTGAAAAAATCCCTTTTGATTGGGATGGAAGCGAGGTCACATGTCGTGCAACAGCCAATGGCATTTCTGGTGAAGGTGCTGGAACACTCAAAATTAGAGGTATGGTTTTCTTTGTCTACAATATTTCAATATTTCTAAATATCTTTTCTAATTTCAGTACTAAATGGATCTTTGATTTCTCTGATCATATTATAGTGTATTTATCTTTTAGTTTGATTCCTATATTTTATTTTCATTTTTGGAGTATAATATTTACTCTGTTATACTATATGTTTTTTGGCCTTGTATAATTTTAAAATTAAAGTAACGAATTTCATTTAAACGTAGAGATAACAGGAATCCGATATCCTCGCTAATTTTGAGCTAAAAACGGAAAAAAGGCGCCCAAAAAGTGAAAAATTGCCCAACGTGTTCCGGGTGGTACAAGCAAGAGCCTTTAACCCATCCAGAACGCCCGTGCGTGGTTTTTAAACAAACGCCGGATTGGAACTCAAATCTATCGCTAGATTTCAAAAAATACAGTCCTAAAAAACAAAGGAATCACTAGATACAATCCGACGTCATGATAGCACCTTCCTGGATGGGAAATAAGTGGCCTCACTTTTTCATGCCGGGGAAAGGTTAGAGATTCTACTCTAGTCCTTCGGTCTTTAAACTCAATGTTTTTGAGGATATTTGGCTTCGTAATCCTATCAACTTAATCTTTGTAAGCGTGTCTACTGAGATATAAGCAATTCTACTGTCTTCTGGAAGCTGTCAATCAAAAATGATATATTGATGGGCTAGTATACACGTTGTTTTATAAGAACAAACTATATAAGAACATAAGGCTTCGATTACCAAAACATTAAGAACAAGTTAAGAACATTTGAAGGCTTTGAAGACTCTAAAACACTCGATTTCTTAGGAAAATGGACAAAAATACTCAAAAAATGGAGAAGATAAGAATTTTTAGGCTGAAAACTCAAAAAAATTTGAATATCCTAAGGCTTCAAAAATTTTGGATGTTTTTATAAACATGGAGGTATAAAGAAACAGGAGATGTCTATGCTATTGTAACCAAGTTCGCCCTACGATTAAAAAGTTACGATGTATGTATGTTCATCATCTCATATATCGTGCATCTTTAATGAGCTCTTTTATCCATAGGTAAAATCTTATTGGCTCATTGAAGCTTTAAAAATTAGTTGAGACGAGATTCATTGTTTCTGAAATCAGTGTAAGAAAATATTTGGACTAAAAAAGGGCCTGTAAACTTGGCAATCCCTCGTCAAATAATAAGATTTTTCGATCAATGTTTTTTTAAGGTGAACTCTATTGCTTGATACTTTCCTCCAAAAATCTCCAGCGACTTTATGTCTACAAATTGAGTCTGAAATTGTGTGTGCTTATAAAGAACTTTTCATTTTCTGGCTTGAGAAAATATCTTTTCAAAACACAATTGAACGGATAACGAAATGGAACATAAACTTGTGTCGTGGACGAAGTTTTATTTAATTTTTGTATATTTAAAGGTTAGAATCTTCAATACTGATAATTAGATTTTATCAGAGCAAGCTTGAGTTCTACTAAAAAGTCTTATTTCATCGGGCGAGCTTAGAATTTCTTTTGATACCTTTTTTTTTAAATAAAAGAAATCAAAAGACTTTAACGACCAATTACCGACACATTCAACTCCTGTTTTTCTTTATACCTCCATGTTATAAAGAACGTGTAGATATGAGAGGAAAAGCTATATTAATTCCTCTTGTCACTAATACCGGATATATAATGCTCTGTGAGTGAGTGCGAATAGAGATTCCATTAATCCTTATATAGGAAGTGATGGTTCTCCGTCACAGATAATAATTTGATCTCCTGCTATGTGATCGGAAATTGAGTTCTTAATATGCTGGGATTATCATGCTAGAAAACTGAAGTAAAAGGCTGAAAATAGCTTTTTTTACAATAAAGCTTTTTTGATATCTAGTGGACAGAAGCGGCTTTAGTTGACACCACAGGAGCTTAAATCTCCGGTTGTACGATATGAAAAACTTGATATTATAATATCTACTCATCTTGTCTATGTGCCCGAGGGAAAATCGAGAAAACTGAGATTTTGTCATTCACTTTGTGCTAAAATCTTTAAATTTAATAAGGGTTGACCACATTTTTCACACATTCGCGCAATATTTTTTTTGCAATTCATGCAATTTTTGTTCACGCAAAGCTTTCCGATTCACGCACTCACGCAATATTGTTTTAATTTTCACGCATTCACGCAAGTAAAAAAGCCCATTCACGCATTCACGCAAGTAAAAAAGCCCATTCACGCATTCACGCAAACCACTAGGAGAAGCTCAAAGCTTTTAGCGTTTTAAGATGAGAAGACAAAATGGTCATCTAGTGTAATAATATTCAAAAGCTGTAATAAAGGGTATGCCTTATCGGCCAAAACTTAGTCGGCCTTAATTTTAGTCACCTCGTCAAAAATTTAGTCACTAAGGGCCCACTAATTATTAAGACCGACTAAGATTTGAGCCATTTCTAAATTTGCTCCAAGGTGATACCGATATGAAAAGTGGATTAAGGAAAGCTTAATTATAATTTTTATTTTGGCCCAAATTTTTAGTCGGCCCAAATTTTAGTCGGCTCAAATTTTAGTCGGCCCAAATTTTTAGTCGGCCCTAATTTTATTCACAAAGCCAAAATTTAGTCATTTAGGGCCGACTAAGTCTTGGCCGATAAGGTACCTTTTTACATAGTAAGCACAATGTTTAGTTAAAAATGAAAGTAGCCGGGGATTATTTAGAACATATAAAATAGAGCTTTTTCTTTAAACTATGTTTTAAAATCTGATCAAATCAAACGTTGTTGATATGGTTTTTCCTTGTAGAATGTTTATAGATTTCTCTGAATCATGAATCATCAAATTCACTTTCGACAGTAAGAAATTTGAGCCTTGAAGCTCGGCTTTAGCTTATAATGCAAAAACTAATTAGACTTTTATATTTGTATAACGATATAATATAGATATCCAAAGTATTAGAATTCGAGACGAAAAATGTCATATTTCTGCCAGTTTTGATCGTTTTATGAGAAAATCAGAGTTTATGAGCTAAAAATAATGAGAAAAGCAGAATTTTAAGATGTGAAAGTCGTTCTTTGTAAAAGCGATAATTTTCATACGGACTGGTGTTCAAACCGGAATTTATACTGTCCAAATTGAAAATTTTATATTTTGAGGGTTTTTTTTTTTTTTTTTGAGGAGTAAATATATATTGTTATTGGCTGCAGAGAAAAATTTTACACAATTTATCACAGAGCTCTTTAAAGAAAAGGCTAGAATGGATACTATGTTGCAGGCAATATTTTGAGTGTCAACATTGGACACCATACATTTTCCAATTTTGATATCGAGTTCGGTGGTTTTAATTACATCGATTCAAGAATATAAGCGGAAAAAAAAGATCTTATCTCACCAGTACATTGAATATTGAATCAATAATATTGGTTGAAGAGTCTTCAAGAAGAATACCAAAAAATACACCTACATTACTGGAGAACTATGCTAAATTGGGCTTTTCCAGAAAAAAACCGTACACCCCCTGTTGAGGAGCTCCAACCTTTTGTGAACTACCCCCTTGGAATTCCAGGCAATTTTAGGATTATACCCCTATGGAATTCCGAATTTTTACAGATTTTCAATCATGGAAATCCACTTATTTTTGACGGATTTTTGTCTACTCCTATGGAGTTCCACTGCATTTCAAACCATACCCCCTTGGAATGGAAATGGACCTCCTCAACAGGGGGTGCACGGTTTTTTTTCCGGAAAAGCCCATTACTGGGGAACTATGCTTTCAAAAATGTGGAAAACGAGTTGGAGCAAACATGACTTTCTCATTTGATTGATTGATGTAGGCTAGTGAGGATAAGTAGAAGGCCCTAAATAATTTACAGGAATTGGGGAAATAGGTCTTTTTGTGACCAGACGGTTGAGAATCTTATTGTTTCGTTTTCAATTTCACAAATTGGGTAGGGGCCAGGTCATGAGATGGGGTTTACTTCTTAATAATATGTGCCAAAAGAAGAAAGTTGAATCATAAACTGCTCGGTTGAGAGTTACGAACAGTGTGGGAACAATTTCAACCTTAAATTTCAGAATTTGCTTGGAAATTGCTAAGACTATATGTCCCTTTTAAGTTTTGAGAAATGAACAAAAAAGCATATTAAGAACATATCGAGGAACTTGTAAACCTGGAAATCACGAAAAAAATACAAAAACAGTGTCTCAGTTGAAATTTACTGGTTCTTATAATGAAAAGCGTTTAAATGTTCAGCTAACGTTATAAATGGTGCTCTCTATGAGTACTTTCAAACAGCTCTGCTTTCAAATGCGGTTGAATGTCCTTAGAAATGGTTCTTTTCACTTTAGTAGGTATTACAATATAAAATTGAACTTTCGATGTCGATGATGACTCGATGACGACACAGTGTATTTTTAGATCATCATTAAATGGAAACTAAATTTTCATACCCCCTAAGTAGCTTACATCACTTATTTATTTTACTGATAGATATTTTTTGACCAATCTTCAGTCTTAGCGCTATCCGAATCATTAAAAAAGCAAAAGTTAATTAAAAGAAGGGAATTCGGGTTTGAATTTGATCGAATAAACAAAGACATTCTATTGGTACACCTCCTTCTCATAGACCCGGTATGATTTTTTCAGCTAGTGGGGGTAACAATTATGGACTGAAACAGGATGGGGATATTCCCATATTTTTGTATGCCCGGGGATTTAAATTCTATTGTTTTTAAGTCAGAAAGTTCAATGAAGATCGGAAAAATAGCATAATATTCTATAGTCAGGATTGGTTTATTTGATTATTTTCAATGATGACAAAAAAAAGTTGGAGGATTCTCGGCTATTTCTCCTTCTCCGAATGAACAAACAATAAATCGCAATAATAGCTACTTTTTGTTTGGTATTTGTCTGCAATAACACTCGTGGTAAAAAAAATGTTTAACAAATCAGTAGTAAAATTACAAGTTGGATAAACTCAAATAAAATACAACTGAATTTTTGTGACGAAGCGTGTAGCGTAAAACCCCCAGTGGCTGTTTATTCTGGAGGAAACATTATCTCCGAACCAATGGCGTCCGTCACCCCGACCTTCGGAGGTTAAAGGTCTTCCCCCCTTTATGTACAAATTTTTTACTAACGAAATTATTCCATCTGCAAGTGTTTGACCCTCAAATGTAAGAGATCATAAATTTGAATTATAATTATTATAATGGATTTTTACGAGGTATGAGCTTCATAGCTTCAAAATGTTATCAATCTATTTGTAATTTTCGTTTAAGAAATACCAAATTCATCAACTTGATAAAGCACATCCAGGATTCCATGTTTGATAAGTTGTCGGTGGTGAATGTTGATAAGATCGTTAATCTCTAATGACCGGCGTTTGTTTTGGTAATCGACCGTCTTAGTATATTCTATTGTATTCCTTGGTGGTTGATCGTCTGAGCCATTGATTGATCATCTGTTTGAAGTCCAGGAAGAAGCTCTTGTCCGATTGTTCCAATGTCATAAAAGTAAAGAAAGGTTGACCGGAGTATACAGGGGCTTATGATTAAATATAGTACGAGAAAATCTGGAAATTTCGGAAAAGTTTGCTAAAGTATGTTAAAATGATTTTGAGTGAATGCAATAGCGAGGATGATTTAGAATTTTGAATTGTATTTAAAGACATACGAATCATAATTATCACTTAATGATGCGCATGCATAATTAATTTTCCGTGCGAAATTGTTGAGAACCTGCTTTGCTTTGTAACGATGACAAAATAGGTAAGCCTCGGGTTTGTAATTTAATTTGGATAGTGACAAATATTTGCAAAGCCAGTAAATTGGACAGCATTTTGTTCCTGTCTTGCTAATGAAAACGATATTACCTTCACGAACTTGGTCGGTTTTTGACTTTGGTAGAAAAACTGTTGCACCGAAATTGTCAAAAGTGATTTCCTTTATCTGAATTTGAAGGATTTCGCTAATTCTAAAAAATCCTGCAAAACCTAGTAAATTGGACAGCATTTTGTTTAAGTACGCTTAGTTTGATGAGTGAATGCAGCGAGGATGTTTGTAATTCAAACGCCCTATTTAAAACGTTTTCACAGCGCATGCTTCTCATTATGACGTAATGATACGCATGCAAAAGTAATTAGCGTGCGAAAATGCACGAGAATCTGCTTTTCCAGCTTTTTTCAATCGCTGGAAACTTCGCTTCTCGGCTATTTCTCCTTCTCCGAATGAACAAACAATAAATCGCAATAATAGCTACTTTTTGTTTGGTATTTGTCTGCAATAACACGAGAGATAAAAAAGAAAAAAGTTACGAGTTGTACATAATATAGTAGCAAAAAAAAAAAAAAAAATTTAAAGTTAAATTCCCAATATGATTGAAAAATTTTGAATCGGATTTCAGTTTTATCTTTAATATTGTTGCGAGTTTTTCTTTCAAATTTTGGGGGTCATGATCTGTCGAAAATTGAAATAAGAAAAATAGTAAATTTCGTACCTTTGCACTTTGCCATCTGTAAGACGATGGGCTTCAAGATGGAGAACGAACTCCTCAAATGCGTTTCTACAGAGACATTGACGCAAAAGACGTGTTTGCACAGAGGCATTGACACATAAAACACACCACGTGTAACGTTGATCGTGATGTAATAAATCTTGCGAATGTAGTCACCAAGTTTGTCAACATAAAAGGAAAGAAAAATGATGCTACAGAATAGAAGCCTGCAAATCCGTCAGTTATACATTTTGTGTTGAATAGGAAACAGCGTTGACGGCGGATGTTCCTGGGTAATACTCACGAGAATTAAGAACAGTTGCTTTAGCGTTTTGGTTATTGGAAATTCGATCGATAGTAATTTGTCCATAGTTTGATTATATAATTAAAAATCTCGTTATCGATAGACCAATTATCTGTGTCGGTAGATTTGGAAATTAAATCTGCTGTTTTATTCATGTCCCTTGGTATCCAAGTAGAGTAAATTCCGACGTTATGAGATAAGCAGATGTTGAAAAATTTCTATTGCAAGATTTTGTAGGTGTTGTTTTGTGCTACCGCGGCTGATTATTTTACAAACATCGTTGTCCGTGAACCACTCAATTATTTCGTTTTCGAGAAGTTTGGAAAGGACGTCAAAAATATTTAACTGCGAGAAGTTCACGACAAGTTGAGCTAGTTATGTATTTCATGTCTACCAAAATTTCCTTTTGCTATGATGTTTCCTAACTTTTCTACCGCGTAACCTCCATAGCCTGTACCACTTGCGTCCGAAAAGATGACCTTCGTAATTCTTGGTTTGGTTTTAATTCTAAAAGCTTTTACGTTTTTTAAATTGGGTTGCCAAAATTGAAGTTCTTGAATAACGTCAAAATTTATTAATCGTCTTTTATCCCAGTGAGGTAAATTAGCAAAACGAAGGAGAGAAGTTTTGATAATTTGTTGCATCGTCCATTTTTGACATTTATTATTAAAGAAGGTAAAATGGCACAGTTGAAATAGAATAGAAGATCAGGTACATTTATATCATCAGCTCTCATTAATACTAATCTAATTACAACAAGACAAAATTGTAATCTATTTTTAAAACTAACGCAACGTAAATTAGCTACTGTATTTCAAAAGTTGAAAAAATTGTTCTGAATATCTGAAAATCTTCTATTTTTTGTTAAAGTTATTTTCCATCCCTTGACGATTTAGAATTTGAATTGGACGACGAACTTTTTGTTGCTGTTGGTGAGGACATTAACTTTGTCGAGTGGGCCAAAGGTGGCGAAGATTCAGAAAAAGGACAGTGGCTGACGTAGTGCCCTACTCTTTTGCATGAATAACAGACCACTTCATCCATACGGCTCCTTTGTTCATTTCTAGATTTGATTGCCTTGGAGTATTCTCCATCAGGTTCCTCTATTCTTGGCTTTTTATATATACGTTCTTTAACTTGCTCTGCATTTTTAATAGCCCTCTTAAGCCTCTTTTCCTCCACGTCTCCGGATGTAAGATCGCTTGCCTTAAATTCGTTGACAGTAAGCCACCCATATGTGTCGGCGATTCTAATATGTTGAATACGAGTCTCTAGTAATCTCTTACCTTTATTCAAAGCTTCTTTCATCCCATCAACATCCGTCTCTTCCATGAATTCGAGGGTATCCTCAATCGTTCCCAAGACTGCTGTGTTATGAGCAAATTGATCTTGATGGCCGGTTTTCTTGAGTACAATGTTGTCGTTGGCTCTCTTCTTTTCGAGTTTCTTTTTGAGCTTAGCCAGATTGGTCAACTGATTCTCAGCAGATTGTACAGAAGCAGCTTTCACTGTGTCCTTGGTGCTTTTCATGATTTGTGGGCCAAAGTCTTTTTCAACAACATCATTAACCAGAGTTTTCAACTGCTCGTAAGTAACAGCTAGTGTTTCATTTCCAGCAGTAGTTCCACCATCAGTAGATTTTGATTTCTCACTTGATTTTTTAGACATTTTTTAAAAAGAATTTCTTTCTTACACACACATACACAAGTACGCTTAGTTTGATGAGTGAATGCAGCGAGGATGTTTGTAATTCAAACGCCCTATTTAAAACGTTTTCACAGCGCATGCTTCTCATTATGACGTAATGATACGCATGCAAAAGTAATTAGCGTGCGAAAATGCACGAGAATCTGCTTTTCCAGCTTTTTTCAATCGCTGGAAACTTCGCTAATTTTCCACCGGGGACGATATTTTGGCCAATTTTTCCAGTGGGAAGGGGTCCCAGTGGATCTGTGAGAAAGGGGTGTATTAATGTCAAATATTGGTACTTCATTTCCAACCAATAGAATGACCGGGTTTCAAATTTCATTGCGGAAAAAATCTAATATGTTTCATTGTTTGTATATTGATGTTGATGATAGCTACGAGGAAGAAAGAATTTGGAAATGGACTGAGAGAGTCGAAAGATTCGTTGGGTTTAAAGCTATAAAGAGGGACTAGAAACCTTCATTTTTGTCTCACGAAGCAGGGAAAAAGTGAAACCATGAGACAAATATTTGTGAACCACATTGCTGTTGGGCTGGGATTGAAATATTGATTTTATTCATGACGTTATGTTTCATATATATGGAAGCACCAAAAAAAAGACTAGGCGTTTGCCACTAATTTTGAATTTTAAACACAAAACTAAATAGCAAACTGCCGAGCTATTTTGAGTACTTTCGTACAAATATCATCACGTCTCCTCATTCAAGGTGTATTGTGGAATCGTTAGCTTCTTGAGTTTCTGTCTACCTAATTCCCCTTACATGACTAAGGAGAGATTATTCGGACCTTCCGTTGTATTTTCCATTGACTTCCAAGCCCGAAGAGCTAGACTAGAGACTCCTGTATGGGAAATGAAGCCACTTATTCCCCATCCAGAACGCCTGCGCGTAGTTTTTACACAAACGCCGGATTGAAACTAAAATCTATCGCTAAATTTCAAAAGATGCAGTCCTCAAAAACAAATGAAGCGCTAGATACAATCCGTTATCAGGATTTCGGTGCGTTCTGGATGGGAAATAAGTGTCTTCGCTTTTTCTTGCCCTTGGAAAAGGTTAGCAATTCGGGCTTTACTTTAAACTCGATGGTATTCTCTTTCGGTAAGGTACATTTTATCAACTTACATTAAAGCACGCAGCATGCTTTCCGTGGGTTGCGATGCTTTAATGAGATATCATTCATTAGAAAATAATTAATTGGTCTTTTTAATTAATCACCTGGTCAATTATGGATATGTACCATTTTTTTTTTAGAGGAAATAAGTTATAAACAAAGAGCTTTGTTGCTCTTTATGTTATATAGAGATGAGATATTTGAAATTCACAGGTTAAACCTTGCTTGGAAAGAGATAGTCCTAGTTTCCACTATATGAGAATAAGGTCGCACCCCGGGGTCGCACTGGGTAAGGGGATATTTGATTTTATGCCGCTTATAAGCCACCACACTTCAAAAAAAACATTACTACACAGGTCTCGACACAGGTTATGTGAATTTCTTCCGCCCCGTCCATCGGATGCGCTTTCTGTTGCCACCTGAAAATGAGCCTAGGATGTCGACACAATGTGTAAAACAAATCACTAAAAGGTTCATCAAAAATGCCAAATTGATGATTGGCGAATTGGATCCAGACCTAAAAATACCGTATAAATATTTCAGGATGATTTTCCTCGAAAAAAAAGTTAAGAATACATATACATGTTCATGACGATGAATTGAAAAAACACCATTTTTAAAAAAAAAAGCGTGTAATATTATTATTGGCAAAGAAATATTCTAAAGGTGAGTGAGGAAAGATTGAACTATTGAAAAATATTGACGATGTCGTATAATATAATAAGGGTCATTTTGTCAACCCTCTAATTTACTCATTTTGTCGTGACGTCACAGCCGATGATGTAACCTTAACCGCATGTTAAATGAGTGAGTGAGAAGCAAGTTAAGTGTGTGGGCAGTTAAGGCAAAAACATAAACAAAGCAACACCGCACGGCTTGATAGCGCGGTTTGTAGGCTTTGGAATCATAGTCAGAAATCAAATCGCATACGACCGCGCGGAGATCCCATTTTAATTGTAAGATGATCGAGGCAAAAAAAATTAATAAACACAGAAAAAATTGCCTGAACAAAATGCCAGAATGGGTTTTGATTGAATTGAAATGTCATTATTTTGATGGAATTATTATATACTTCTCTGTGTTGTAGGTATGTGATAAAGATGTATCATGACTCACTCTTGTATCCATTATTGCTTCATTTTATGTGTTTTTTGTTTTATTTTTGTTTCATTTGAAGGATCTACAACGTTTTACTGGAATGGTAATTTTGACACATTGACGTACAGTACATAAGGATCACTTTTGAAATCTTGTATATTATATTTACAAATGAGGTCCAACAGCCTCAGCTTGTCATTATTATTTGTAAGGGTGTCCTGCATTTCTAATCAACTGTATAAACCGCTCTCAAATTCAGGTAAAAGGATGTCGTCAATAATGGATTATTGGTTGTTTTTTTCCCCACGCACACACACACCCACCTTTGTCCCTTTCCCTACAAAGTGGCCAATCAGAGGTGTGACTACTGATGCGAGAGTGTTTGAGAGAGTAGAGAGAGGTGGTGGGAAATTAAAGGTATTTCTACCTTCTAAAAAGAATGGAAAAGACTTCTTCTGGCTCCCACTGTCACTGACTACCGTCAACTGCTCTAACTTGGAACTTGTAATGTATCTGACAAAACATGGGACAGCAATTTGGCCACCATTTCACTGAAACTCCAAAGTCATTTAATTTGAGTTAATGAACAGGGTATTATTAGAAAATATACAATTAATTTCTCTTTCACACTGAGTAGGCTTTTAAATCGAAATATGAAATAAAATCCGTAGTGGTACACACTCGAATGTCTGGCAGTTAGTCACACTAGGAAATCTAGCTTTCAAAAAAAAAAACATCAGTCATCTACAGGATGTATTTGCACAACAAGGATGAGAGTTACCTGAATCAAGTTCGCAAGATAATTAATTAAAACTTGAAAGTTTGAAACAAAATAAAACGTGCAGCAGCCAAAATCAACCAACCAAAATTTGTCATTCAATTCCCGAGACAGCGCTTCAATTTTTAAGGCCTGGTTTATACGCTAAAGTAAAAATAATTCCGCATATGTAAATTATTTCATTATTTGAGGTCCGGCAAAATTTCCGGGAAACAGCCTATCCGGTGGTGTGCGGATCTAGGTGGGTTACGCCTCCACCGTAGATCTTTTTCTTGGGAAGTTGATCTTCAAATTAGTTTTCAAGGTTGGCTTGGCTCAAATTTTTTCATCTAAGGCTCAATTTTTAGGCAATTTCTCAAAATTTTTGAAAATGTTAATTTCATTAAAAAGCGCCGGGTTATTTTTTCATGAATCCCTTTAGAAGTTTTGCGCCGCATTTTTTTGCTTGAGAGTCAAGTAAACGATATAGCGCTTTCGCAGCATTAATCTTTGATACGTGTTTTGGCGGGACGCTAGTGTGACTAACTGTCTGGAACAAAGAAGACCAAATTAGTGGCAAAACAATGGAGCATTTGACGTCACTCGCGCGGCAAGTTGAATACTCATTATTTGTTAATCCCATCGGGCGATAGGGGGCGGGCGTTCTCTAATTCTCCAATCGGCGTCTGGTCATTTTGAATGAAAACAAAAAAGTTAAAAAAGGGCGCTCTATCAGTGAAAGTTATCGTGACATGTTATGACAGAAAGTATGATTGATAAACTTGTTTATGGAGTTAGGCGGCAATTACAAATATCTTCATTTCGCATCCTCGTTGGGTCTAAAAAGTGAGTCGGTCGGTCGTAAAATTTTTCGGGTTTTCTTACCTCAATCATCCATTTTTGGAGTGTACTTTAGGCATACAAACTTTCGCGAGCAGAAACTTCGCGTGGACGAAAAATCGCGAAATTCACAACATTTACTTTTGCGAATTTAATGGAAAAATATGTTTCGCGAGCAGAAACTTTCGCGAATTAAGACGTAAAATTGAGAATTTTCACATGAAAAAATGGCTTTAGAGGGACAAATACTTTATGGATTGGCTTGAAACATTTATCCTTTGACTTATTAGTCTTTTAGCAGGCTAAAAAGTGTCATAAAAGTTACATTTTATTCTTAAAGTTTGAAGTTTTACAAATTTTCTATTTTGTCAAGAATTTTTCGCGAGCATAAACTTTCGCAAATGGCCCTTCCTAGAATTTTTAAAGACATTTACTTTTGCGAAAAGGGCCAAAGTTCGCGAAAATTGCGAAAGTTTCTGTTCGCGAAAGTTTGTACGCCTAAAGTATTCTTGAAGGAAACTGCCAGCCAGCCAGCAGCCAAAACAACCGCGTGTTATGGGTGGTTTCAAATTATGACCTATGAACACTGTGACCTCCGACCAAAAATGGCACATGTAATGATAAACAAAGTCAAAATGCAGCGAATGCGCTAGAAATCACTCGCAAAAAATCGGCAATAATAAAATTTTTGAACGAAGGAGAGAAAAAGTCCGACAAATTTATGTTTCGACCAATCGTCCTAAGTTAGAGCAGTTGACGGTAGTTTTTCTATCCACGACCACGGTATGGCTTAGTCAGAAAATTTTTCGTAGGTATACTATCTTACGCTTTCTTATTTTAATGACGGGGCTTAATTTATAGGATCCAGGCTCCAGATCCTGGACTAGGTACCGTGAGATCGGGTAACTTGCATCAGTGGAGGCAAACATGCATAGCCCTCAAATGAATGACCTGTCTGATCATTAAAATACAAAGTTAAATCAAAACAAAAATGGTAGAGTAGATCTGGGAGCAGCACTGCGTAGTTCATTTGTTTTGATATTATTCTGCTTTGATTGGTCAATCATTTGATGGCTATGCAAGTTTCCCTCCACTGATGCAAGTTACCCGACTTCACGGTTATGGCCTGAACTTTTTCAAGCCACTACTTATCAATTTTGAACTTGAAAATGTCCCCATTGAGGGAAGATTTTGTATGCCAACTTCATAGAAATTCTCATGAATTGAAATTCTAAATTACTTCTCTTTAACTTTAAAATTTTTTTCAAGAACCACAGAAGTGTCTTTTGTTTGCTAACGTTTCCCCCTATTAAAGTAGTGCGTGTATGGAAATTAATTCCATTGTCTAATATCATATTATAACAAACATTCTGTATGTAATTTTTTAAGAAAAACAAAACAAAAAAACAACACACAAAACCTCAAATCACTGAGATTTTCAAGAATACATTTTGAATATATATGATGCTAAGGTAACAAAAGTAGTAGAATAAAACAAGTTTTAGCAGACACGAACATTCCGTATAATGAAGTTTTGTTCTTTGGTATTGCTCACATCTTTGATAATCAATGTATCAGGTATCAATCATTATCATTCTTATCCCTTCATTATACCAACCTTTGAATTACATACAGTTTATTTATTATTTGTTGATATACTGTCTAATCACCCTCTTTTTAATTTTTTTATTCAGAAATTAGCATTTTAGATTTATCTATATATAAAGCTCCATTCTTATGCTTCCTAAGAGATTGAATCTATGTTGTTTTTATTCAAACAGGCCTATTGTTTTTAAAAGATTTTTTCTGGGTGGCTTGGGTACTTTTTAATAAATATTTACTAATTTATATATATTATCAATTTTTTTGTTCTGCTATTTTTTTATTATTTCAAATTCTCCCTCAACACTTGTCTTTCTGTCCAAGGAATTTTAGTTACAAATATATACTATGGAACTGCTGAGAAAGAAATTACTAAGAAATTGGTGACAGGGAAAAATCTAAATTTCCTACCAATAACTTGGCTGTGGTACCATTGTAGTTTTTTAAAAAATATTTAGAATATCATCGATTTGCCTATGTTCACAAGAACACTATTGAGTTTTGTATCAGCACAAGAAGCTTTTATCCTCAATGTTGCAGCATAATGTAGCTAAGTGATACTTGTAAAATGTGAAATACAATTATATTAAATCATATAATATGTTGCCACACACACCTTTACATATTATGCACACTCACACACACAAAACACTAACGACACTACTTTAACTTTTCACCATAGGAAATTCTGTGGATTTAAGTTTCCTACCTGCACAACCAATAGTTGGTCAAAGGTTAGAAGTCAAATGTGCACTTGACAATCCTGATCCATCTATAGCCTTTTTTGGCTATAGATTTACAAAGGCAGGCACAACACAATCACAATATGACCTTCAAAATTTCCCTAACCCCAAGGTTATTGAGAAATTCAGTCAAGATAACATTGGCACATATTCATGTGAAGCACGCAATGAAAATGGAAACACACCTTTTTTTATGCGAACACCTATATCAGTCCCACTACCAGGTTAATATTCCCCTCTACCCTCCCTCTCCCATTAGAGAAGGTTTTAGAAGCAGGAAACTTAAAGGATTTCTCTCATTGATTAATTTTCACCCCTTTTTCACACAATTTTTGAAATACACCATCCTTTTATTTTGGTTTTAAACATTTCTTAATTTCTGGCAAATGTTTGAGTATGAAAAACCAAAATAAAAGCCTTGTGAAATTGTCTTGGTTCACGTATCAAACTAATTTTTGTTACTTTGAAATAAAACTTGAATTATAGGCCAATATTTATTTACCAACCACTACATCCCGTGTTTCCCTTCTAAATCTTCTTTAATGGTATTCCTCACTATCTCCTACCCTATTCTTTGCTTACCACTTCTTGGACCTTATTAAAAAATGTCTTTGCCAAATATAATTACTAACACACTAACAATTTTGTTAGCTAATTATTATTCTGTGTTTATGCTATGGATTATCGTGATTTTAAATTGTATGTGTAAGAAAACACTTAAAATCTCGACAGTAAGTCTAATTATGATTGCAGATCCATTTATTCCAAGAGGAAAACAAAACAAATTTTGACCAATTTATATCAACTCAAGACAGCTTCTGTTAACCTATCCCCATATTATGATTTTTCTATTGCTAATAAACAATTTTTTCACGATATCAATTTATATTATGACTTTAATTTATTTTACAGCTTTGACAGTCACTCTAACGACAGACGCACCTGAGCCACTAATTGGGAATAACATAACATTAACTTGCAATGCAGTAAATACATCAAATTCGGAAAACAATACTTGGAGTCTCTACAGGAATGACTCATTATTGATAACACAATCTAATAACACTTTTCAAGTCACTATCAATGAATTTAGCAATGAATATTTTTGTTCTGCTAAAAGTGACTGGACTCTTGATGCCAATTCTACCAAAATACAGATAAAAGCAAGAGGTACACATAGCAAGACTGAATAGTTACCAACAATAACTGGCCTCTGATACTAGTAATTGACATGAAAATTCATTGTATTTTTGCTTCAATTTCCCTGAAATGTCTTTAAAGTTAATCTATCATGACCATTTTTACATAGACTTGAAAAATAAACTGGTTCTGTTGTCAAAGATGTATTTTTCAAAGTGTACTCTCAATAATATTAATGAAACACAATTTTTATAGCATTTTCAGGTATCAGAATCTTGGTAAACGAACCCTATCCTGTACACAACAGCTCATTTACGTTGACATGTACTATTGACAAACTGATTAACACTGAAGTGTCGTACTGGACATTCCAACTGAATGAAAATACTGTTCAAAACTCGACCTTAAGTACACTTACTGTTGACAAAGCTTCTGACAATAACACTGGAAATTATACCTGCACTGTTGTAAGCGATATGGCTGACATTGTGACATCAGAGAAACTCAGTGTATTGACTCGAGGTATATGCTTTATTTTTAAAACAAAGCTTGTTGACACTGTCGAAATCATGACACTAATATTCAAACATTCACAGTAATAAAACATTGTATACAACTCTGATACATTCCCAAAGCATGTTGACTTTTACTAAAACCAAGACGTCATTATGTTTAATAGATTAATACATTCAATAATGAGCCATATACCTACACCAGTGATAATACAAATCATTTCAATCTCAAGTCAAAGCATGTTGATTGAAACTCGTAACCCTTCTTATGTTCAATACATAAACACATATGTATGATGAGGCATACACCTTCACAATTCAAGTACAAATCATTTCAAGTTGCAGTCAAAGCATGTTGACTTAACTAAAATCATAACACAACACTTATGTTCAATACATTAACAAATATCATGAGACATACACAATTCTACAGTAATACAAATCATTTCAAGTTTTCTTTCATAGCATGCTGACTTTATTCAATTCGTAACACTATTGATTTTCACACATACATTGATGAGGCATACACCATTCTAATACAAATTAATCCAAGCTCACGTTAGCTTGGTGACGCTAGGTGAGGTATAAACCACTCTAACACGAATTATTTCAAGTTCAATTCATCAAAGTAGTTGACTTTACCAAAGTCGTTATAGTACTCATATCCAACATTCAATGATGAGACATACACATTCTACAGTACTACGAATCATTTCAAGTTTTCTTTCATTGCATGCTGACTTTACTCAATTCGTAACACTATTGATTTTCATACATACATACACTAATGAGGCATACAGCATTCTAATACAAATCATCTCAAGCTCTAGTCAAAGCATGCATTAACACATCTCATGATGAGACATACACCTTCTTCATTCTGATAAAAATCAAGTTTATTCAAGTTGATGCACATTGAAGAATGCGCCATTAATTCAAGTATTGCACAAACACGTTGAACATGAACACAGACACATTGTGAAATCCTACAACATTTCTTAGATATACATTCATAGGCTTACATACGCATATCTAAGCATGCATTTTTGCCTGACACCATATAATCATAATATAAATTTGATTTTCTTTATAGTATGGCATGAGTATTTACATTTTGATATCCACCCTATAAAACAACAAACTACACACATATACATGAAAACAAAATTATAAAACTTAATTATAAAACATCAAACATATCAGTCATTTTTCACACACCAGTATAGCCTTCAACACAGAAAGTCAGATATGAAGTAATGAATTTTCTACCCTTCTTGTACACATACACACCACACACGACATCATCCAAACTAAAACAATAGTACATAGTTAGTTTATTTTGAAGTTTCATCACCAAGTCACCCTTATTATTGTCTATTAACGTTAGAAAAATGTAACAAAACACTATATCAAGTTACATTCCTTGGCTTAAGAGAAGGTTATTTGGGGTTATAACACACATTCTTTCAGAAGTGTTTAGAATAACAATCACCTAATCAAAATAACAACTTGTCAAGATCACACAAAAATTAAAAACTCTTACTATAGTTTTTGTTTTCAAGCAAAATTCTCCTTGTCTACCATCCCAATTTTCGGTGTATAGTGGTGTATACCTTTAGATAGATAGATAGATAGAGTCGATATTTTTCGTGGATAGCCCAGTAATCTAGGACTTTTAGACAGTCTTTCGATTGTTTTCACGGGGTCCACGGCCAGCTCTTCTATCTATGAACTGAACGGAACATTGGAAGGAGGGGGGATTCGAACAGCGAATCCCTGGTTTCAGACGCTGACGCACTACACCACTTGGCCATCGCTCCTTGATAGAGTGAGTAGTAGAGTGAGTCCAGTTTACCCATTACCAAATTTGATAACCACCAATAATGATACTATTCATCAATGTGGTGATCTTTACGCAGAGAATTTCATTTTCTATAATTTACCAGATCTCCTTCCCATCTCTGCCCATCTTTTTTTCATATTCAGCATAGATGCATATTCCTTTACACACTAGATAGGGCTATAGGGTTCAACTGCTGGCATATTTCTCGCGGAAGTGTGTACAGTTTTGTGTCCAGTTTTCACATCCAGTTTTATAGTTTGCTTAGATTGGTAACATCAGTCATAACATTTGCACCTTATAATATAAAACAAACTTGATTTCTTGAAAGCATGTCAGATGTACATTTCGCATGATATTTTTTGAGAAGTTTGAAGTTCAAAAGTCAATTTAAATAAGTCCATATTTTCTATACATGCCATCACTAACATTCATAACATACATTACGTAATTGTATTCAAAATCTCATTTCTTGAAAATACCAATATAGCACCAGCCATACTTGCATTGTATAGAGTTGTGAATAATATCATTGAAACCTTGTTGGAAGTTCCTCATCCAAAGTTTCAAATTCGCTACATAAAAAATAATATAGAAACACTTACTTCACTATAGATTACTTTAGAGATAATCTGATTCTTGTATGGATGTGCCAAGTATGTCAATACCAGATACACAGACACTTGCATGATGTATTTCTCTGTATGATATATTCACAACAATCTTACCTGATTTTTAAAGTCTTAAGTCTTGTCTTGACATTGGAAACTCATCATTCAAATTTCAACCCCCATGTCCAATGATACATATTCATTCATAAAAGCATGTCAATCATTGCATATACATAATATCCACTACACTTATAAATGACTGATATTCTTCAAAACTGATCCCTCCTCCAGCTCCAATCTAGATTCATTCAACATTCGTGAAAGCATGTCAATCAATATACCAGATATACAACTTCTACTACACAATCATATTCTATACTTTCATATACAAATATCAAGACCATTCACCCCAATCATCACAATACAAATAACTGAATCTTCAAAACCTGATCCCTTTAGACGCTGCTAAAGTTAGTATCACCAAAGCTAGTGTTATCATCAACAATTATCAGCTAGCCTGGGTCAACAATGCTACTGAAGTCCAATTGACATGCAATAGCCCGTTAGCTTCACCGCAATACTCCTGGTCAAAAGATGGTATTAGTCTCGACCATAATACGTCCTTGTATGCAGCAAATCTTGTGGTGCCAGATGGTGCTGGCAAATATACGTGCAGTGATGGTCAACCTGCAAGCAATGCGATTCAAATTCACATGCTAAGTAGGGAGATGGTTTTACTTTTTATGCATGCAAATATAGTATAGTGTGCAAGGGGGTTCCAGGTCCCACCTTAAAATTCAGGTCCTACCTAACCCTAAAATTTCCACCCTCAATCTAGACTCCCAGATCCCAGCTAAAAATGCTATCCCCACGAAAAATTATTACTAATTCGAGCAACGAAACAAAAAGTCTTACAGTATGATAATAAAAAGGAGAAAAGTTTAGTACAGTAAAAGAATTATTTATAAAGTATGAAATTTAGAAAAAATTATAATTAAATTAGAAATAAGAAAAAACTAACATTAACTTTTACCAAAAAAACAAAAATTCCCACCTAAAGAAATTAATCCCCACCTTAACTTGTTTCTCCCACCTAAAACCTGAAATTTTCCAAATCCCACCTGAAAATTTTCGACCCAAAACACCAAACCCCCCCCCCCCCTATTCATGGGGGCATGCAAATACAGTATGGTAATTAGTTTTGAGGGAATAATTGTCTTCTGACTTGGAGGAAACAAAGTGACTTTAATTGTTATCTATGACTTAAATAACATTGTTAAACCATATATTATCTGCTGGTTAATTTGTTTGTATCCAAAAATAAACTATTATAGTTGACCCTCTGTTAGAATCAACATCTCAACTATAATCTTTATTTTTCCTTTTTTTATATTCTTTAAAGTTTCATTGTATATGATAAAGGTTATTAAGTAATTAAAAAATTAACTTATCAATTACCTTATAGCTGTATATTAAATTTAGATCAATCATGACAAAATAAATTTGATTTTTTGTTTCAGGTTCATTAAAAACTCTGGCAATATTAAACTCAACCTAATTTAAATCATCGGTAAATTTAAATCAAGCAGGTAAAACTGCTAGCATGTAATTAAATTTTTAATCAAGGTTTTCATAAAACGTTTTATATAAAGAATTCTTTAAGAATTATACACCATTAATATATTATTATCACTAATTTATTTTGCCCTATTATATTTAGGAATTAGTGCTAAAATAATTAGATATTTTTCCTTTTCATTTTTTATCTTTCACTTGTTTTTAAATAAGTATAAAAAACACTAACACTAAACATTAGCACTAATGTTTTTTTATATTAATTTATTGATAATTAGCTCTACGTATGGAACACCCTATTACCACAATTATTAACTTATTTTTATTAAGCTATTTATGATTTGTGTTTTGACAACTAACCAATTGCAAGCTCTTTGCTTTCATTAATTTTGAGAAAACTAATGGCCATTTTTCCATAATTTGTTATACGAGAAAATAGCAACTTGAAGGAGTCTCCGATATTGATTTGGTATTAAATAATTGATTTTAATTTTCAAAAGAAAAAGTAAGAAACAGCTATCAGGTTAAAAATCGAAAGATTTAGTTGCAATTCTCACTTATGAATTATCTAATCTTCACGATTTTAAAATACTTAATAAAAGAGTCTCTAACCTTCTCATGTACTCTGTTCTCTCATTCATAGCTTTGACCAGAGTTGATTTGACCATCAGCCCATCAAATCCCTTTGAAGGCGATACCATAATCTTCAACTGCTCTGTACCAGAAACAGACTCCGACATTACATCATGGACATTTCGCAAAGGAGACACAGTATTGCAAACAGGTTTCAAATTTATTTACATTGGGTTTCATTTAGGCATACACGTTTCTTTTTTTATTAGAACACCTAAAATTTGGCTGAGCCTGGATGTGCTTATTTTTTTAGCAATTTTCAGCCTAAAATGTTCTTAATTTTTCAGACTACTTTAAAAATCGACTATATCGTGCAAAATAAAGAGCACTTAAAATTGGTAAATTTTGGACAATATTTGACTCTCGGTTTTAGAAAATCCATCCCTAAGTTCGGTTAAAACTTACAGTTTCTTGTCATTTTTTTCCAAACTGAGGCTGGGCATGTTTTTACGATGTTCTTAACGAATTTTAGCCTCAATGTTCTTATAAAGTGGGTTCTAATAAAAAATAAAACGTGTAGGGTAACAGTTCATAAGCCTCATTATGCTTCATAGCAAATTTTTTTCTCGAGCTTTAGCTTTGCTATGCTTATGTAATGTGAAATTGAGTTGTCTCGGATTTTATTTCTGTTAAATTTTTTATACTTCGTAAACTGAAGCTTAGCATAAGTTTTTCCAAAATTTAAGTCTGAATATGCTTATAAGCGTTATGCTTATAAAAAGGGTGTACTTATTGTCTCAATACTACGCTTTTTTATAAAAATGTTCTCTATAAGAATATTCATGATGTGATTAGCCAAAAAATTAAGAATAATATTAAAGATATTCACAAGATAATACAATAGAGTCGAATACGTACAAGGAACACAAATCTGTTCAAGTTAAGGAAATTTCGAGTTATGGAGTATTATAAATCGTTTTTAACTGAAGGGACCATAAAACTTGTTCGAGTTATGGAGACATTCCCAGCTATAGAGGTTCGAGTTGCAGAGGCTCCATTGTATAAGAATATTCGGTGAAATTGGCCAAAGTATTTAAGAATATATATGTTGGGAATATCACAAGATAATATAACAATAATTATAAGTTTTACGATCGGCTGAAGTGTTCACCCAATCAGATATCAAATTTTGTCTCATCGAATAGGTGGGTTTACATGTTCAACTAAAAAAAAACGCACAAAAATGGTGAACACAAGAACCTAACAGATATACTAGGCTTAAAAACTCAAAAAGTTAAGAACATCCGAAGACTTAACAACATTTTTAGACGTTCTTATAAGAAAAAACTTGTATCGTTGCAAGGGTTTTGATGAGTGTATTCTTCTGTCATCTTCAGGGTCAAAACACCAATTTAACTTGACATCAAGTGCTACTTTAGCAGACAATGAAATTTATACATGTGAAGCTACCCATAATTCATCAGCATCTATGAATTCAACTGGACAAACACTCTCAGTTCAAGGTATGACAAATTTAAAGAGTTTTTTTTTTAGAATATTTTTCTTCAAAAGTAGAAACGATCATTTCATAGTTTTTCACGCAAAAGCAAAATCGATCATCAGACTCTGTATCAATGACTAGGCTGCACGCACCCTCTCTGATATGCTTTGATATGGCGTTTACGCATCCCCTGATGTGTTCATGCCTGAACTTAAAAAATGGCTTTCTATTCGGATAGGTTCAAAAGGTTGAATGGTTCGCGTTGCTCATAGGTCCAGACCCCCGGTAGAGGATTGATTAATGAGCGACCTCACATGATGTCAGTAACACTTAATAGGTTACTGCTAACGATTCATATAAAAGAAAAGAAAGCTAAACCTTATAGCAACATAACTTA
Organism: Clytia hemisphaerica; assembly: GCF_902728285.1. Taxonomy (NCBI): domain Eukaryota; kingdom Metazoa; phylum Cnidaria; class Hydrozoa; order Leptothecata; family Clytiidae; genus Clytia; species Clytia hemisphaerica. The sequence continues at coordinate 962,261 of NW_027103621.1, forward strand.
TCTTTTAGAAATTTTTGCTAAACCCACAATCTCATTTGGATACAAATCTGCATTCAAAACTGGAGATAAAGTTGTTATATCATGTTCAACAATTGTTCGCAAAGAAAATACGGAAGCTTTATACTCTATCCGAAACAAAAACGACGAAGAAATATCAGCTACTAACAATATTACCATTGACCCTATCAAAACTGAAAACCAAGGCAAACACTCATGCCGTGTCACTGCTAACGGTATTACTAAAGACTCTGGTGTAAAAACACTTTTTGGTGAGTTATTAATGGACATCATTTAACGTGAATCCTACCATTTGTTGACACAGCATTTTTAATAGGGGGAGTCGTTAGTGCTGTGCGAGCACAAATTTTGAGAGATTATTCTAGTCAGGCGGCGATCCAGGATCACCCTTACAATTAGTAAATATGGATTTTTATTTTATTTTCCCATCATAATGGTCCCTTGGGACCCCAAAACCGGTTTTTGCCAAGCTGGCAAAGCTGAGGAAAATTTTTTTATGGGGGCTTAAAGGGGGTAGGGTCATTTTAGCCTGGGGGTCCTTAGAAAGTCGATTTTTGAAGTTCTCATTTAGCTAAAACTGATTGTACCATCAGATAGAGCTTGAAGAGTAGATCTCCAAAATGGGGTCATTTGTCTCATTTAGTGGACTTACTCCCCCTTCATCGTTTTGGAATTGAGATATTTGAGTTTGAAATTTTACTGACTCAGCAGAAAAGGGCAAAAACGTTGAAAAACGCTGAGTCAGCAAAATTTCAAACTCAAATATCTCATGATCTAGCCTAGGAAACCCTTTAAATGACCCCTCTGATCGATAGTACTCTTTCGAGACGCATCTGTTAAAACTGGTATCTTTCGCTGACGACGTCAGCACAAAATATTGCATTTTTGAAGACGTATCGGCCAATTCCGGGGGAGTAAGTCCACCAAATGAGACAAATGACCCCATTTTGGAGATCTACTCTTCAAGCTCTATCTGATGGCACAATCAGTTTTAGCTAAATGAGAACTTCAAAAATCGACTTTTTAAGGACCCCCAGGCTAAAATGACCCTACCCCCTTCAAGCCCCCATAAAAAATTTTCCCCAGCTTTGCCAGCTTGGCAAAAACCGGTAATGAGAAAATAATGAGAAAATCAAATAAAAACCCTTATTTAATACTTGTAAGGGTTGATGCAAAAAAGCCCTTTTCGCCGCCGGACTATTCTGTTTTATCAGCAAAGAGAAGACAAAATCTTTATAATACTGTTTCATCTTTATTTTTAAGTTAATCTGGGTCTTTCCATCCCAACATCCGCAACAGTCAATGAAGGTTCCGCCCTCTCTATCAATTGTACATTGGGCGGAGGGGAATCTGGTGCTAGCTTTACATGGACAGAAAATGAATCTCTAATCCCTGGACAGACTTCACAGATGTTGAGAATTGAGAATGTTAACCGTACGATGCATCAATCAGAATATCAATGCAATGCTGTATTGGGTGCCTTCAATGCTGCATCGAACACAGCTAATCTCACTGTTAACTGTAAGTATATTTTTATGGGGAACTAACTTTGTGGTTTTTCTTATTTTTCTGGAAACTTTCGTTCTACTGTCAGAGTTTTGGAGAAAGACTCGAAATATTCCCTTTAATATTCTTGAAAAATCTGTGGAAAGTAAAAAAGAGAGGCGATTTCATAGAAAATACAAATAGACTACTTTAGATGAAAATCCCAAAATTATGTTTGAAACCTTTCTAATATTTTGTCGAAAACGCTTAATATAAGTTACATTTTAATCTAGTGGCCTTAATTACCATGTTCACAATTCTTTCCCTCTCTGCGAAGTATAAAAAGATGCTTTTCCGCCTTAGAATTTAGTAAATTTCAGCAAAAATTTTGAAAAATCTCGGCAAATTTTCCGGCTCAGAGGAAATACTTTCCTTTCACCACTGTATGTGAATTAAAGTGGACATAAAGTAGGCTGTCTAAAGTCAGTGTATAGCCCACTTTTGACGTCAATGCAAGTCTTCTTTCAATTTTTTCAAGCAAAGATTTTAACTACCAATTTTGTACCCTCTTTCTGCCTACTCTAACAATTAGAATAGGCAGGGCAGAAAGTCGGCCGTCTAAACTAGAGCTAAAAAAGGCTGGTCTCCACTTTCGCACGACATGAGCGAAAACTTTTTGACTTTTTTGTAAGGTTATTGGTCGGTTTAAAAATAAAGTAATTCCATTGGTCGAAATTGACGTAACGGATGAAAAAAGTTAAACTTTTTGTTTGTTTGTATAAACGTAATCTTTTCTTCAGGCAAAAAAAGTTTAAGAAAAAAAACTGTCGCCCATTTCGCGCGAAAGTGAAGACCGGCCTTAACAGACTATATATAAAGAAAAATAAAAAAGTTATAGATTTTTTAATCGATTTATTTTATCTTTAAGATTTGGACAAACCAACAATCGCTGGTAATACGAAGGTCAATGAACATGATGTTTTGTCGTTACAATGTGTTTCAACTGGACGACCAACCATCACTACTTATAAGTGGTTCTTGAACGGTATGGTCATCCTGACTTCTTTTCTGCCAGGCTGCACGTTTTCTTTTATAAGAACAAACTATGTAAGAACTTAAGGCTTCGATGGTCAGAATAATAAGAACAAGTTATGAACATTTTAAGTCTTGGCGGACTCTAAAACTTTCAATTTCTTAGCTGAAAATGGGCAATAATACTCTAAAATTGGCGACAATAAAAAGATGCTTTTCCGCCTTAGAATTTAGTAGGCAAACTTTCCGGCTCAGAGGAAAAAGTTCGCTTTGACCAGCTGTAAATAAAGCCCGGTCTCCACTTTCGCACAACATGAGCGAAAACTTTTTGACGTTTTTTCATGTTAAGGACATGTTTAGGCTTAAAAAAAAACTCAAAAAGTTAAGAACATCCAAGGGTTTCAAAATGTTGGATGGATGTTCTTATAAAAAAACGTGTATCGGCCATTTTTACACTGTCTCTTATTGGCGTTATATTTTCTTCACTGGTGTAATAAGGGCAATAGTGATCTTATGTATTCGAGATAAATCGAGGGGGACGGTATAAAACAAAGTTGACATGTCTCCAAAATCACCGTCGACTTTGATCGACGACGGTAAAAAAACAAATATCATCGTCTGTTTAGGTGAGCAAGGCGTAGGCCGTACATCGACTATCGACTTTGTTTTGTATCATCTCACTTACCGTCGCCCTCGATATCCTCTGATACATGAACTAAATCGCAAATATTGTATCTCCATAGGTACTGAAATCGTGGATGCAACTAATCAAAGATATGAGAAAGCTGGCTTCGAACGATCAATGTCTGGTGATTACTCGTGTGAGGTGTCCAATGGAGAATTGAACCAGAAATCAGATAATGTAGCTGTCATGGCCTTGTGTACGTATAATTATTATTATAAGAAATATTCCAATTCTGAGTATATAATTATCGGATACCGTTTCCGTTTCCATAACTCAAAACTTCTTTAACTGTAATATAGACTAGAGTCAACTTTTGGCTGAACTTTGCTTTTTGAAAAATTTTTATGACGCTGAGTTCAGTCAGGTAGACTAGGAGAGTTTGGCAAGTTCGCCATTTTGAGAGAAAATGTTGAAAATCCAAATAACAATAAAACTTCTTTGAATCCCTTATTCTCAAATAAAAACATTGCTTCATACTGTTTTTACCTTCCAAAAACAACTAAAATCTAGCGGACTGTTTTACAGTCCTCCTAAGGAAAGGCATATTACCATATACTACCGGGCCACTTAATCGCTCCATCCAGTCTATAAAGCTTTAAGTGGACCCCGGGCTAACTGTAATACTTAATCGGAGAAAATGGTGGAAAAGTGACAGAGATTTTAAATTTTTAAGAGCGTTTGAAATTCTCCGACATTTAATAACCCGATAAGGTTCTTCCCAGATTTTTTTAACCCCCGGCCACAAATCTTTACCTGAAATATACCCCAGTCGAAAAAAAATTTTTTACGCCTTCATTAACCGAAATTAATGCTTTATGTGTGGAATTACGAGATTTCCAGGCCAGTGAAGGAAACCATTTCTTTTGAAAAATTTAGTCGGTTTGAAGTGACTAAATTGTGACCAATTTCAAATTTTGCTTCAGGGAAAAGTGACAATTTTTTTCCCGTCGAAGTTTTTCCACGACTAGCTAAGGCCAAGGCCCTTTTAGGTAACAAACCCTTAACAAACAAGTCTCATAAGCTAAAATTCGCTTTGCCGTAATGAGGCTGCACTACTACAAAATTACTTTAAACCATGAAATGTCACTCCGTAACACCTCAATTAAGAAAAGATTGTTACTTTTTTCTAGCAAGGGGTAAAAAAGAAACAGGGTGGCACTCCTCGGTCCATTATCTCATATTATGTCATTGGCACTTAGATGATACAAAATATGATTTACTTCATTTACACGACTTAAAAAAAAGAGATCTCGTTATTTTATCTTCCATAATATTTCCACTTTAGTGGAACCAATTACCTAAGAAGTTGAAATTACATGACATTCAAACTCTAGCCAATTTTAAAACAGAGATAAAACGTTGGAAAGGCTCTAAATGCTCGTGTAACATCTGTATGTAATTAGCCCTAAGTCGTCGTTTTTACTTATTATTTTGATATTGTTGGACTTTATTAGTTATAAATTTACTTGATTTGTAATTACGTTACCCCAACATTAAAGAAAGACATTATTATATATTATTATTATTTTACAGATCTCGGTACTCCAACCATTACAGTCAACCCGACAGACGGTATCCCCGTTAAAGAGAACAACAACCTCACTCTAACATGTAACATCGCCAGTGCAACATCCCTCAACAGATCTTCTCTTAATTACAACTGGACTAAAGGTGGTGAATCCCTTTCTACGAATCAAGTATTGGAATTAGTGAATATCAAGAAACAAGATGCTGGCAATTATACTTGTACTGTCACCAGTGATGCTACCTCACTGTCAGCAATGGCAAACGTAAATGTTATAGTGCATTGTAAGTTCGACAGACGATTTCATTAAATTTCGTTTGGATTAATTTTCGCGATTTTTGCAAATGTTTGCCTTTTTCGCGAAAATTAGTTCTCGCGAAATATTTAGAATCCAAATTTTGGTCAAAACCCCTAGGAAAATGAACGAAATTGTGTAAAAAAGAGGCCTATTCGCGAAATTTTGCCTACGTGAAAATTATTCCACTTATGGTTGAAAAATCAAAATATTAAAGACATGACACTTCAAGAGGCCGATTCGCGAAATTTTGCCTACGTGAAAATTATTCCACTTAGAGTAAAACCTAAATCAAAATATTAAAGACACGAAACTTCAAGAGGCCGATTCGCGAAATTTTGTCTACTTGAAAATTATTCCACTTAGGGTAGAAATCAAAATCAAAATATTGAAGACAGGAAACTTCATATTGAAGGACTTATAAGAACACGGATTGGCTGGAATATGCCAGAACACCAAGTTACCTTTTATCGGCCAAAACTTAGTCGGCCTTAATTTTAGTCGGCCTTAATTTTAGTCGGCCTTAATTGTTAGTCAGCCCTAATTTTAGTCACCAAGCCAAAATTTAGTCACTTAGGGCCGACTAAGTTTTGGCCGATAAGGTATATAAATTACATAAAATAGAATGTTCCAAAAGTTAAATTCAATAATTCTTTGAAACTTTTTTTGATTTTCGAAACGAAATTCTCATAAATTGAATACTAGATTTGATAATAAAAGACTTTTAATGTTGTTTCGATTTGTTCCATAGTTGCCCCTCATGGTATTTCAATCTCTGAAGAAGGCCGCCAAGTGTTACTCAAAGGAAGTTTGTTCAACGCCAGGTGTTCTGTAGACAGTCTTGGATTGCCAATTGGTGAATTGAAATGGTTTAAAAAAAAAACATCCATTGTAAAAACTGAGGAATCTAGAGACCTTTACCTTAGTTTTGTCGGCGATGGGGTACAGAGAGGAGATTCGAATACTTACCATTGTGAGGCTACAAATAGCATTGGAACGGTGAAGAGTAATAACTTGACCATTGTCGTCACAGGTTTGTATAATTCGACATTTTTCCGTATTACTTCGAATAAACGCCCCCTCGAATAAACGCCCTTTCGAATAAACGCCCCCTTCGAATAAACGCCCCCTTCGAATAAACGCCCCCTTCGAATAAACGCCCCCTTCGAATAAACGCCCTTTCGAATAAACGCCCCCTTCGAATAAACGCCCCCTTCTAGGAGGGGCGTTATTTGAAACAAGTAGCTGTAATGGAGAATCGTGTGGAGGAGAACTTAAATATGTGGTAATAATTGTATTCTTTCAGTATTCAAACTAATTTTGATCCATTTTTACATCGCTAAAAATGACATTTGAACCAGTTCGAACTGAAAGAAAACTAAAAGGCAAAACAAGGCTCCCATTTATTTTATTAAAGAGGCCTTGGTCAAAGGTTATTTAATAAACGCCCCCTTCTTTTAAACGCTCCCTCGAATAAACACCCCTCCTAAAATCTAATAAATTTAACAAACGGCCGGGGTGTTTATTCGAAGTAATATGGTATTTGACACTCTTCATTATTCTATAATATTGGAAGTCACTGTCAACAAGAAACTCTCATAAACCACGCTCTTCTGTTCGAAACGATCCTTTATTCGATAAAAATACAACTCCTCCTTGAAAATCGAATTAGAGAGTGTTAACTGGTGTATTAGCAAATAATTTTAGACCTTTGTTAAGCAAGAAACCCACCCATACGCATAACTCACTAGCTTATATCTTTGGAACCTTTTTTAACAAAAAGTTTTACCTCAAAGAAAATATTTGGCTAATTGAAATTAAGCTCTTTTAATTAATGAAAACTCGTTCCAAGCCTAAATGATCAAAGTACCTTTATTTATTTCTAATTTTTGCTTCAAATTTATTTTATACGCTTATATTCATTTTGAAATATTGCAATTAACCACGAGTTCTTTACAGCTTTTACGGAACTCGATATGACATTACGTTGAAATCTTTGAAAATACCGTTCTTACTTCAAAATTATAACTTTATCATCTCGACTTTGGAAAAGAATTAGACTAAAAGATTTAGAGGTTTTGCTCAAAACCATTGAAGTAATGTACAGGAAAAATATCTCAAACTACCTGGTTATCACTTTAAAATACGTTATTCTTTATCCCTTATTTACAGAGGTTCCAGATGCGCCGACTAAAATCTACCATATCGCCGCGTCCAATCACATCACCCTTTATTGGACCGCTCCCTTTGATGGAAACTCTGATATCATTCGATATGAGGTAATAAAAAAAAATGTTTTTTCATGATTGTTTTCATATTATTGCTGTAAAACAAGGTTTTTGGCTCACAATACTAGCACCAAAAACATTTGTAGAATTACAGAAAGTTTTGAATAACGAAAATTGTTTTCTACTAGCCAGCAAAGGGGACCAATATTTCAATTCAAATCAAAGTGGTGGGCAAACCTCCGGCAAGTTCTCTTACGGAGCCATGGGGCCAATGAAGTAGAAGCCGAAGGGCTAGAAGTCAATCTCTTTGGTAGGATTTGAAGCCAACAAATCCTACCAAAGTTGCGCAGCCTTGAGCGACTTGCCTGGTTTCTACACAAATGACAGATTGAAACTAAAATTTACCGCTAAATTTCGAAAAAAATATCAATCGTAAACAAAGGAATTGCTAGATTCAATCTGTCGACAAAAATACGGCGCATTTTTTAAGGCTTCACTTTTTCTTGCCTTAGAAAGGTTAGAGATTCTACTCTAGCCCTCCGGGCTTTAAACTCAATGGCAATGGCCTTTAGTGTCAATACGTGCCATGCACGGAGTAATCAGAATCTACTCGGAGATTAAAGACCACTGTGCAATCCACGTAAAATATCCACTCTCGTTTCCAGGTCACTTACAAAGACGAAACAACTGATGGAGGACCATTGATTCTCAACGTCACCACGGTTCAAGCAAAAATCGATAATCTTCAACCCAATAGAAATTACAATATCACCATAATTGCTGTAAATGGGATTGGAAAAGGAGTAGCCTCCAATGTGGTTACTATTTTCACTGAGGAATCTGGTAAATACATATGATTTGTTGGTATATGTTTTTTTCTTTTCTTTTAATAAGCATACAAAAATCCAAAAGCTGACTCGGAAATTCTTAGATCGTGAGGCTTTTTCGCTAACTCGGGAAATTAAATCGCTGCGAAAAATTTTAGATTAGATTTTCGGCTTTATAAATACCCTGTATAAAGTTGCTATTATAACAAGTGAATTTTGGTTGATTCAAGAAATAAAACCCCGCGTAAAATATTTGAAAACACAAATCCGCGAAAATAAATTCCTTTGAAAATTTTTCTGACTCACGAAGTTGATTCGGTTAAAGTTAACCAGTTACTTAGTTAACCCTTTAAGTACCAATGACGAGTATACTAGGGATGGGCTATATAGGAGGGTGAAGCCTTCCTGTAATGTCCAGTTTGAGTTAGAAATTGTCATTTTTGGTCTAACTCGTAGGAATTTGATCGGGTTTCATGGTCAAGCCAAAAAAAATCATAAGTAAAGGGTTAAAGAAGTTTAAACTGGAGTTGAATGTTTTTTTTTCTCCTAATGCCAGCAAAAAAAAACTCATTAATTTATTTCATATTTTATGTCCAAAAATTTCCTTATTTTTCAGCTCCTACTGAACCTCGATCACTCACTGCTAAACATAATCAGACTGGAAGACAATTAATCTTCTCATGGCAAGAACCTTTGCCAACCAATGGTGACATCATCAAGTACAGTGCATGTCGGTTACTAGTGGTGAAAGATAAAGTGGATGTATCAGGTCAAACAAAACATTGTGAAGATACAGATGGAAAAACTACAACAAAAACTTTCACCGGCCTTGGTAAAAATTGTGTTCGAATAGAAAGCTTCTTGATCCGTTTAATTTTAATTTTATTCAGTGTTTTTTCAACACTTGCTGTCCTTCTTCACCATATATCTTTCAAAAATCTTTATATATCATTCACAGAATCCCCCAGGGGAATATCCCTTCTGTGCACTTCTTTTTTCAGTCTGCGCCACAATTAGTTTTATGGCGTGAGGGTGCTAAGCAATTCGATCTGCCTTGCCAGGGTGCAGTATACAGTGCTGACGAATCCTAATAAGGACGAAATGCATATGCTGCTCTGCCACCCAAATTTCCTGAAAGAAGACGTTTGGACAGAAATTCTATGAATTTCTTCAGATACATATCGTACAAAGTCTCAGATGTGAACGTACAAAAAGAGGCTTCTCCGTCTAAAAAAGTCAATCTGACAAGTAAAACCTTGGTTTACTGTTAGTGTCTGTAGCGTAAAGATACGATAGAGCATTCGGCATCGGTGGGCTCGACTGGAGAGTGAAGGGTTAGTGGTGAAATGTGGGAATGAAATAGCGCTCTCCTTTACTTTCGGATAGATAGCCTTGGAAAAGGGAGCCTTCGGGTCGCCCTCGACTGCGGTCGCAAACTTTTTACATACCGATGAGCTCTTGCGCCGAGAGGGTTTTGTTACAGTCGAATAAAGTCAAAAATAAACCAGCTGCGCTGGAAAGTCAGCCCAAAATGCTTAGAAGGCTTAGAATGATTAATAGGAAGCTCAGATAAGAAATCTGGCTTTGTTAAAATCTGAGCAGCTTGAAAGAACGTATCTATTTGCTTGAAACGTTCAAAAGAAAACATAGTAGTGCATAGTGGAATCCGTATCCCGAAAATAATCCGAAATCGGAATTAAAAATGAAAGTCTTAACGGCCAGGGATGAGCTGGAGTTTTTATAAGATACTTCACTAATTGGTCATTTGTAAATTAGTTCAAAATGATCTCTATAATTCGAATCTTTCTCTAATTCGAAATAAACTTAAAGTCCCTTGAAGATCGAATTAGAGGGAGGTATGTAACTTTAGACATTAATCCAGCCCTTAGAAACGTTCCGTTTTTTTTAAGAATCTTTTCAAAATTTTCTTTTTTAGAACAATTCAGTAAATACAAGTTATTTGTAAAAGCGCACAATAGCGTTGGAATGAGTGAAGAAGTTTCAATCAACGCTACAACGTATGAGGGAGGTGAGTAAAGGGCTACATACACTACACAATATATTGTCAGGCAATATATTGATAATATATTGCTGAGTGCCGGCAATATATTGAAAAAGTGTTCGCAATATATTGTCAGCTCGATTTGCAATATACCAACAATATAGGGGGATTGTTTACAGAAAAAAAATTCATTTTTAAAATAGGGAACCTGTTGTTTACTTCGTACATTACAGTCCGCAATCCATGTTGTCGAATATTGCTCACCAATATATTGTGTAGTCGAAATAACCCTTAAACGTTTTAAATTGGAACATTCTTAGGTATTCCAGAAATTTGAAGCTAAGATTTTTCAATTTGTTCTGAGGTTTTTGGAAAAACTTTACAAGAAAAATGTCCTATAGAGCATAGGCAGTTTTAGACCCTGTCGAAGTTATCAGATGAAGAGATTTGTAATTGTAATTTCATTGTCTTTTAACGTGCGCTGCACTCCTTCGCATGTTTCCGACGTACTTGCTCTATTGTCTTAAATTCCTCAGTGTAGAGTGCCCAAAAAATGACGAGAAAACTTAAATTGTTGAAGCGGTAATTTATTTTAATTATGGCAAGAACTAATCTCGGCGAAATTATGGCGAAATTCACCTAATTAGTTTCCGCCAAAATTAACTTCCTTTAACGTACGAAATTTCAATTTATTTCATTTTTTTTTTTTAGTTCCAACCGAAGTACGAAACTTTCAATTGAATACATCTACAACAACAAGTTTGACCGTTCAATGGGACGAACCCACCAATATCTTTGGAGTGCTAACTGGATACATGGTAAAGCTACCGTGTTATACTTATATATCTAATTTATTAATGCGAATAGGTTACCCTCGGGTTTATAACATCCGTTTATAAGGTTTTGTTTTTAAATAAGAGTAATATCGTTTGCTTACTCATCAGTTTTAATTCAAAAGCTTTTTAACAGTGAATTGACACGGATGTGGAGCAAGATTGATCAGAAAGAGGAAAAGAGTAACATTTTTTTTACTTATATCAGCATAATATTACAATAGGCAGGCACTGCTCTGATATGAAATATCTGTCTGATATGAAACGGGAACACTTAAAAAACAAAACCTTTAACAAAATTTGAGCCGAAGTCGAACGATTCGAACTGCACAGGAAGTATTTTTTATAATACTTTCCAGGTGAAAGGACCGATATTTTAGTTCAAGTAACAGAGGTTCAAATTAGAGAGGCTAGAATTTAGAGAGTCGATTTTAGTTTTAACAAACATCGCGAGTTAATTAATAAGCAGTTATTGGACAAAGTCGAATCCAATATGCAAAAATATTGGGCGTGCAAGAAAAGGAAGCCTCGTCCAATATCTTTTCTCGTAGCCCAATATTTTTCATATTGGATGAGACACCGTCCAAATAAATGGTTTATTACCCGTCCATTGCGAAAATATTTCTCGTTTTCAACTATAATTCCAATTTATAAGCTTGTAAATCAGGTTTTTTGGTAGTTTTTTATTCAAAAGTCTTATTTTTATTTTGTGACGTAACGTCAAAAAGATGCTCAATTGTCATTGAACTCGCTGTGTGACGTCAATTTTTGAAATATGTAGCCAATCAAATGTCGCTATTTACGCGCGTCGGATAACAAACTTGTTTATTTTCTACAGGTCAGATATGGTCTAGCAAACTCTGGTTCTTTCAGCCTCGTCCCAGCATGTCGGATGACCCGATTAAGACAATGCAAAATTGATGGTCTGTTGGCTTATACAGATTATGACGTTCAGATTGAGGTCAAGAATGATGTTCATAATAATGTTACAACCCTAAAATTCAAGACTAAAACTGGAGGTGTGTATGCACAGATATCTATAAAAAAGTACAATCATGGACAAAAATTGTGAGACAAGGGTAGAATAGTAATTTAAAACTAAGCTTCACCCCTCCCTTCCCCCAGTGACAATGTTGAAGGGCATTGGAAAAGTCGGTGGGAAAGCCGTTCGCACTAAACATTGCCACTGGGGGGAAGGGGGGGGGTATTCTATTGTTTTTCCATCATTTTTCAGTCTTTTTTCTCAAACATTAATGTCCATGATTGTAGATAGTGATACCTTGCTATCCTTTCAAAGCAACTATAGGTGAAGCAAATTGATGAGCTATCTTTGTTAAACAAAGACGGCAGTAGAAACCTTCGTTTTGACTATAGTTGAAATATTTTGACGCTACCACGAGTTGAACATTTGAGGACCTCTATAATATAAACTCTGGAATAAGCTATATTCGCCATCTTTCTTTGAAATCGATACTCGAAAAGAAGACAAAGAATTAATTACAACGTTAATCAATACAACAATACAAAAGAAATAAAGTTTTTAAGGAAAATTTATTGTAGCTTTATCACATGTATCGAGTAGCCGATCAACGATTTTGGTCGGCCGAGATTTGAGAAACTGCCTCTATGGTTTATATATTAATATTTTATTTCAGATCCACCACCCTTCTCGGGGAATCTACCCGCACCAAATAAAGATGACGTCACAACAAATTCGTTTACCGTCAAGTTGATCGAATTCGATGAAACCAATGGTCCTGTTAAGTAAGTCTGGCTTTATGGGTCATATACCTTATCGGCCCCTTTTACGCCGGCCCTTATAACGCCAAAGCTCAATTTGTTCCATTTTTAGCCAGGCGCTAATTTAATTCCAATCCCTTACCCCGGCCCTTATTACACTAGCGACGAAAAAGTAACAACGAAAAAGTCCATAATCAAAGTTGCAACAAGGCAAATTCTTTTTGCTAAAGTTTTTAAGCTTGTGTAGCAACATACCTTAGATTTTTACTTCTCTTTGAACCAAAATATTAATTGTTCCTGCATTAAACCTTTCCTTCTCCACCTTTAAGACGTTACATCATAGTCGCAAAGAAACTGAAGAGCAGCGTCACGCCGACTGTTGATCCGTACACGTACACTGAAGACGACATTAATAACGGCAACGACGGACTTTTCGTCGTTAAAATAATCACAGATCGTGCATTATTTGGTACAACCGTCACCATTAAATCGACGTCGACGACTTCTAAACGGCGCAGAAGAGGTAAGAGTGTTTCTTTGGATTTGAAGCCTGAATATGTTTTTGGAATATTTTAAAGTTTCAAGCCTAAAAAAGGTTCTTAAAAAGTCTAAGGTTTCAAGGCTAAAAATTTCCATAAAATGTTCTTGGAATATTTTAAGGTTTAAAGCCTAAAAACGGTTCTTAAAAAGTTTAAAGGTTTCGAGCCTATAAAATTCGTGGAAATATTTTTTGAATATTTTTAAAGTAAGGTTTAACGCCTAAAACTGTTCTTAAAATGCTCTAAGTTTTATATCTATTTATTTATTTTGTGAGGAAAAGCTGCATGCTCTATAGTCCACAAAGCCTGCCGATATTTTTTGGACCTACCCCGGTGGGGTGGAGGTCCTATAAATTAACCCGTGTTCGTTAGTTAGTTAGTTACCAACTTTTCTCGAGATTGGCTCATTCAATTTTTCTGATTTTTTGCACAAAGGTGCATTACTATAAACCCTCGAATGTGACGGAGCCCGATTTTCGAAAAAAAAATTTTTCCGGCCGGTAGAACCGGAAATGTCCCGAAAAAAGCGGTTTTTTGAGATTTTCTCGAGATTTTATCATTAGTTTTTTGCGATTTTTTTGGCACATAGATGCATTAGTACTGCCGAAAAGGTGTCGAAAACCGTTTGCCGAAAAAAAATTTTTTCCGGTCTGTAGAACCGGAAATGTGCCGGAAATCGTCGTTTTTTCACATTTCCGTCACATTTTTTCAACTTATTTAATTGTTTCTTTACAGAAAAATGTTCTTTATGATGATGCCCAAAACTTAGCATCGTTTGATTTCCAAAAAAATCATCCTTTGAATCCGGAACTCCTTAAAAATCGCCGGAACAGCCGAAAACCGGCGTAAAACGGTTTTCCTTCATTTTTTCAACTTATACTCGACAGATTTTCATGATTTTTTGCACAATGATGTAAAATGGCAATGCCCAAAATGTGACAGAGCCCAATTTTCGAAAAAAAAATTTTTCCGGCCGGTAGAACCGGAAATGTCCCGAAAAAAGCGGTTTTTTGAGATTAAATTCTAATTATTCGTTTTATAAATAGGTAGGTCCATTAAAGTATTACTTGTTTGACCTTGAAATCGTTGTTTAAGTTTCCTTCCTGATTATCTCAGAAGGTTCTATACAGAGTTTTGAATTCAAAAAATATAGCCCCGAGGAGAGTGGGGGATAGAACATCCAGCTATGTTGTGCAAGCTTGTTGGTTCAATCCCTGGACAATACCGACGCTTATTTCAAAATAGTACTTGATACCTATTTGATTAATGCTCGTCAGCTACATGAAAGAATCAAGGGTGAGTGGTGAAACCCAGGGAAAGGAGTGGCACACTCCTCTATCTTTGGGTAGACAGCAAGAAAAAAGGGAGCCTTTGTGTCACCCTCGACTGCGGTCACAAACTTACTTACTTACTTACTTACAAAATTACCCCACATCGAAATGTTCATTTCAGATATTACAGAGAAATCGTTTACACTTGAAGCAGATACTTACTACACGACGTTCATTCGTGGTGAAACTGAAGATGGAAACCACCGAACAACCACCTGGTATACACCTATTCGTCTCGCAGCTGATGGCTTAGGTAAGGATTGACCTTCCTAGACTAGAGTCAACTTCTGACTGAACTTGCTTTCTGATGATTTTGATGGCGAAGTAGTGAAGTGATACTAGACTAAGGGGTAGTGCCATCTTCAATTTTTTCACTTTTCGTTTTTCAAAATTATAAGAAAACAACAAATCAATAAAATATATTCTATAACCTCATCAAAGTTGACTTACTGACTTACGCTTATCAAGAATTATGCTCCTCTTTAAACATTGATAAATTAATGTGTTCCGAAATGGATGTACAAGGTCTGAGTTTTTCTTAACTTCAATATAATGCTTGCCAAAATATCAAAATTATGTGCTAATTTGATGTTTAAATTACATTTTCCTTCTCATACGAGAAACCTTGCTTTGACCACTGTAAAATTTCTCCCACGCTAGATTTTCTCCGATTAATTTTAGCGGGATGATGACTAAATTTTTCTTCCTTGTGTATTACCCCTTGCATTCAATATCAAACAAACAATCTCATTCTCTCCGGTTTTTTTATGATATTTCTTGGTCTTGGCTTCTTGGTTTTTTAATGAATTAAATTTTTTGTTAATTTTTTTCGCCTAGCTGTTATTTTTCTCAGAATTCGGTTAGAATTATGGTACAAGGATTAGTAATATAAAACTTCATACAATCAATGATATCGTCTTCACTACATGATAAAAAATCGTAATTAATGGATGAACAATGCTTCAATATTTCAGGAGCTGGGGCAATAGCTGGTATTGTGGTAGCCATTGTTCTCATTGTGTTCTTAATCATTGTTCTATGGTATTGTCTATATTACCGAAGAAACCATGCTAAGAAAGAAGGACATATTGTTCAAATGTCGAACATGGCTAACAAAAAATCCGTTAAAATTCCGAGTAAGTCTATTTACGCGCTTTTCTTTTATAGTAAGATATTGTTTTTAGATTAGACTGACATTGTGGCGTGCCGTGGCACTCATTAGATTCGGCCCCATGTAAGTATTGCTTTCCCAGTGTCTTTGGAGTGCCATGGTATACGCAATGGCTTGGTAGCTCGGGTCTTTCTTCCATCGCCTTGATTCCTACTCCTTTGGGAGTAAGACCCATCCCGAATGCATTCAATTATTCGATTGAAAAGGTGCGGCGTTTGTTTTAACAATTTCTGGAATTTCTTATGCTGGGATTGTTCTGAAATTTTATTTTTCGATTTTGATCAAAATTGAGCATCATGCTTTAAGATGAGAGTGCTTAGAGTGTTTGGGGTAAACGATACTCGTGTCTTTAGTATATTTTGAAAACTCAAGGCTGGTTCACTTAAATGACACGTGAAAACTTGCTTCGTCTCTATTTCACACTTTGCTCTGATTTTTACGAGGTGCCGTTCCTTCCAAACTTGAGCTTGAATTGACAAAGCGCTTCTTCTTCAAAAAAAAAGGACATACAGTACCACAAACATCGATATCCTAATGAAAAGCCCGATGCTGGGTTACTTAGCTAATTAGCTCAAATTATTTTCTCTGGTGTGAATAAAGCCTTTTTCCAGGTTAGGAAAAAGTCATTTTTCCAAGGCTTGAAGAGGTGTCAACATTCCAGGGCTGTAACAGCCCTGGAATTTAGCAATTTTCCAGGTGGGAAATTGGTCAATTTCCAACCCTGGAATTCGATAGTTTTTTCATGTGTAGATGGTTCGAGCTAGTTTTTTATCAGTTTTGATTAATTTCTAAGTCTTGAGGCGCTATGAGCATATAATGACATTTATCACGCACGAGTTTTATTCTTGAATTTTCCTTTACAGCTGTCGATCCGCATCAGCCGATCGCAACCAACCGATTCGAAGACCACGTGAACCAACTGAAAGCACACAGTAATTATGGTTTCTCCCAGGAATATTCCATGATCAACAGAGAATTAGAATATTCTTATAATTATTCAAGATTACAAGACAACAATATCAAAAATCGGTATGTTAAAAAAAAATTTTGAGGCTAACGTAACCATTTATTTTTTCTATTTTTACGGAATAAATTACTCCTTTGAAACTTTTAACAAAAAACATAGAAAAAATTATAATGTCCTATAACAAATTAAGCTATATAGTTAAAAATCAACCTAACGTCAAAACAACATTCGACATTTAACGTTCATAACGTCCATATAACGTTATATATGAACGTTTAAACAACGTCTTTCGATAACTTAGAGAGTACTTAGCGAGTTCCACTTTGATGGTTTTCGAAAAAAAGGAGCCTTTCAAGTGTTTTGACGCAAATTCGATATTTTTGCTACTGCAGTCTTAGCGAACACCTCACTAAAAACCGGGATTTTTCATCTCGTTTCTTAGTGAGTTCTACTTTGACTTTTGACGATTTTTGAAAAATAGAAGCCTTTCAAGTGTTTTGACGCAAATTCGATATTTTTGCTACTGCAGTCTTAGCGAACACCTCACTAAAAACCGGGATTTTTCATCTCGTTTCTTAGTGAGTTCTACTTTGACTTTTGACGATTTTTGAAAAATAGAAGCCTTTCAAGTGTTTTGACGCAAATTCGATTTTTTCCTACTGCAAGAGCTTCGAAAAGTTTAAAATGACGTCAAAGAATCGAATGTTTGGAGCCCGAAAACCTGGGCTCAAAACATTCGAAAAATTCGCAAAGTGGAATAGACGTTAATTTCGTAGAAGAAACGCGGGTGACGTCTAGTATAGGCTACTGCAGTCTGAGCTTCGGAAGTTTAAAGTGACGTCAAAAAATCGAACGTTTGGAACCTGAAAACGTTACGTTACGTTACTGCGTAAGTAGCGAGTTTAAGCACGGGTTTATTTTGACCGTAAAGTGCGATACCATAGGCCTGTACATAACTTGCCAAAGCTAACCATGCAAGTAAAATCTTATGTACAGGCCTACGGTATCGCATTGAACGGTCTAAATAAACACTTGCTTAACCTCGCTAATAAAAAGCCACGACGTCTGGTATAGACCATCGATGACTGTGTTATTTTATTATTATTATTTATTATTATTTTCCCCCGAATTTTTATGGCCTGAATACTGACGTTAAAAAGTTTAAATCTGTAAGGGAAAAAAAGTCAAATCAAACAAAAATGATTGATGCCAGCGGATAGAGCATCAAATGCTGAGCAAAAAAGTGTACTACAGCATACTCTTACTCAAACAAACAAAGTTATTTACACGTTTTTTTTATAAGAACACCCAAAATTTTTGAAGCCTTAGGATGTCTTAATTGTTTAAGCTTTAAGCCTAAAAATGTTCTTAAAAGATCTTCTTAATTTCACCTTTTGTGAGCATTTTTGTCCATTTTCTTAAGAAATTGGGAAATTGACCATTTTAGAGTCTGTAAAGCCTTCAAATGATTCTTAACTTGTTCTTACTATTTTGACCATCTAAGCCTTATATTCTTATATAGTTTGTTCTTATAAAAAAAACGTATAAAGCTCAAAATTCTTCTACATCCAGTGTAGCTTAGACCAAATTTGACGTCAATTTACTTTACTTTTTTGTCAGATACCACAACGTGCCAGCATATGATGACACACGTGTTACTCTTAATGTTATGGATGGTGAATCGCACACTGATTACATTAACGCTAATTATATTGATGGTAAGAAACTTAAGCTCTGTCGTAGTGCGACCGTAGTGCAGTGGTAGAGCATCCGGCTACGGTTCGCAAGGTTGTGGGTTCAACCCCCAGCTGGGTCATACCAAAGATTCTCAAAATGGTACTTGATGACTCTCTGCTTGATGCCTCTCTGCTTGATGCCCAGTAATTAAGAGAAGGATCAAGGGTAAGTGGAGAAATCCAGGGATGGAGAGTGACGCCCCCCTTACCTTCGGGTAGATAGCTATCGAAAGAGGAGCCTTTGGGTCGTCTCCGACTGCGGTCGCAGACTTACTTATGCTCTTTTAATAGTAAGCAAATTTCTCATATCGCAGTCCTATACACCATCTTTCCTTTTGAGTGTGAGGAAATTTTTGCTATCCTGAATAACTTTATACATAATTTCTCAATTCCGTCGTACTATTGTTACACATGACCTGTTCTTGGGTGTGAGAGCTGTTCAATTGTTGGCTGCTATCCTTAGTCCCAAAAACATTAAATATACAAGAAACCTACTCTCTTTTTTGTATAAGAATCAGTAAGACTCGATCGACTGTTTTTTTTGTTGTTTTTTTTGCCATTTGGAGCCTTTTACTCAGCTGAAGGTGGATTAACATATCATGGTTTCAGCCCACTTTTCAGGTGCCCCCATTGAAGCATAGTGCCCCCAACGAGTTAGGTCCCCTTGAGAAATTGCTCTGAGTTAGGTACCCCCATTCAGCCAATAATTTTTTTGAACTGACACTTTTTGTTCTTTTGTATACCAGAAGATTGTAATCAGTTATGAGTGTGAATGTTAAACGGTTAAACAGAGCCAAAAACACAACTAGCTATCATATTTGCTTATTCTTATCCTGAGGTTTTAGCTTCTCTATGCTAGCACGAGAAGCGCACTCGCATGAGAAAAGCTTTGTTTTTATGCTATAAAGATGGCGGCTATAAATAAAAACAATCACATTTGAAAAATATAGCAAAAGATGACGTGATGGGAAACAAAAGAAACAAGAGAATCGGATGGGGAAACTGGGTGCTTGGGTAAAAAAACTGAATAATTTGAAAATTTTGAAATAATCAATTTGGAAAATATACACAGCCCCAAGAGCCTCCATCAAAACAGCTAGGTACCCCAATGAATAGGTAACCCCAAAGAATTGCAAAATATTAGCCCCCAACCCCTAACCTGGCCTAGGTGCCCTTTAGATTTCTGGGGGGGGGCTGAAACCATGATCATGTGATTAGATAAATAATTAATTATTTTCTGGAACGAAGAAATAACGGTTTTGAATGAAATTGTCAGTAATTTACAAGGCAAGTTAAGATGTTTGATGCAAAAATTTAGTTAAACTAGACTGTTTTGAAACCATTTCGGCAATTTATTGACAATTTAGATTATTGTGTTAGAAGGGTTATTATATATTTAACCTTCTTTGTCTCTCATCAGGTTACGAAAGGAACCGTGAATATATTGCTACACAAGGACCTTTACCTGAAACAATCTTCGATTTTTGGAGGATGGCTTGGGAGAGTGATTCGACTGCTATAGTCATGGTAAGGGAAATATAAACCAAGAGTTTTCTAGGCTCGGAGAGGGTACCTGCGACTTAAGATGAAATCTTGATTGCTGGTATTTGTCGAGGCACGCATACCCCTTTGGATTTTTGTCTAGATTTTACAGGTCCCCTGAATTTGTTTACTATTTTTCATTCATTCGTTCGTTCGTTCGTTCGTTCGTTCGTTCGTTCGTTCGTTCGTTCGTTCGTTCGTTCGTTCGTTCGTTCGTTCGTTCGTTCATTCATTCATTCATTCATTCATTCATTCATTCATTCATTCATTCATTCATTCATTCATTCATTCATTCATTCATTCATTCATTCATTCAATCATTCATTCATTTCAGTTGACAAGAATCGAAGAGAAGGGACGAATCAAGTGCGCTCATTACTGGCCTGACAACGGCTCAATGGCTCTGAAAGACATTCTTATAACAATGACCGATAGTCAGGAATTTCCGGACCATGTTGTCCGCACTTTCCATATCACACGAACCGGACAGTCAGTTGAGCGAATAGTCAAACAGTTCCATTTCGTAGCTTGGCCTGATTTCGGTGTACCGGCTGATCCAGCAGCTATCCTTGGATTTATCCGGAAAGTCAACAACTGGAGACTTGTTTCACCGGGTGGACCAGCGGTAAATCCCTCTTCTTTTTTCAATTTTTCAATTTTTTAGAACATCTGCTTAGTCTGATTCGCAGACCTCTATAAGAAAACGTTTTTGTTGGAGGATGAGCAGAAGCCTAGTACCGTAAGTTGGTCTAATGTCGACATCCCTCTTCTAATTCCGACACCCAGTTTTAGAGATAGGAATAATAGTAAGGTCAGAATCACTGATAGACAAAAGACCTCTCTGGTCGCTAAGCAAAAAAATATAGTTTTCATAAGCGATTCCGACCTTTCTACTTTGTATATTTCTACCTCTAAAGAAGAATGTCGGTATTAGAAGAGGGATGTCGACATTAGACCAAGTTACGGTACATCTATTACACTCTTTTTTATAAAATAAAAGTTGGTTTCATTAGAATGAACAACGAACAAAATTGTAAAAAAAAAAGAACAATTTAAGAGCAATACTGAGGCTGGAATAACTGAACTTTAAACAATTTTGTTCTACTTTAATGGGATAAAATTTCGCAGGGATTAAATTTCGCGGTTAGCACTATTGGGTGGCAATATTTTCACGATTTTGTATCTTTATACTGTCAAATCATGCATATAGGTTGTTGAAATTCACATTATTTGCGCTTTTTTGATGCAAGTAACCATTCAAAAAGTATTTATTTGACATATTTTGAGTTTTGATTAGAAATATTTCGCGGATGGGGCCCTTCCAAAATTCCATTGGGATTTAATTTCGCGGATTTTCGCGGATGACACCCAAATCCGCGAAATCCGCGAAATTTAATCCCCGTGAAAATTTATCCCATTAAAGTATATTGTTCTCATCTTTATGACAAAATTTTACCCCCTGGAATTTCAAGTGACTTCCTCTCTAGAATTTTTACAAGATTTGAAAAATTGCTGTCATGGAATCGAGTTATTTCTTTGCATACACCTATCTCTCTCGATACATAAATCAGGGGTTATTAAAATACGACCTCTACGTGAATGGGCCTCCTCGACATAGTTTGGGTCAGCCTATTATATGATCATTCCAATCTTTTCAATTTCAATTTGTTCATTGTTTTCATTTTTCACATGTGTGATCATTCTAATTTTTTCACGTTTACAGATTATTCATTGTTCAGCGGGTGTTGGAAGAACTGGTACTTACATCACCATTGATTCACAAATCAGATCAATGAAGTCAAAATCTGAATTACAAATTTACAAGAATGTCTCCTTACTTAGGTATATATGTAGTCTTGACTCATACTAATTTTTACCCATTGAAGTAAGTAAGTCTGCGACCGCAGTCGGAGGCGACCCGAGGGCTCCTCTTTCGATAGCTAGCGGCAACTAAAGAGATGGATCAAGAGTAAGTGGAGAAATCCAGATAAAGGACAGGCGCCTTCCCCTATCTTTGGATAGACAGCTAAGGAAAAGGGAGTCTTTGGTACGCCCTCGACTGCGATAGCAAACTTTTTTCCCAAACTTTTTGTCGGCTAAGTTTCGCAATTTTTTCGTCCCGAATAGACTTTTTCATAAATTACGTCACGAATATCACTTACCTCGTTTTAAAACAATTACCATGATAATTATATCCCTTGAGACATTAAATGATTTTTTATGAATATAAAGTAGTTTTAATAAAATCTGCTGGGAGTTAATCACCATAGCAATAATTTCGAAACAAGGCAAGTGATGTTCGTGACGTAATTTATGAAAAGGTATATTTTTTGCCGATAAGATATGACATCATCGAGGGGTAATTTTTTTTCTCCAGACAACAACGTTGCTTGATGGTACAGACGGAAGATCAATACGTGTTCATTCACATGGCGTTGCTTGATTACATGGAGAGTGGAGAAACGGAAGTCGATGCTAACGGACTTAGAGATTACATCCGAAAACATATGCAAACTGAACATAAAACAGGTACGAAACTGACATGACATATTATGACATCATTTTGTAATTTTTTTTTAAATTTCATTGGTGGAGAGAAGAGGACATGCATACGATTAGACATGATCCAGTTTTGTATTTTGATGGTAAAGTTGGCCGGTTTGTTTACTATAAAGCTGTTATACTGAAATCATATTGGAAAATTTTAAATACTAAAGAAATAAAAACTCTGTAAAACATATTGCTGATTTTCGACCAAGAATATTCGAAGCACTTCTCAAAAGTTTTATTTAAAAAAAAGAGTGATATCCCTTGCTTACTCATCAATTTTTGATATTGAATTGACACGGGTGTGGAGCAAGATTGGTCAGAAAGAGGAAATGAAAAATATTTTTTGCTTATATCAGCATAATATAACAATAGCAAAACACTGTCCTATGTAAAAATATAACCTTTAACTTTTTTTTTTAATTTTAGGTATGACTGGTTTGATGGACGAATTTATTCGACTAGCAAAGACTGATAAAAAAGATCGGTTCAGCGAGGCAAATAAAATGGTCAATCAAGCAAAGAACAGATTCAAGAATGTGTAAGTGAAATGAAGTTTAGTATCCAAACTTCTCAATCCCGGCAAAGCAAAATCTTTGATTGGAGTTTTTTGAAAAGTGATACCCTAATGGCGGCACTACTCAATAGCGGTGTAAATGCATCGAGAGCGCTAGGTCTACCTTCTCTCGCATAATTTTGATGATGTAGCGCCGATAGACGTTAATTTTTAACACTGCAATGGCTTCCAATTCCAATGAAAAAAACTCCAATCAAAGATGGTGGATATAGCTTGGTCCAGGGATATAATATAAAGGTCAGTGTTAGTACCCAGAAATACTTCTAATCAAACGAAAATGCTAATGTTTATTGGTAGATTGACATAAAGATAATTTTTCTCAAGTACGGGCTCTATGTTTTCAAGCCAATGCACGTTTTTTTGATAAGAATTTCAGCAAGTTTAGAAGCCTTCAGAATGTTCTTAAAGTGTTCTTAATTTAAGCATTTTGGTATAATTTCCTAAGAAATCCAGTCTGCAAAACCTTTAATTATTCTTAAATTGGAAGCCGTACGCCGTTTCTTCTTTTACATACGGTGTTTTTATATACGTTGTAGTTCATTATTATGGTGTTGGTGACACACTCTGTAAACTCAAACTGTTCATTAAAGCTTGGTACTCACTTGTTGAAAAAGTGGCGTTTAACACTAAACGCCGGCGTATAACTTTATACGCGCATGTCTAAAACCATCAGATTTCTAGTGAGTACACTCAATAAACGCCGGCGTTTAATTTATACGCCTGCGTTTAATGTTAAACACCGGCGTTTATCGAACTTAGAAAAAAAATATTTAAACGCGCATATCAAAAAATTTTGATATGTGCGTTTAAAGTTCAAAGACACCGCCAATGTAAACAAGATTAATTCTTTTCAATTCTTTTGTAAGTTTTGGTTTTTACTTTCGATTTCGTTTCACTTTTCCCCTATTTTACTATTTCTCTTTGCTAAAGAGCTCCTAGTGAGTACATAGATGATCTGAAAAGTTAAACGCCTGCGTTTATCATTAGACACGTGGTTAAACGCCACTTTTTCAACAAGTGAGTACTAAGCTTAAAGGAAGAAATCTTGGCGGGAAGAAAATTTGGCGGATTTTTTTCCATCATCTGCCAAATTTAATTCCCGCCAAATTTAATTTTTTCCGTCATCCGCTAAATTTAGATTGCTCTACTTATTCCCCTATTTCAGGCTTTAAGACAAGTTTTTCCTTTTTTTAATGCCGTTTTTTTGGAGAAAAATGTCCTCCATCCGCCAAATTAAATTCCCACCAAAATTTCTTTCTTTAATGTAATTTGTGTTTGTTCTTTATTTAGTTACCCATACGATGATACGCGTGTAAAACTCTCTCAACGGCCAGGAGTCGAGGGATCCGATTACATCAATGCGAATTACATCGATTCGTACGGATGTAAAGACTCGTTCATCGCCACACAGGCACCTTTAGAATCAACTATCGGTGATTTCTGGAGAATGATATGGGAGCAGAATTGTGGAACGATTGTTATGTTATCGAAAGAGTTTGAAGGACAACAAGTATGTGAATATATTTTGTTTCTATCTAATTTGATTTTACAGAGATTCGGGAGTCTTCCATTTTAACTTGTTTCGCTTTAATTGTTCACTGATTTATTTGATACTTAAATTTTAACAAATTATATTAGGGAAAATTAAGGTGATCTTAAATTTTCCCGAATTTTTGCCGTTTTCGTGAAAATCAAAGAAATTGAGTTGTTTTTTGTTCAAAATAACTAGGAAAATAAGTAAAAAGAGTTTTAGAAGTTTTAGATTTTTGAATCGCCGAAAAAAGTCCACGCGAAACTTAATCGACTTAAGGTAGTCGAATTCAAGCAAAAAATAACCAAGAGGGAACTTTAAATGTCTACTAAATGTGGTCAATATTCATAAGTGCTTTATTTTTTATTTATGTCCGTGATGTTCAAAAGAGATTCAAGGCTCAGTTGTCTGACTTTATGACTATAATTTATATCTATGTTCGGGTTTATTTAAGATGTATTATTATAATATGTAGTAAATAGGTTGACTTGTATTAGCTTAAAGCTACTGTCTTTGTGTTAACAATAAACAACCATCACAAACAAACAAACAAACAAACAAATTTCTTCTTCCAACAGTCAAAGGTTCATCCATACTGGCCACAAAAAGGATCACCGAAAATCGAACATTTTATTGTGGAGACAACCAATGGACCAACCACTTATGGAGATTACATTGTCCGAGAAATGAAGCTGACAAATACTGAGGTAGGCTTTGATTGATTGATTGATTGATTGATTGATTGATTGATTGATTGATTGATTGATTGATTGATTGATTGATTGATTGATTTGATTGATTGATGATTGATTGATTGATTGATTGATTGATTGATTGATTGATTGATTGATTGATTGATTGATTGATTGATTGATTGATTGATTGATTGATTGATTGATTGATTGATTGATTGATTGATTGATTGATTGATTGATTGATTGATTGATTGATTGATTGAAAAAACAAGAACATGCTAGGTGCGAAAATTGGGCTTTTTCCACTGTCTTGGAACGCGGACAGGCTAAATACTGTTCTAAGTCCGCTGTCCAAAAACATTCCAAGAATTCTACTATTTTATTTAGTTTTGATTTTCTTCAGGCTGGTTCCTCTCGTATGGTTAAGCAATTCCAATATACCACGTGGCCTGATTCCGGTTCGCCCGAATCGGGTGTCGGAATCATTGATCTGATTGGTCAAGTACAAAAATGGAATAGCTCTCATCACAACGGTATCATTACTGTCCACTGCAGGTTTGTGTACAACTTTTTCTTGCACTAAATTTTTTTACTAAGAACTATCAAAATATTTCTTAGGCCTCAAATTAACCCTGTTCTTATATTTAGGCTAATATTTTGGCAATTTAGGCTTCCTATTTGATAACCTTTATCCTTAATTTAGCTTCCAGGTTCAGCGTTGTTCTTAAAGGTTTTATTTTTATATAAGTGTCCCCGTTTCATATCAGACACATATTTCATATCAGGACAGTGTCTGCCTATTGTTACATTATGCTGATGAAAGCAAAAAAAATGTTTTCTTTTCCTCTTTCTGACCAATCTTGCTACACATCCGTGTAAAGCTCAGTGCGACATATGTTCAAATTTCAAATAAATTACGAGGGTGAAAAATTCCGACACATCCGTGTCAATCTCTTGTAAAAAGGCTTGTGAATTAGAATTGACGAGTAAGCAAACGATATCACTCTTATTTAAAATCAAAACCTTAAGTTTTTATTTTTATCTATTTCAGCAAATGAAGCTTTTAACTCGATTACTCTTTTATTTACAGTGCCGGTGTAGGAAGAACAGGCGTGTTTATTGCTTTAACCAATTTGATTGAGCGAGTCAAGACTGAAGGAGTTGTTGATGTTTATCAAACAGTGAAAAAAATGAGACAACAGCGTACGGCCATGGTCCAAACAAGGGTATTTATGGATTCACTTACTAAAATAAAACTTGCCAAAGGATCTGTGAACTGCTTGATTTTTCATCTCTAAAATAGTTTTTTCTGTCCCAAAATGGAAGAATATATGTTAAGATTTGGGTGTGAGTAAAAATGTCTTTGGTCAGGGAGATTTCATTTTTAGCCAGGTTCAAGAAGATGTATTTCCCTATAATTGTTAAAGAATCTACATTAGAAAAGTTTTTCTTCCAAATTGATTGATGGTTTTTTTTGTCAAAAATAAAGTTTGCACTTTGAATAATAGTACTGCTGATATACTTTAATGGGATAAATTTTCGCGGGGATTAATTTTCGCGGATTTCGCGGATTTGGGTGTCATCCGCGAAAATAAGTCCTATTGGAAATTTGAAAAAGGCCCATCCGCGAAAATTAGTTTCCGCGAAAAATTTGAATTTTTTTTGCGATCCGCGAAATTTCTATTTTTATCGTTTTTTATTTTTTTTTCTACAGAGGGCACGCAACCCTCGAAAAAGGTCAAATCCTCGATATGCTTGTTAGCAAAAAATCTTTTTGCTCAAAATTTTCTTCACAAATTTACAAACTTGGAAGAGGTATTGGAAAAAAATTTATCTAAATTGATCGCTTATTGTTAAAAGCTTTTCAATGCAAGAGGGTAATCCAACTGGGTTGAAATTAAACATTTAAAAGGATATGTAAGAAAAGGAGGGGAAACAGAAAACAAAAGAATTTATTTTCTTTATTCAGTTACTACGTGCATATTTTGTTTGTATTCCCTTGTATTTCAAAAACAGTTTTGACATGAGAAACTAAAACTAATTCATTTTCAATTTAATTTTCTTATCCCGAATTTCTCTTCCGCTTTTTTCCCAAATAGGCTGTGAAAATTTAGCTCCGCACCATGGAAGTTCAAATTCAACTTTTGATAGTTGTAATACATATCTCATCGCCCTATTCCAAAACACCCTCTTATTACTTGAAAAAAAAATTCTTAATTTTCCTGGAAAAATTTTATTTCAATGTTTTGACTCTTTTCCAAAATTTTAATTTGTACCCCAATCCGCGAAATTAAATCCTCGCGAAAAATCAGGAAATCCCTCATCCGCGAAAATTAATCCCCGCGAAATTTTAAAATTTCGCGGATGAGCTCAACCGCGAAATTTAATCCCCGCGAAAATTTATCCCATTAAAGTACTACTGAAGTTAATTTTCCAATGATTTTTGTGTCCTTCTTATTCCATCAAGGTAGATTCCATTTTTATCAAATTCTTTTCTCTTTAGGACCAGTACGAATTTTGTTATCGAGCTCTTCAGGAATATCTCGAATCATTCGATGTTTATGCTAACTTCCATTGATTTGATTGGTTCGTTAATGAGATTCCTGAATGCTGATTGGCTGGTTATGATGTAATGGTAGTCTCGAATGTTCTGATTGGATGTTCATCAATCAATTGAGATCCTATTGGTCGAGTATTACGTAATACAGGGTGTCCCTAATTAAAGTATCGAGTTTGAACATGCGATTGAGTAGAAAAGTTTTATGTGCGTGTTCACAAAATTGTATTTTAAGCTCTCCCTCTTTTTTCTTTGTCATTACGATTAATTTATACGTTGTAACTACCTTTTGTAATAAGCCTGTGTGATGGAGAACGTTCTTATATTTTAGCGATAACACACACAAACTTTTCTACTCAATCGCATGTTCAAACTCGATACTTTAATTAGGGACACCCTGTACAATTATCCGTTTTCGTTTCGTTCACAATATAGTTTTAATGAATTGCGATTGGCTAATACCGTATTTAAACTGAAGTGTGATTGGCTAATAATGATCTCAGCTTATTTTTCATTGGTTAATAAATTTCAATAATGATGTCTAGCATTGAATAATGACAATGGGATTGGTTAAAGACTATAATGACGTAATAATGACGTGTCAAATTATTAAAAAAGGTATTTACTTTAAAATAGATAATTATAAGATTTACAATATATTATTTTGTATTTTTTCAAGATCTTGCATAATTAGTATTCTTTTCACATTTTTAGTACAATGTGTAGTGGTACAGGGTGTGTTATGTTGGGGAGAGTAGGTTTTGTATGCTCTTTGTATGGAAAAGCCCAAATTTTAATGTACACGTTTTTTTATAAAAACATCCAAAAATTTTTGAATCCTTCGTCTTCTTAACTTTTTGAGTTTTAAGCCTAAAAATCCTAAAAATGTACTTAAAATGTTCTTATTTTCACCATTTTTGGAGCATTTTTGCCCATTTTTCTAAGAAACAGGCTGTTTTAGAGTCGGCAAAGCCTTAAATGTTCTTAATTTGTTCTTAACAATTCTTCGGCCATCGAAGCCTTATATGTTCTTATATAGTTTGTTCTTATTAAAAAAACGTGTACTATCAAATTTTTGATGCAATTTGTTTTCTGATACCTTCTTATGGATTTCTTTTGCAAACAGTTTTTTTTAGATATAGAGCCTTATTAAGAACATGAGCTTTGTTTATATGAAAGCGAAATGGGACGATTTCAAAAATGTTAGGCTTTTTTTTTGTAACAGTGTATCTGATTTTGTCTATAGTCTTTTTGTACCTTATTTTGTACTTGTTTTTGTATTTAAAATATATTCGTTATTTTTCGTTGGTAGTTATTTAGATAATACGAGAATGAATAAAATAATTATTTTTTTGATAATTTACCCAAAAGTACTATTTAAATATCATTTTATTTTGTTATTGTTTTTTTTTTTGTATTTATATGTTGTAAACATTTTGTTTTTTTCGCCGATTTTCGAGTATTTTCGAGTATTTTTGAGACTCCTAGAAAATTGAAAGTAATTCAAGCTTTTTTTGAGAACTGTAAGCTTACTAACTTAACTCAAAGTACGAAAAATTCCTCACTTTCTAACTTTTACACACCAGAAAAAAAATCTTTTTGGTTCCTAACGAGAGCGAGCTGTCTACTGGGCCAGGGAGAATGCTTTAAAATCAATTCTGTCCGATTTTTGGCACCAGTTTCTCCACTATTACCCCCTTGGTAATGACTATCCTGCACAAAACGTTAAAACAACGTTCATCTAGCGTTGTACCAGGCTGGTAAGATCACGGTATTTTCTCCTCTTGATTTTTTTGTTTTTCGTTTTTTTTTTGGTAATTTTCTGACGATTGCTGTATAATATATTTTCTATCTACTTTTTATTTAAATACGATCTCATTCATGTTTTTGCTATGAAAAATATCTTTGAAATTAATCTGAAAAATTATCTTGTGTTATACATTTTTATAAGCAACGCCTCTCGAAATGGTGAAATCTTTTTGGGTGAAAAATACATCATCACTTCCGTGGCAAAAGAATGAACTCTGATACTCAACTGATAACGAATTGCAAAGTTAAATGTAACCAGAATTGAATAGAGATTTTTGTAATAATTTTTCTAATTATCGATATAGAAATGCCCAGCCTCTTTTCGATGTATTTACTCACAATTACGTCATAAACAGCTCCTTTGTGCTTGGCATTCCCCCCGGGGTATGTCCCAGCCAAAGTTCGAAAATTGACCCTAGAGGACTGAATTTCAAAAATTCTGTCCATTTTTTGACGTTTTTGCTACTAAGATTTCAGCTAAATTTTTCCAACTTTGGTCCGAATTTCAAGAATTTATGACCCTTTGAGTGAGTCGATATTTAATTTTCGTAGTTTTGAGACCCTTACAGAACCTTTATTGCTTTTTAATGGTTTGTTGTACCCCTTTGAGGGACGGTGTGAAAAAGAGACCCTTATTGCGTTAAAATTTTATATGCTTTTGAGTTCACAGTTTATCTTATTCAAATAAAGCCCAAGATGTGATACTTATGGTTTAAGTCTTTTTATACACGACAAAACGTTAATTTTTAGCAACACGTTTGGTAGATAGCTACCTGTTTAACTGCAGGGATTCTCGAAAAAAAGATAATTTCAACTACTTTTTTTCCCCATCAAATAAGCATTTTTGGTAAAGGGTTTCTCTTTTCAACGGGCAAACTTCATATATGTAAAGCCAAGTAAAAACGGGAGTCTTTCGTCGGACTTTTAACGGGCATCAAATTTTCGTTAGTGACATTTTTAGTTTAACCACAAGTAAGAATATAGCGCTTTCAACCAACCCAATAAAGAAACTTTGTTCTGGTCGCGTGTCATGATAAGCCTTTTCACACATACGGATACGGCATACTATGCACAGGGTTCGATACCGGTGAACTGGACCTCCACTGACACACCAATTTTCTCTGAGCCAAAATCTCACTGCCTACGCTCTTAGACAGTTGTTGGCCTTCGTTGAAAGTCAGTACACACTAACGACCGGGTAAATATGGTGTAGAGGCTCAACACCACCCTCTAGGGCTCTTTGAGGGCATGATCGTGTGTCCTCAAAAGTTCGAGGTCCGATTGGACCACCTGGGGCAGCGATGCACTAACACCCGGACACTCATTTTCATAAAATATGAAGTACACCAATAAATCATACAAACATATATCATTTTTTATAATTTCTTGTGGAAATGACTAAAAAACTCAAACAATTGAAAAGACTAAGATTGATAAGTAGGTTTCTTTTGTCCACCAACCCTCCCCCACCAGACCAATCATCCACCCAACGCGCCGACATCGACAATATACCGTACCTCTAGAAAACGCCTTGTGGTGATCACAAGGCATTGAAGGCATCGTCCGCAATTTGATTTATACTTTGTTCGGGATAATCGCTTGTGGTTCTCTTGAAACCACAAGTAATAAATTCGCGCATTGAACGACCTCAGTGAGAAGGATCTATAAATAAAAATATAAACTCGGCAGAAACGGGAAAATGCAACTCGAACCCACTCTCCCAGTTCCCTTTGTACGATTCTGATATCACTGAGAAAAGCCTATGAAAAAACCGATTGTCTCCTGGAAAAGTTAATTCAAGAAAAACTTTAAAACTTAAAAGATGACTGGGGAATTGAATTGAATACCATTGATTAAGCAACGAATCTTATCTCATGCGTATACGTGTTTGTACTGGTAGGTCTTTGTAGTAGTCATTAGAAAAAACTTATTCGGAGAGGCAAAAAAGACAATAAGAGTGGGACAACTTGTATAGTAATAAATATGAAGGTTTTCGAATTTAATGATTTTTATTCAAATTTAATGATCTTATTGGTTATATAATCTTTGCAAAAGTTTAAAAATGATTTTAAAAAGTTATTGAAAAAAATATTCTAAAAATTGTATAAAAATATTATCAAAAACATCTGATTGCTGTTTGTATAATCGCTTACAATATTTTGAGGAAAAATGAAAGTTATATAAAAATTAACTACAGGGAAATATCATTCGTCAATGTTTTAAAACAGAAGAGTCCCGATTATTGGAAGCTTGGAAAAGAACTTTAAAAATTAATGCGAGAGTCTAAAATCCCAATTTTTCCATAAAGGAAATTTCAACTTAGCCTTTTTAGGGTTGGATTATACGAGACATTCTAGTCTAAAAACTTCCCAGGCCAAATGGAGATTTCGACTCACTGGACGAGCGAAATTGTGCTTCAACTTTGAGATAGTTTGTTGAGTTTAGAAATAGTTTGAGTTTAATACACGGGTTTGCATAATTATATCAATGCAGTCGAAACATGTGATTACAGGAAAAAGTTCACGTGATTTTATTCCAATGTTACTTGCTCTACAACTTACAGCTGATATATAACTTTATTAGTGTCAAATAAGTTCGAACCAATCAGAAATAAATGTCATGTAACAAGCACATTTCGAGTAATAGCGTGATTTGTCTTCGGACTTTTAATTTTGCAACCTGTGTATTTATAAATTCCCACTAACCGAGGGTGGTTTTTCACCCGACCTCTGATATCCGCAAAGTTCATGGTTATATGGGGATTCGAATGAACATAATCTTCTGTAATATACTACAAAGTTGTCAAGAGTTTTAAAAGTTTTCAATAGCTTTTAAAATATACGCAAAACAAGCTGTCGTTTGTTCACTATATGCTTAGTCAAGATTTCGTCATTTTCTTCAAATCGGAGAAATCCGAAAGTTCGAAATCCCCCTCTCGATATGACGTCATATTGCGAAAAGGGTGGCTCCAGTAATAGGAGACTAGAGTATCCTAGAGAAAAAAGTTACTCATATCTAGAATTATTGATTTTCGTAAGTAATCTTTTCTAACACCCAAAAAATTTGGAATTCGATCCTTGTCTGTTACTAAAAATAATAACACTGTGATCAAAATCCGGCTTTTTCGGGTGCTTCCGTTAGAAAATATGACGTCATCTTGACTAACACATAACTAGACGATGTTCCGTAGTAATTTAATATCCCGGGCGGACACATTTTCCGTATCCATACTTGAGTTGTTTCCAAATGAATGTTCCGCAAGAGTAGAGAAAGTTTCCGTGAGTTTGTGTGCACCGGATGAATTTGGTTTGAGAGCCTGGATAAGCGAAATATCCATCTTTCCCTTGACAAAATTCTATGAGTGAAGAATGGTTAAGATGATAGTGAAATATCTGGCTGCAAATGTTCTTTTTTTCGGTAGATTCGATTATAGCGAGTACAACAGATAATAATTTTTGCCGTTGTACCGTAAACAGCAAATATTGTCAAATTCATTTCGCCGGGTGAACGTTTTTTTTATAAGAACAAACTATATAAAAACATTGGCCAAAATGTAAGAACATGTTAAGAACATTTTTAGGCTTAAAGCTCAAAAAGTTAAGAATGTCCAAAGTTTTCAAAAATTTGGATGTTCTTATAAAAAAAGGTGTATTCCCAGCGCCAGCATACCCTATTTTAAGGATCGAATCAATGATAAATTGCCCTCATTTTAATTGTTCAACTGTAATTAAGACAAAAAATTACAAACAGAATAAACAAAAAAGGTTTGAAACTTACCATTGATATTGAAAGGGGATGAAGTGGTTGTGGTGGTTGTCGTGGCAACAGCTGGTGTCTAAAAGATAAAGAAGATGGGTGCAAGGACTTTTTACTCAAATTGAAATTGACTTGGACCTTGACCATCAGAGTAACTTAACCGTGATTAACCATGACCGTTATCAATAATCTGTTATCCGATGCATTATCAACTTTCTAGAAAGAGAAAGCGCTGCGAGAAAAAGCAAGTCCTTTGGTAAGATCTGTAATAAGGGTGTTATCAATATTTTTAATTATCAAACATTTATCGAAGATTTTTTAGTAACGAGGATCTTCTTAACTTTTGATGAAGGGGGTTGAGTTCGAGTTTATTAGAGTGTAATAAAATCGAACTGTCAAGATTAAACTCGATATACCTGGCACGTTGTTCCTGTGAATCCATTGAAACATGTACATGTGTATGATCCGTGTGGTCCTTCACCGTACCTGTTACGTGTGCAACGTCCTCCGTTCAGACACGGGTTTGGATAACAACCGTGGTACTAAGAGAAAGAATGTAGATTGACAGGTACTGTTTAAAAGGGACATCTATACCTGATAAACTACAGTCAATATAATGAGGATCCTTTTCAGTGAATACAAAAGTAACCATGACAATGATCAAGTCCAGGAAACCGTAACAATCAAATCCCAAGTAAGAAATGTAGAAAAAAAAATCAAAGTTGAATCACAGTAAGTAAGTAGTACCACATTTATTCGGTCTCTCGAATTTCCTTTCCCTTAAAGAGGAGTGAGAAAAATATTTATCGCGATTCAACTGTATTTGGATTTACCAACGAGCAAGGCGCACATTGAATGTTATCAAAGTACGTAACAAGATTCTGTAAAACTTGAAAAAATGTCTTGCTTTTTCTGTAAGAAAATTTGTTGAAATACATACTTGACATTGAGGTCCGTGGAAACCAGGTGCACAAACACAATAAGCTTGGTTGTTATGCGCGACACAAGTTGCTCCGTTTTTACAAAGGTTGGCTGTAGCACATGGTGACTTGGCCTGTAGAAACATGGTGTAAATTTCCGTTAATATAATACACCCCTGTGTCATAGACCCGCTGGATCCCAGCCCCACTGGTAAATTCACTTTAATTTCATCCCGATTCGATATTCAATGTTTGAAAATTGTACTTCAAAACCATCCCTACTAGATTTTTTTAAACCTTGGAACAATAGAATTTCTATACAAATTGTGATTTCAATAAGAATTTTTATCTCCACTGAGGAAAAAAGTTCCATCGGGCCTGTGAGACAGGGGTGTTACAATTCATAAAAGTTTCTAGAGTATTCGTTATACAGGACTGGTGCAGTCAGTAAAGCTATCAAAAACAGTGTCATCCGGGGGGGGGGGGCTCATCCGGGCTAGGGTGATAGTTGTTTTTCTATTTTTCTTAAATCAGGAAACCCTTCATAAATTTTGCAACTGTTCGATAAATAAAGTACTTCAAAAAAGAAGAAAGTTACATGATGACCAATCTCTCCCTAGCGTCTAGATTAAGAAAAACGTCAGCGGCCGATTTTTTTGAGGGGCGCCAAAATACAAAGAGCGCTAAAAGAAGCCTTTGATTACTAATTTCAGCGCCCCTTTGTTTTTTTACTTAGGATTGACAGTTTTCGGCCCAAAAAGAGAGAAAATACCCCAAAATTTTCGTGTTCGCTTCGCTCATGTAATTTTACAAACATACTTTCTTTTCATAGGAGGTGCCAAAATCAAAATTTTCAAAAACTGCCTCCCCGGTTGGCCCGAATTTTAGACGACCCATCACGCTACTGCTTGGAATGACCCGAGTTGTGTTAAGTTTAGGCTACCGTTTTCCCCTTAATCTTATCTGAATAGTGTTTAATGTTTTTTTTCTTCAATATCCTATGCTTATATCTTGAGAAATTTCCATACCTCACAGTTTCGACCAGAATATCCGGTAGCACATTGACAAGTGTAGTAAGTAGGATTGGAACTAGACAATGAACACGTGGCCCCGTTTTGACATGGAGATGGGTTGCAAGCTGATAACTAAAAGTGAAAAAAATAGTGATAATAAATTTACTGGTGGATATCAACCAATCAAGTACCACTGGTATCATATGAGATTACTCGATGTTTTTTAACTGATTGAATTGGGAAAAACTTATCTTAAAGAATCTGTAAGCATTTTTTGGTTAATTTCCCAAGAAACTGGATTTAAAAGCGAACCCTAAAAATAAGCTCTCACAACAAAGTCTGTAAATTAAAATCTATGGTTTTATCTCAATGTTGATACAAAAAGACATTTGAGTATTCTTTCAACAGCCCACTTACCAAACAAGTTGGACCAGAGAATCCGGTCTTACAATTACAAGTGTATCCAGATGTCGAGCCGTCCGGAGTACAACCAGCTCTGTTTTTACATGGATTAGAATCACAACCTGAAGCCTGAAATGAGAAAAAATTTTAATGTCAAGAAATTGCTTTTTTTTATATCGAGTCATTTTGTCATTCGAGGCTGATTGAAATTAAAGTTGACGCTCTCTAATTCGACCTTCAAGGGGAATTGGATTTTAATCGAATAAGGGAGCGTCGTTTATGAGAGTTTCTTGTTGACGGTGACTTTAAATTTAATCGATTAATGGAGCCTATGGAATATTAGAATGTCGACTTAGAGAGCGTCAATTGTATTCTATCAGGGAAAAGTCCAAAATGTACCCCTTTTAGTTTAAATTAAATTTTTGAATTTTTGGTACGCATTACTATTTAAAGATAATGTATGAGTGTTGCTCTTAATTGCCATTGTTGGCGAATCGAAAAATTTCATCTAAGGAGTTCTTTTTTTCATCGAATTTACTTACAGTACAAGTGAGACCAGTATATCCAGCTGTGCATGTGCACTTATAGCCATCTGTGGAACCATCGGGCGTACATGTGGCGCCATTTTGACATGGGTTAGTGTCACATTTAGATTGCTGAAAAAAAAGGAAAACCACAAACTTATTAGTCCAGTATTAAAGGTCTTGTTGAAAAAAGAAGTGCAATGACAAGGTATGACACCGAGATATTAGTTTTTAGTCAAAAGACTGTGTTTCCTGACTGACTAATCGAGGCAATTTACCTCATTGTTCATAGTGTTTTTGCTTTTGCTGGGAGCTAAAACATGTCCAAAGACTCCAAAAAAGAGAGGTTTGCAAAAATATAAAAAGCCCATAAAAATTCAACCGAGGATCAAGTATGCAGAATTTCAGCCAGGTTTGACCATTTTTCGAACCTCTAGTTTTAGCCTTGCTTTGGTGCTAAGTCTCGTCCAAGCCCTCAACCAACCCCCCCCCCCAGAACACAGAATACCAATAAAGGCAGCTTACCTCACAAGTGGAGCCAGTGTATCCGGCAGCACATAAACATTGGAATCCAGGGTTGATTGTGATCGTGTTACAAGTTCCACCGTTTTTGCATGGTGAGTTAGCACATCCACTTAACGCAATCTAAAATCACGGTCGAAATATATCGAGAACTCCGGTTATTTTAATGTTTTTCAAAATTTAAAGCCCTAAGTCTAGCGTTAAAACTCTACCCTTCGATTCAAGCCTACTTTAGAGCACTTTTTCTCAGGTATTATGACCTTGATTGTAAAATATGGTATAGAATGATTCATTGCATTCTGCTTTTTCATTTTGCTTTGTTTTTGATAGGCTGGTGAATGAAAAATTAACTTGAAAATCTAAGTCGGCAAATTAAAAGTTTACGTGAATATGTACTTGAGGCAGCGAACTGAATTATATTAGACCTGTAAATTGTTATAATTTTTTGTGCTTTGGACCGGAGAAATTTGCCGTTCACCGGGTCTAAATACGACAACTTTCAATGTATAGATCTCGAGATAATTCATTTTTAAGGTGGATAAATATGCTGAAAAACTGCTGACTCAGCAAAAAATATCGATAATTTTCAATATTTAAACTAAAATATCTCGATCTAGACATCGAAAGTTAACAAACCATACCATTTTTGGATACTGCTAATTCAGGGCTATCCAGTTGTGGGAATGACTTTTTCTGAAAATGCTCATAGGAAAATGCTGACGTCATCGGAAAACGCCAAAAACGTCAAAAATGCCATTTCTCGGTACCAGGTGGTCGAAACTTAACAAATAACCCCATTTTCTTTATCTACTTTTCACGCTGAATCCGTTGGTATTCTCAGATATTTGATTTTCAGACTTCGAAAAAACCGTTAGTAAAGGGGGACCCTTGATAAGTTCTATCGATTAACTAAAAATCGATTCACTCGAAAGCTGCAGGAGATTCAAAGGGCAAATTTTTTTGTCAATTCTACACCCTATTAGGAGCATAATATCAAAAATAGTCGAACGTGCGCAACGGACTGGGCTCAACTTCAGTAGCTTCAAATTATTTATAAGCCCAATTGTAGACCCCCAGATATTCATCAAAGGAATAAGCCAAATCTGACAATTTTTCGAAGTCTCCAGGCTACCCCAAGGTTTTAGCCTCGTTTTGGCGAAATATTCGTCCCCAGGCTCCAAAAATCAAAAGTTTTGAAAAATGAAAAGAATACCCCCAGATATTCACCCAAGGAGCAAGTGTGCAAAATTTCAGCCAAATCGAACAATTTTTGAAGTCTCCGGGCTGTCCCAAAGTTTTAGCCTCGTTTTGGCGAAAAACTCGTCCCCAGGCCCCAAAAATTAAAATTTTTGAGAAATGAAAAAAACACCCTCAGATATTTACCCAAGGAACAAGTGTGCAAAATTTCAGCCAAATCGAACAACTTTTAAAGTCTCCAGGCTGTCCCAAAGTTTTAGCCTCGTTTTGGCGAAAAACTCGTCCCCAGGCCCCAAAAATTAAAATTTTTGAAAAATGAAAAAAACACCCTCAGATATTCACCCAAGGAACAAGTGTGCCGAATTTCAGCCGAATCCAAGTATCTTTGAAGTCTCCAGGCTGCCCTAAAGTTTTTGTGACAGACAGACAGACACACAGACAGACACACAGACATTGTTAGATTGTAGCTCAACTGAAGTTGAGAATTTGCCCTGATCTAAGGGGTGCCCTACGAAGTGACACAATCCACTGCCTCGGCTGCTGGTCTACAACTCAAAATCTGAAAACAATGTTTACATCAACAAATCTCGTTTGAGACGACACTTTTATTATAGTTTTTAACAATGCCAAAAAAATATTAGGGAACAGACAAATATTCAAACTTGGTTGAAAGACTAAACTCAAATTCGTCTTCGAGAGAATTCGATCACATTTTGAATTTTGAACAATTCTTACCTGACACGTATCACCACCGAAGCCACTTGGACATTGACAAGTAAATCCTTTGGCTGTTCCATCCTGGGTACATGTACCACCATTGAGACAAGGTGATGTATCACATTTCGATTGCTATGGTTACAAGGTTAAAGAGAGATACCATTTGATTTTCCGTAAAAGACACTCATCAATATTAAATTTACAAAGACATCGGGTCATTCTATTTTACACGTTTTTTTTTATAAGAACAAACTATATAAGAACATAAGGCTTCGAGGCCCAAAAATTTAAGAACATTCTAAGAACATACTAAGGCTTTGGAGACTTAAAAACATGCATTTTCTTAAGAAATTACATCAAAATGCTCAAAAAACGCTGAAAATAAGAACATTCTAAGAACATTTTTAGGCTTCAAATCGATAAAACAAAGAACATCCGAAGGCTTCGAAAATTTTTGACGTTCTTATAAAAAAAAACAACGTGTATACCGTTACAGGAGAGGCTGGACGAACATTTCCAGGGGGTAATACGAGAAGAATTTCCAGGGGGTTTCTAAATGTATTTTTTTAATTTTTCCAGATGTTAAAAAGATTGATTTTAGTTTATCCAAAATCACTTTAACGTATACAAAGAATTTTTCAAGGGGGTATCCACATATATTTTCAAGAATTATATTTTTTGACTTGAAAAAATTCGGCCACTCCCCTTTACAAGGATTGTAGTGCTCATATTGTACATCTTCAAAAATAAGGCTTACCTCACACTGTGTGCCGAAGAAACCAAGGGCACATATACATGTCACTTTTCCAATACCTGGGATACAAGTAGCGCCATTTTTACAAGCGGTTGCTGAACAGGAAGCAAGCTGAAAATTGGAATAGATTAAAATTGAATTAGGCGGTCAGAATATAATTGTACAAAATCACTTAAACCACTTTAAAGCCCTTTTTAATGAACTCATTCAGGATGGAGAATATAGCGAGTTACGTTTTGCAATTTCCACATCTTCCGATTTGAGAAAAGTTAAGTGTTTTCCAAGACAAACCGGTTGAAACAAATAAAAACTCTGAAGCTAGAAAATAATTCAGGAAGCCAATGAACCAATAACGATATAAAAGCTGTTACAATGGAGTCCCTTTAAGTCGAACCTTTGCAGCTCGAATATCTCCTTAACTTGAAAAAGTTTCATGGTCCCTTCATTCGACAATGCCTTATAAACCTTACTCCATAACTCAAAATTTGTGTCCCGTGCGTTTTCGAGTTATGGAGACTCAACTGTAATAGACGTTGAAGCGAACGAATGAACGATCAGAAAAGGACAAATCTAAAAAAAGAATCGAAAACTCGTTTAAATAAACTCAAAATTCACTCACAGTACATGTGCTTCCTTCAAATCCGGTTGAACAGTTACAAGAATAACCTAACGATGAGCCGTCAGCGAGACATGATCCTCCATTGGAACACGGCGTAGAATCGCAAGCGGACGCCTGTAAAACAAAATAAAAAAAAAGACATGAAATTAAAGTGAAATCCGAAATGAACTTAATATTTATCTAGAATTGTTCCTTTGATTAAAGGGACGTAACAGTACTTGCGAAATTTGTAAACAAACTGTATGCAGCGGATACAAAATTAAAACAAATGCCACATATCAAAATCAAAAATAAAACCAAATATGGCTAATTTCGATTGTTCAATTGTTTTACAAGTTTGTTTTGGACACGTGTTTTTAATTGTTCTGTTTAATGACACGTGGTTCGCACAATGTTTACATTTTGCTACTTTAATGTCCCTTTAAAGTCAGGCAAATATCTTTAAGTTATCGCCAATGAAAGGTAAAATGCTAAAAAAAATATATCTAGCGCTATCTATTTTAGAAGGAAAGCTTTATATTAAAAAACCTGTATTTATTGAATGACTTATCGAGCTCTTTGGGAAAAAATTCAAGTTCGATATATATATATGGGCTGTGGACGATCAAGGTAACTTACAATACAAGTGAGTCCAGAGAAACCTGGTGCACAGTTGCAGATATAGCCAGCAGTCGAAGCATCCGGCGTACAGGTGGCACCATTCTTACAGGGTGTGGCATCGCAGTTCGAATTCTAAATATGATGGAAAATCATATCAATCAACTCTTTCTATAAATATACATATCAATCCTTAAAGTGTGGACAGACAGTTTGGAGTTTACCAGAAAAGATTTACACCGTTGTATTAATTTTCTCATACACTCTTTTATAAGAGAACATTTTAATAAGAATATGAGGCTCAAAATCAACAAAAAATAAGAACGATTTAAGAACAATGCTGAGCCTGAGATTACTCAATTTCAAACAATTTAGGGGTCAAAGTAGTAAAAATAGATAGAACGCCTAAAATACCTAAATTACATCCTATGAATAAGAACTCGCGGATAAGAACAATTTGAGGCTCAAAGTGCCAAAAAATCGAGCGAAGAGAGTGAACCATATTAAAAAAATAAAAGAATATTTATGATAAAATTGGCCAAAAAAAAAGAAAAGAAAATGGTAAGAATACCACCATCATGGAAATTGGCAACTGAACCTAAGAATGCCATTTCTAGAGCATTTTGTAGTATGTAAATTGCCAATTATTACCCAGCAATTCTAAAAGGTTCCATAAAAATACCAAATTTTTGCTTGA
The DNA here is from genome assembly GCF_902728285.1 of Clytia hemisphaerica. Taxonomy (NCBI): domain Eukaryota; kingdom Metazoa; phylum Cnidaria; class Hydrozoa; order Leptothecata; family Clytiidae; genus Clytia; species Clytia hemisphaerica. The sequence continues at coordinate 1,003,651 of NW_027103621.1, forward strand.
GGTATTATTACATGCTAGATTTTGGCTGGGATTGGATCCAAATCTAAGAATACTGTAAGAATATTTCAGGATGATTTTTCCCAAAAAGTTAAGAATATTCATTATGAATCGAAAAAACACCATTCTTATAAAAAAAGCTTGTATTTGATAAATATTTACCAAACATGATGATCCAGTAAAGCCTGTGGCACACGAGCATGTGAATCCATTAACACCTGGGTTACACGTACCACCATTTTGACATGGGTTGTCAGTAGGGCAGCCCATAAGCTGAAAACAGAAAAGAAGAAAGAAAAATTCGTTTACTTTGAAACTTGGAGTGTTAGGCAACCACCACCAAAAAGGTTGAGAAACCCTTATTCGCAAAATGGATACAAATTTTCATAAGAAAAAAAGTTCAGGGTCAAAATACTAATAACCAGGTTTGAATAACAGAGACAAAGTTGCTATACCTGACACTGGTCACCGGTGAAAGATGCTGAACATGTGCAGGTGTATCCGTTTGTTGTTCCGTCCGCTTTACAAGTTCCGCCATTTCTGCAAGGAGCTGATGAACAAGCTGAAGCCTGAAAAAAAGTTTGTGGTCAAAAGTCTGTTTTAAGAAACAGGGATAAGTAAGACAAATTTTATGTTAAGGACAAGCTTAAGACAAGTCTGCAAAGGAGTTCTTTATTAAAAGTCTGCTTGAGGAAACTGGAAAGAGTGAGACAAATTTTGTGAAAACAAACAAACACATTTTGTGGCCAAAAGTCTAAGTGAAAAATATCGCGATATGACTTTGTGCTGACAAAACCAGCTGTAATTAAGGGTAATTTAAACAAACAGAAAACACCGAAATTTCCAGATTTTCTCACGTCGAAGTAAAGCAACCTTCATGAATGTAAGAAAAAAGTTTCATAGGTAAAGTATTGTTAAACATGTTTGAATAAGAGAGACTTACAGTACAGAAAGCACCAAAATATCCAGTTTTGCAAGTACAAGTGAAACCATCACCAGAATCGTCAGGAGTACAAGTTCCACCGTTTTGACATGGTGAATCATCGCAGTTAGATGCCTTGGAGATAAGAGAATAATATGAAAACGAAGTTAGGTTCCTTGAGAAATTTTACGAACACCATTTGTTGGCTAACGCAAAATCTTTAAAATTCTAGGCTAGACAAAAAAGAGTTTATCTTCTCCTCGTAAAGTTTAATTAACATACAGTATTAATAGAAAGCTCTGGACTGAACACCAAGCTTAAATCTTTCGCCATTTCACAGATTTCTAAAGATTGGCGAATTCGTTTAGAGAGGTCTCAAAGTCGAAAATTTCAGATCTTAAACTAAAGTCAGGTCAAAACAATATTTCGTTAGACAGATCAAGGCAATTTATCTCAACGCTACTACATAATCCATGGCAGCACAGGAACAAGTAACCCGTCAACTAAAGGTTATGGTTAAAATTCTGAAATTTTAGACTGACTTATCGAAGCAAAGTTTCAAAAAGTTACATTGTCAATATACTATATTTTGAATCTGATAAATCGAGAACATTTACCTCACAAGTTGCACCGAAATAACCAACAGCACATGAAAAAGTGAAACCGTCAGCAAATGTTTATGGTCAAAATGCTATAATTTTAGACTGACTTATCAAAGCAAAGTCTTAAAAAGTTACATTGTCAATATACTATATTTTGAGTCTGAATAATCGAGAACATTTACCTCACAAGTTGCACCGAAATAGCCAGCAGCACATGAACAAGTAAAACCGTCAGCCGATCCGTCTGTTGTACAACTCCCTCCATTCTTACATGGTAATGAAGCACAAGCTGATATCTAAAGAAAAGATTAAAAACACATTCAAAAAAATCCCTAGCCTACGTGTATCTATTACATACTATTTTCCATTCGAATTTGAATATCGTGAATTAGAAAAAGTTGGTTGATGAGATGGGGTTTTTATAAGATACTTTAATAATTTGTCATTTGAAGTAATAAAAATGACGCGTTCTTTAGAAATATTAACAAAATTGTTTTTTGTTACTGGTTAACGATCAACCAAATCAAATAAAAGCTTGTAAAAACTCCATCTTGTCCCACATTGATGGTTAAGGAAACTTTACGAATTTCTAAAAGTTGCCATTGAAGATGGTATCTATCAACGGATTCGTGCTCCTTATAGACTTATACCACCGTCGTCGGTTTTTACAGACACTTTTCGAATTAAGAAAACCTGCTATCGAAAATAGCAGATGGTTATTAAGTCAGCAGTTGAGAATAAAAAAACAACATAGTTTCTACTTACAATGCAAGTGTCACCAGAGAAACCAGGTAAACAAGCACAAGTATAACCTGAAGCTGATCCATCGGGTGTACATGATCCACCATTGACACACGGAGAGGAATCGCAAGCGGACCCCTGTAAAGTGTTGATAAAGAAAGATTTAAGGTAATATTCCACGCGGACTGATTTTATTATCTTCAATTCAATCATTCAATACAGTTGGAAAGAAGGTATATTTCCAACCCCGGAGGGTGGGGGTACTACCCTTGCCGACTGACGGGGGTGCTCCGCTGAGGTTCGATAAATGGACCCTACGGGGGACTCATTTTTTCAAAGATTTTGCCAAAATTTACGAAAAAAGTAACCCTGAATGGGACTGAAATTCCAAAATTTTCTCAAATTTTCTGCTTTATATTTCAAAGGAGAATAAAGATTCGTTGAACTTAGTGAACTAAACGTTCGCAACACATAATTTTCGCTCTAAAACGAAATGAATCCATTTTATTGATTACAAGTGACGTAAAACTTGAATGTAACCAATAGAATGGCTTCATTTCGTTTCGGAGCAAAACAGAATCGTTACGTGCGCGAACATGGTCTAAGAACGTTACGAGTTTAGAAAATGTTTAGGCTTAAACCTAAAAAGGTTTAGCTTCAAAGATTTTAGCTTTTATTATTAAAAAACGTGTAAACTTATCAATGGCGCACCATTGGTTCTTGAAATGATATCCAAAGTTCACTTACAGTACAAAGTTGACCGGTATATCCTATTGCGCATGTGCAAGTGTAACCAGAGGCAGTGCCGTCGGGTGCACAGGTGGCGCCATTTTGACATGGGTTAGATTGGCAAGCTGATGTCTATAAAATCAATCAAAAGTTGAATGGAACGGAGAATTCAAAATAATGAGACTCCACTTGCGCGCGCTGCGATCGCACTTTTTGGCTTCAATCCTTTTTGCTTGGAAAAAAGATTACGTCATAAATATGTAGCGCGCGCTTGAAAAAAAAGTTGAACACATTTCAACTCTTTTCAACCGTTACGTCAGATCGCGCCAATGGAGTTGCTTCATTTTTCTTTTGACCAATGGCGTGGAAACTTTGATCGAAAAAGTGTGATTGAAGCGCGCGCATGTGGAGACCGGCCTTTACGGTACAAGTAGGACCATTGAAGATATATGGAAAAGTGTTCTCTTTAATTCAACCTCGATGTCCCAGTCAAGAATAACAGTGTTTTGTACTAAAGCTTACTATACAAAAAGGAATATTGTGTCCAAGGGAAATAACGCAAGGAGTTATGTCTCCTTTAATTTGACCTCGATATCCCAGTCAAGAATAACAGTGTTTTGTACTAAAACTTACAGTATAAATAGGACCATTGTGTCCAAGGGAAAAGACGCAGGGAGTTATGTTCCCTTTAATCCGACTCGATGTCCCAGTCAAGAATAACAGTGTTTTGTACTAAAACTTACAGTACAAGTAGGTCCAGTATATCCAGCAACACAGGAACAGGTATAACCATCTGGGGTACCGTCGGCTGCACAAGTCCCACCATTTTGACAAGGGTTCAAATCACAATTTGATTGCTGTTATTTGATTGGTTAAAAAAGAAAGAAAACAAATGATAGGAATTTGAAACATTTTAAAACTTTTTCCCTCTCTTATCTAGCCGATGGTCAGTATGCGACGTCTAGGTTCTGGAAACCAATGCTCTCGAATATCAGGTTGAGGTCATTGCATTGATATCACCTGACGTCAAAACAATAGCGTGTTTATGTATTCGAGATAAATCGAGGGGGGACGGTATAAAGCAAAGTTGACATTTCTCCAAAATCACCGTCCACTTTACTCGACGACGGTAAAAACACCCAAAAACCGTCGTCTGTTTAGGTGAGCAAAGGCGTTCATCAACCATCGACTTTGTTTTGTATCGATTTCACTTACCGTCGCCCTCGATATCCTCCGATACATAAACTCGGTAATAATCTCAACTGAACGTTTGTAAACCTGATAAAGACCTCCACTAAGGAGGTTGAAATATTGTTTAAAATAAAAATTTATATGAAGAATGATCATTTATGAAAATTCACTAAAAACTTGGCTCGGGGTAATCATAAGCATGATTCATAATAAGCATAAGCTAAGCCTGGATGCTTTGAGAACTTAAGCATACACGAGCCTAACCAAGGGGCATACACTTTCTTATAAAAAAAACATGTATCAAACGATTTTAAGGGCTCAATGTTCCTTTTTTCCCCGTTCACAATATTATGTGAATTAAACCAACTTACCACGCAAGTGGCTCCAAAGAATCCACTTGGACATGTACAGATGTATCCAGGACTGGCTCCATGTGGTGAACAAGTGGCACCGTTTTGACATGGCGTTCCAACGGAACAAGGGTTATCCTGTTAAAGAAAAATAAACAGCTTGACGGTGGAATCAAACTTGCTAGCAAATAAACGATTGTATTTTGTACTTTTTATATAGGTTCATGTTGTGTTTTTAAGATTTGGACCTTAAATGGGACCTTAAATGGGCCATTCCATTTTATATCCATACAGGGGGGTAGACGAACATTTCCAGACGGTGATCCGAGAAAAATTTCCAGGGGGTCTTTTTTCATCTTTCCAAGGGGGTAAGAAGTTATTCTAAAATTTCCATTGGTAAAAGAGCCAAATAAAAGTCAAATAAAAAGTCTTGAAAAAGTCAAAAAGTTTCTTGAATGGGCGGATGAGTGGAGCAAAATTTATGGGCGGTTGGCGTTTTTGAACCGATTTAAGTGGAAAATATTGGGCGCCCGAAAGCGGTGGGCGTCTTTGTTGGGAAAAAGTCAAAACGAAAGTTTGAAAAAAGTCAAAAAAAAGTCAAATGAAAATTCAAAAAGTCAAAAAGTATCGCACACCTTTTTTCAAGTGATTCCCCCTCGTCCTGTACAAAAGAAAAGTGGCTTCAATTTCTCTTGCCTGAGAAGAGTTAAAGTTTCGTCTCTAGTCCCTCGGGCTTGAAACTCAATGACTAAATAGTTTAAGAGCAAGAGAATAGTCTTTACTTACTGCACAAATTGATCCAGTGTAGGGGAATAAACACGTGCATGTGAAACCAGGCGATAGGCTCGTTGGGTTACACGTAGCACCATTTTGACAGGGAGTTGTAGAGCAAGCACTAGTCTAGAAAGTGAAAGAAATAAACACAACGATTAATTGACGTGTCCTTGCCTAACCCTAACTTTTAGTAGCCTGTATATCAAGGCTGTCTAAACTTTATTCTTATTTCTAATGTTTCTGGTTTACCGCCTGGTCTTCTTAAAGCGATTTGCATTCCAATATCAAGAGGCAGCCCATGTATACTTTGTCAGTTTATTGTATTAAGTTTCCTATCTACTACTCTACTAATCTACAAATCTGTCTTCTAAGGTCACCTCCTAAAAATTACTCTACAATTCTTCCAAAAACTGTCCTAATCACAAGCATCTGTGAACACATATCATGGCAAAATTCGCGTTGCCATGCGTGGCAGAGCCGTTATACAATCAGTATGGCAATACAAATTATAAATACCGCATGGAGCTTAAAAATTTCCGACCCTGGGTTTACACGCATCCAGGAAGAGAAAATAGCAGAAAAATCGAAATAAGAAAATACTTTAGAGCTTGGAGATTGATTATCTTAACTTACCTCACAGTTAGTACCGGAATATCCGTTTGCGCATGTGCAAGTATAACCACGTGATACATCGTATGAGATTGCGCACTGAGCACCATTCTGACATAAGTTGTTATTGCAAGCGTTTTGAACCTAAGAAGTGGGAAAAAAAAGATTTATAGTGTATATAGTACCCTAAAAAGACACAAGTAAAAAAGTGGCCGATAAAATCTCTAACTAAAGGGACATAAAAGTACTGACAAAATTTGTAAACAAATCGTATGCAGCGGATACAAAATCAAAACAAATGTCACATGTCAAAGTAAAATAATAATCAGCCTATTTTTCATGGAAAGAAAAAAAACATTTGTTTTGATTAGAAGGTTCTTAAAAAAAACGCATTAAAAATGTTATTTTCTCATTCTCAGCCTCAGCATGTTTCTTTAATGTTTCTTAGTTTTTAGTCATTCAAAGTGTGTTTCTTAAAATAAACAACGGTGTAGACCCAAACTTACATTACAGAGTGGACCAGAATAAGCAGCATCAGTACACGTGCATGCAAACCCTGCTGTTCCAGTTGTTAATATACAATCACCATTTGCTCCACAGATACCATTGTTATTCGTACAGTAATCCATCTAATATAAATTGAAAATGATTAAGAGACATATTATATATGCTTTGTGTAGGCGAAGAAAACCAATACACGTTTTTTTTATAAGAACACACTATATAAGAACATAAGGCTTCGAGACCCAAAAATTTAAGAACATTCTAAGGTTTTGGAGACTTAAAAACATGCATTTTCTTAAGAAATTACATCAAAATGCTTAAAAAATGCTGAAAATAAGAAGATTTTAAGAACATTTTTAGGCTTCAAATCCAAAACACTAAGAACATCCGAAGGCTTCGAAAATTTTTGACGTTCTTATAAAAAAAAAATGTGTAACAGTACTTAATGCTAATTGTAACAGAGCTTTATACTAGTTTGAGTAAAGAAACAAGTAAATTTCATACTCAAAATTTTATGTCATCCCGGGGGGTACTAGGGTTGCGAGCTGACGAGTATGTGCCGCCCAACTTTCGACCCTCGGACCCTTAGCGGGACTAAAAAGGAGAAAAAATGAAACATTTTGCGATTTTTACGACCATTATTGGGACTAATTTGACCAACCCTTATTGGGACTGAAAATCATTTAGGACATTTCACGAAGATTGCCATCCTGGATATGCGAAATGAAACTAAATCAAATTGTTTCTTTACTCAAACTTAGTATGAAAAAATATCAGAATTTAGACTTTTTTTTCTCGAATATTATGGAGCAATTTGTAATTTATCTTATCGGGGAAAACTTCGTCAGGGAAAAATATTCGTCACTTGACCGAAATTTCGTCACTTTTCCCCGACGAAGTTTTCCCCAATGAGGTATTTTACTGAAGTTAAAAAATTCGGCTTTTCGATCTGCTCGCCATTATTCGATAATATTGAAAGCAACCGTCAACAAAAATCTGCTAAACGACGATGTACCATTTGAAACGCTCCCTTATTCCCTTATTCAATGAAAATTCAATTCTTCTTGAAAATCGAATCAGAAAGCGTTAAGTGTAATTTAAACATGGTTAAAAAAAATAAACAGACTTACATCACAGGCTAGGTTGTCGGTACCAAAGTATCCAGTGTTACACATACACTCCCAACCTGCGGCTTTGGTAAAAGAAGCAATGCATTGACCATTTAAATCACAATCAGTAATGGGTGTACTACCTGCACCTGCAGTTGCACAAGCGTCGGATACCTAGACAGGAAGATGATAATAAATTTTTTAAAGTTCGAGAAAGCGCATATTTCTTGATATTATGTAACGGGAAACAGAGTTAGAGATTGAGGAACTGGGTACTGTATTGGCTGATTGATCACCAGCTGAAAAATACATTCTCATGTTGCACTTGGTACCGTGTCACCACTATTCATGACGATATGCACCATTGCAATGTCTTCCACGGACACAACAGCTGATTGGTTACAAGTGGAGTATTGACTGATTTTACGTCACTTACAACCGATCAGCTATTGGGTCCGTTACCGTAAGTTGGTCAAATATCGAGATCCATCGGCTAATTTCGTCACCTTTCTTTAGAGACAGGAACAATATGAAAGTTTAAATCACTGATCGAAAAAGGATCATTCCTCTGTGACCACTGAGCAAAGAAAAACTGTTATGACTTTTTTATCAATTTCAGCTGATAAAAAGAGTGTCGGAATTAGGTGAGGGGTGTCAACATTAGAACAAGTTACGGTATGTAATGTCAGAAGACATTGCAATGGTGCATATCATGTATTACTTCTCATCATAAGATGAGCTAGAGGTTTACAATGAGTATAATAGCGCTCCGCAACGCATAAAACATCATAATTATAACTTTTCACTTTTTTTGACATAAGTTCCATTTATACTGAGATGGAAAAATCGTCTGAGACGAGTAGTTTGTAAAATGTGATCTGTGGAGATCTTATTTATTGAAACATGAATAAAAAGTACACTCCTCCATAATGCTCATTTTCTAAATATTTCTAATCGTCTCAGTACAGTATATGGCCCCCAAAACGTGGGTCGTCATTAAAATGAGGATTCTCACCTGTAGATTTATCCGAATTAGACGATTTTTGTTTATTTTGAAAGAATGATGGTCATACTTAAAAATGAGCATGTTTTTTATGGTTTAAGACAGCTTCAAAACATATTTGCGTCTGAAGGAAATATTTCACCAAAATTAGATAAAAATTGCATGTAACCCACTCTCGCTCTATTGATAGTGAAAATAAGTTATGAAAATGGGGTATAGGAAACTTTCTACACTTAATAGCCTTTCAGAAAATGAAGATACATCTGTGACTTTAGAAGATGGGTAAAAAATATAGCATCTTTAAGGTCAGCCAGTATTTTGGAGTCCTAGCATTGATAAAACCGAAAATTCTAAATATGACAAACAGCAAAAAGTCTTGGAATTCCGTTCCTACCAGCTTGACTTAATAGTTTATAACAAAAAATTAACATTATATATAAAATTTTTCGCTGAATCAGCAAAAACGGCAAATTCTGTCATTTTTTTGCAAAATGTAGGAGAAAAATACCTTTAAAGCTTAATATTTTCAGTTTTAGTTTCAGTTAAGCTGTTTTTCTAAAATGTTCACAGCATTTTCCATACATGAATCTAACTATTTTCAAAAGAGATTGGTTTTCAGAAACTTGATAAAGACGTTGTTAAATCAAAATTGTCATTTTGAAAATTTCTAAATTTTAAGTTTGGACTTTGCATCATCGATAATCTTGGAATATTAAAAAAAAATCATGAATTTTACATCCATCTGGTCGTAAATTTAAGGGAAAACACAAATATGTTCATAGTTTCTCCCCCTATTACCACTGGGCTTAATAATTTGATTTTAATTACACCTACGTTTTGGGGGGGGGCCCAAACCTGCGTTTTGACAACCAGGGGTATACTGTAAAAATTTTATCAAACAAATTTATGCCAAAAACCCTATAAATCACATTTCATAACTATGGTCAAAATTTTGTATTCATATCTTAAAGAGATCTCGAGAAATTGCTAAAATTGCAAACCTCCGTTTTGGGGGCCATTAGAAAAAAGCTACTGGATCTTTAAGCGATTGAAAAATAATGTTGTAATTGAAAGTTTTGAAAAAGAACTTCTGGGAAATAAAGTAGAGATGTTAAGGTTTTTCATGCAGCAAAAGTTTTTGTAAAACGTATTTTCCTCTAGATTTGAGAGAAATTTAAAATTCGATCGACGTTTTGGGGGCCACATACTGTATTACTGATGCATATACTTTTAGAATAAATTGGCTTCCATTAACCCTTTAAGTGCCGATGTCGTATATATACGACATGGGCTATATAGGAGGGCGAAGCCCTCCTGTAATGCCCAGTTTGATTTAGAAATCGTTATTTTTGGTCGAACTCGTAGGAATTAGATTGTCCTTTATGGTCAAGCAAAAAAAATTTCAAAAGTAAGTCTTTCCAGCGAGATTTTAAGCGAAAAAGTCAAAAAAATGCAAAAAATTGACAAAAATTCACTTTTTTGAGATTCTGACCGTTTTTTGACTATTTTTGGTCAACGAGTGATCCAAGAACCTCCAAATTTGGCCCTGTTTTACTTTATTCTGTCTTCTAGTGAGTCGATTTGAAGTTTTACCACTGGGCACCATCAGTTCAGTCAGGTCCGCGCAGCGGGCCTGACTGCTTTAATTCCCTAACCTACCCCCCCCCCTTGGCCACCGCCCACCACGCCCTTCCTAAATCGGGCGGCGCCAAAGGCGCCCAAAAGAAAGAGGAGACTCTAAGCTATCCAACGAGCTATATACGAGCTTCTAATTCATTCTAGATCAGAAGATATAAGCCCTTAAAGTTTGAACTAGCAATTTTTAAAAAAAAACTTAGAAAAAAGGACCCTGGCACTCAAAGGGTTAAGTATATAGAACTATTTGTACGAGTTGCAATCCTACAATTCAATGCGGCTCAATTAAAGATACGTGCAAGTTGCTATATATCTTTTGTCAATTAAAAGATTAACGCAAAGGTTGTTGGGATTAAAACTCGTACAAACACATACAGGGTGTCCCTAATAAAAGTATCGAGTTTGAACATGCGATTGAGTAGAAAGTTTTAAGTGTGTATTCACAAAATTGTATTTTAAGCTCTCCCTCTTTTTTCTTTGTCATTACGTAACAATAAAAACATACTCTGCCTGTTTACAAATGCAACGAAATTACGATCATGAGAAAAACGCAACAATTAAAATATGTTTGTAAAGAATCGTATGTAAAATAATAAAAATGGAATGTATGGAACAATAAAAAAGTAAAACGAGGGAATTTGAATTTTTATTAATTTTGATTTTTAAAGACGTACATTTATGCAACAGGGGAATAGTAAAAGGGCTATTGATTAATTTATACGTTGTAACTACCTTTTGTAATGAGCCTATGTGATGTGTGTTCTTATATTTTAGCGATAACACACACAAACTTTTTTACTCAATCGCATGTTCAAACTCGATACTTTTATTAGGGACACCCTGTAGAGAGTAATAATCATGTCAAAAATAAAATCTATTTTTAGATTCAATGCGGTGCGCTATTGAGCATTGATATGTATTAAACGACTATCTGCTTTGGGGATTGATAAAAAAATAAAAATAGTAAAATCAATAGTAATCGATAACTAATCAAACCAAGACATGTGTCCTTCAGGGTTTTTCCCCCACCATACCTAAAAAGGAAAATTTTCCATTCCCCCCGGATCTCCCCACCCTGGCTCCCTGGTCCCCCCACCCTCAGATCAACTTCCAGTCAAAAATTTGGTGTCAAAAAATTGCCTGAAAGCATTAGCCATTGCCTCAAAAAATGCCTTCAATTTTGATCTGCGAAATCCTTTTCCCCTCCCTATTTTTATGTTTAAGCCCCCCCCCATACTTGGTCTTTTTTCAAAAATCCCCCATTCCCTGAATTTAGGGGGAGGGGAGAGGACTCTATTTAAGACTAAAAATACGAACATCGATCAGTTATCGATATCTTATGAATTAATATTTATGATCGATTTTACCGAAAACGAAAATCTGGTACTTACCGAACAATCGAGCCCGGAAAGCGGCGCTACACACGCACAAGCAGCTGTTCCGTCCGCATTAAGGGTACACGTCCCACCACCTGCGCACGGGTTGGTGGTGCAGGCAGAAGTCTAGAGAAAAAATACACAGTTAGATAAATATTTTGCCGAAGTTATGTAACATAATAAAAATCCGCAAATATTGATTAAATCTTTCGAATTTATAGATATTCATGACGTAATGTTTTATACGGAAGCACCCAAAATAGCCCGGGTGTTTGCAACTAAAGTCTATTCACGATAAGTGTGCACTCTTTTTTCATTTACTTATTACTTTTGAATGAATTCTTCAATCTTAATAAATTTGGTATCATTGGAAAGATATTACAGCTGATTGAAGTCTAAAAACGCTGATTTCTGCTGTTTTCTGCTGTTTTTTGGGGTCAATCACTTATCAACTTTGTATCATAACTTTATATTGAATAAATATTTTAGTGAAATTTCTTCACAGTGATGACTTTCTAAGATCAAAGAATCTCTCCAGTGAAAATGAAAGTTATAGCACTTCTTTACAAGATCTTCATTTTTTTCTTCTTCATTTTCATCTTCAATTTCAGAATCTTTTTAAACATTTTTTTATTTCAAATTGTTCCACTCGCTAATATCTTTCCAATAATACTAAATTTATGAAGATTGAAGAATTCCTCCAAAAGTTATAGGTTAATGAAAAAAGAGTGCACACTTATCGTGAATAGACTTTAGTTTTATTGTTTGAATTCAAAATTAATGGACAAATGACCGGTTTTTTTTTGTGGTGCTTCGTACAAAACATTACGTCATGAATATTACGACTTCATAGATGCGATTCTCGTACGCAAATCGAACATTTACTTCAATAATGGCGGAAATTACGTAGCTCAACTTAAACCGGAAAACCTCTACAGCTGGCACACAACGTTGTTTCAACGTTCATCTAACGTTATATGGACGTTGAAACAACGTTGTGTGCCAGCTGGGGAACGAACCTTGAAAATTTTTTTTTGGTTTTAGAATGTATTATATTATACATGAATTTGAAAAATGAAAAACACCAATTTCATTGAGAGGGATCAAGCATTGTTACTTTAACCCTATTCATACTAGGCTTTTAGGGGAGGTTCAAAATTAGGTAGGGGGCTGTTCCTGTACCACCCCTTAACTTTTGATCTAGTGGGTCTTTCTGGATGAAATTTGGCACACAAAACCATTGTCATATAAGGTAACTTTTGACAAAAGATTATTTTGATGACATCACTCATCATGCCCAAAGTAAGCAAAAACCAAAAATTTCCTTTGTTCTTTTGAATGGCTATCCTTTTCTAACAAAGGCTTTAGAAAAAAGTTCCCTGAGTCTAAAATGCTTATTTTATCCTAAATATTTTGATAAGATATGGTTTAAACGATATAGTTGACATAATAAATAATAAATTTGTATTGAAAATGTGTCAATTTTTGTGACACCTTATTGTCAGAAATATCATCATGCTTAAGATGTGAAAATTTTTAGGTACCAAATTTTTTGAAGCTAAATGAAAGTTAGGAATTTACAGAAAATTTCATGATAAAAGCTCGATTATTTCAGGAGCTATTAACAATTGTTTCACCCCTGAACATAAACAGCCCCTCCTAGTACGAATAGGGTTAAAGTGATAAACAAATAGTTTGAGATATTTTGCATGTGGATTACTTTAATGGTGCTAAGCAACACCCCTGTGTCACAGACCCGCTGGGACCCCAGCCCCACTGGAAAATTTGGCAGAAATTTCGTCCCCGATGGGAAAATACTCTGAAATTTCAGCCCCACTGAGATATTGATTTTGAATTCATCCCCATTAGAAAGTTATAAAATTGCACTCCAAAACCATCCCTACTGGGTCTTTTAACCTTGGAACAATAGAATTTCCATCCCCATTGGGATTTCGATAGGAGTTTTTATCCCCACTGAGGAAAAAAGTTCCAATGGGGCTGTGAGACAGGGGTGTTAAGCAACACCTTCGAATTTTCCTCTCTAATTTCTTTCCAAAGTCGAGATAATAAAGTTATAATTTTTAGACTTATAGCAAGAAAACAACGAAACTTTGAGGAGGAACACTGTATAAAAACCCATTTTTCAAAGTTTTCAAAATAAATGTCATATCTTAACCAACAAAAATATTATGAGGTTTTCGCTCAGGACTTTCGAACGGGAACGAACACATTTAAAAGATCTCAGACTATCTAACTATCCTTTTCAGTTGAAGGAGTACGAATGCTAAAAAATAATACGTAACACTCACCCACAAAAGGAACAAGAGGCCTAGACACGTCACTAGTTTTTTCAACGGACAAGATCGTACAAGTTAAGTGTGTCTTAGCCCGGGATCCACATAAACATTTTAGTTGTTTTTGGAAGGTAAAAACAGTATGAAGCAATGTTTTTATTTGAGAATAATAGGGATTGCAAATCTGTTATTGATGTTAGTTTCTCATTTTATATCATATCTTTCAACTCAAAGTAGTTTTATTGTTATTGGGATTTTTAACATTTTCTCTCAAAATGGCGAACTCGCCAAACGCTCCTACCCTACTTCACATGGCATAGTGAAATTAGCCAACTATTATTGGCCTTGCAGTCAGCAATTTTAAAATTAACGATTAAAGATTTTAATTTCTGTTTCCTTAGTAGATGAGTAAAACTTTCGCGGGCAGAAACTTTCGCGGGCAGAAACTTTCGCGATTAGCTACTGTTTGCTAAATGTTTTGTTACCAAAAAAGATTTAAAATAATTAAAAAAAAATTTTATATGAATTTCCGAAAGTTCTGTCTGTGAAATTTCGGCTAAAGCCATAATTCGCTAAACTTCAATTCACTAAATTTCGCGACTTTTTGACTTCGCAAAACTCTCTGCCCTTAAAGTAGTAACTTGTATGAAACAAGTGACTTTTACTGGAGAACCAAAGAATTCGTCTATGTTTCCCAAATACAAAAATGAAGATTTTTTATAAAAAACAAAATTATATTTTACTGGAGAACCAAAGAATTCGTCTCTGTTTCCCAGATACAAAAATGAAGACCTTTTATAAAAAACAAAATTATATTTTACTGGAGAACCAAAGAATTCGTCTCTGTTTCCCAGACAAATAAAAGAAGAATTTGTATGTATAAAAACTTACACCACAGGTTGCACCAGTAACACCAGTAGTACAAGTGCATGAAAAACCAAGCTGAGAAGCATCTGGAGTACAAGTCCCACCATTTTGACATGGGTTACTAGAGCAGGCAGATAACTAAATAAAATGAATGAATGTAAGATTTCATAAATATTATAATGATCATTTACTTCTAACAATAAAATAACGACAAATGATGGATTACTTGCAAGAGCAAGTTGTGTACTCCCTAGCTTGATCAAAGTAACTTCATTATGACATCGACGAGCCATAGCTTTATTGCGTCGCAAAAACAGGGTCAATGATTTCTAGTCAGCACCATAATCACCCTACAGCCTAGTTTAGGTATCTGTCATTAAATAGGTCCACTGACCCTTATATAACCGGGACCAAGCTTTCAAAAGTGGTAACCTAATGGTAGCACAACTCGATGTGGGTCATTTTATAATTTATTGAATTTTTTTGTTAGTTTTTTTTCACCCACATTGACAAGTGCTATGGTACCATTAAGATACGACAAAAAACTCCGATCAAACGATTTTTCTAGGTCAGGATTAAGAAACATTGTCTAGGGTATATAAAGGTCAGTGGATAGGACCCATGCCTTTTGTGGCATCACATCTTGTAATAAATAATTAGTGTTTTTTAAATCACAATGATCTTTAGATCTTTTCAGTTTCAAAAGATAGGGCAAAAGTACTCGATAATCCAACCAAAATATAGAGCAGTCTATATTAAAAACTCAGAGTGCACACATATGCACAAGAGTGAAGATTCTCGATTATCCAAACATAATATAGAGAGATTTGTACAAAGACTTTTGATAAAAAAAAATCATACCTCACACTGGTCACCAAAATAGCCGGCTACACATGTGCAAGCGAAACCGGTATCACTGTTATCTTCCGAACAAGTTGCTCCATTCTGACAAAGCGCACCGTATACTGCACATGTGTTAGCCATCTGAAATCATGAGAGAAATAAATAAATTCATCACAGATATTCGGAGAACATTGTTTGCCTGACTACCAGATTTGGCTAATAGATAGAGCAATAGCGTGATGGCAGGCGGGCCATGCCCCTCCCCCCCCCCTAGTGGAGCAATTTCAAGGGAGCAGCAGCAAGAAAAACCTTAACAATTTTGTACACCTAACGTTTTGGGAGCCCTGACACTGCGTTTTAACAACCAGGGGTACACTAAAAATTTTATCAAACTAATTTATGCCCGAAACCCTCTAAATCACATTTTCAAACTATGGTCAAAATTTTGTATTCATATCTTGAAGAAATTTCGAGAAATCGCTAAAACTGCAAACCTACGTTTTGGGGACCTTTAAAAAAAAGCTACCTATCTTTAAGCGATTGAAAAAAAATTTTGAATTGAAAGTTTTGTAAAAAAACTTTCGGGAAATAAAGTAGAGATGTTAAAGTTTTGCATGCAGCAAAAATTTTAGTTTCCTCTAGATTTAACACTGTAACACTAATAAATGATTCCATTGGTTTTTAAGACGCAAAAGAGGCTATATCTTGTTTCAATTTTGATTTGTAACCTTAAATGGAACTTTAAAGGCCGCTCCAGCTTTCGGCCCAATTAGGAGGGGGAAGGATGTGCTAGGGTTGGCAGTTGAGGGGTATGTGCGGACAGAAACTCCTAAAACCGACCCTTATAGAGACCCTTAGAAATTTTAGTGACCTTTAGAGAAACAAAAGTTTTTTCTTCAATTTTTGAAAAATTTCCTACTTTTAAAAAGACTTGTTAACGGTTTTTTTCGCTCGAAACAGACCCATATCGTCCACCAAATATCTAACACTTCCTATTGTTGCCTAAAAATCCCAACTCGCTGGTTTTGCAAACATAGTTGATCAACTTACTTGACATAAATTACCGGAAAATCCAGTTAGACATGTGCAAGAGAAACCATTAGCACCAAGATCTGTACAAGCCGCTCCATTTGCACATGGATTTGTTGGCGCGCAGTTTTGAGCAAAACTCTGTAAAAAAAGGGAGAAAATGTTTATTATATTTACATTACGTACATTTGCCTCTTTCCCATATTCGGTTTTCAAGGAACATAGACTTCAGAGAAAGATTCGAAAGATTCGAATTACAGAAAGTATTTTACAATATTCTCCAACGGAGGGGATCAATATTTTAGTTCGAATTACAGAAATATTCGTATTATAGAGGGATTCGAATTATAGAAAGTTGATTGTACTTATCATACACAAACAGGTTACAATTTATCCCAGGTTTTCGGGAAAGAGCTTAAGAGAGTCCGATTGTGCTGTAGATTAGATTTTCAGTAAAATCGATAGTAATCAGAAAATTTCATTTAAACTTTACCATCCTAATATATTTGAAGATAATATTTCCGTTTGTCGGGAAAAGTTACACTTTGAATGCCTGCCTGGTAATATCTTTCGATAGTCACATTTAATTGAGTAAAAGAGCCTGTTTATATTACGTTTTTTTGTTAAGCATAGGGCTCCATCGAGTAGAGGCTTGGCATGAAAGTTGTATTGTTCTAAAACAATAGATCCATTGTTTTAAAGCACTAATCTCTTAGCCTGGTTATGCTTATAAGTGTATAGACGCGTGGTGAACCAAATAAGATAAAATATTGCAACAGTTTATGCATTTTTATCACGTGACTTTAGCAGAGCTATCCCGTCTTCAAGATAGATGAGATAGAGTTTTTATAAGATACTTTAATAATTGGTCATTTGAAGTAATAAAAATGATGCGCTCTTTAGAAAAAGTAACAATATTGTTTTACTACTACTTAACGACCAACCAAATCAATTAAGAGCTTGTAAAAACTCCATCTCGTCCATCAAGATTAATCTTTTTAAAGCAGAATAATGCAATATTTACCGTGTGAAATACAGCGAGCAGTGCAAAAAATAACATTAAAATTTTCCCCATGTTCGAAAAGGTACAATCAACACCAAACCCCAGAACCTTTCGCGTATAAAACTTCCCTTAATAGGACAAGATCCGATTTTTATATGACATCCTGATAATTGGGACTTATCCCCGACTTATCCCCGATTAAGAGTCCCAAAATCCCAATGTTTTTGTACTATTATTTTAGGTTTCAAAGGCATAAGTTAATTTTGTTTGCTATATTTAATTTTCTAATACAAAAGGTTTCAACCAAACCGTTCAACCCCCTGATAATGACTTTCAAAAAGACTGAAGCCAGGGTGTATGGATGCAGCCTAGACCAGAAAAAGATACCCCCTTGAATATGTATAAAGTTAAAACCGATAAGCTGAACCAGGGGGTTAATCTTAACTAATTAAAAAGATTTATAGGAACAAATCTTCTTTTGAAATTCAATTTTAATTCATTACATAATGCAGAGGGGGAAACAAAATAAAGCCAAAATAATTACACTTCTTCCTTTGTAAATTTTCGACTTATTTCTAAAGTTAAATCATAGAAAACAGATCTTCAAATACTTACTGAGTTGCTCCACAGAGGAGTGCAAAAATTCCGCTTTTCACTGCATCATCGTTGCAACAGTACTCTCCATCTCTGAAGATTTCAATGTGGTAAAGTCTCAGGATATACGATTAAATACTGTGACAGATTTTCTTCATATTTTTACAAGTTTTGAAAATCCGTGCTAACACGCTTAGGAAATGCCAGTAATATCCTTGAAAGAAAAGAACTTTCAATGAATAAATCACTGAATTAGATACAAGCAAGAAGAAACATTTAAGATTTCAAACCTTAAAGTTCTTTTTCAACAGTTATTTTAGCATATCATCGCACCATCGAGTTTAAAGCCCGAAAGGCTAGAATAGAACCATTAATCTTTCTTAGGCAAGACAAAGTGATGCATTAAGATTTGCGTCACCGACTTTAGAACAACAGATTGGGCTTTTCCAGAAAAAAATCGTGCACCCCCAGTTGAGGAGGTCCATTTCCGTTCCAAGGGGGTAAGGTTTGAAATGCAGTGAAATTCCATAAGGGTAGACGAAAATCCGTCAAAAATAAGCGGAATTCCAAGGGGGTAATGATTGAAAATTTGTAAAAATTCGGAATTCCAGAGGGGTATGATCCTAAAATTGCCTGGAATTCCAAGGGGGTAGGTCACAAAAGGTTGGACCTCCTCAACAGGGGGTGCACGGTTTTTTTCTGGAAAAGCCCATTATATTTAGCACTTTCCTTTATTTTCGCGCAGCATATTTTTCGAGAAGTACCAATATGTTTTACTTTCGATCCTTTGTTTGTGTGTAAACCAAGCAGATCAAACATTTCAGATGGAAAGTAGGGGCTTCATTTCCCATTGAAGGCAGGGGTTTCTTCTTTAGCCCCTTCAGGGCTTCAACTCAATACGTTGAACTCTTTTCTTTGTAATTTTGTTTTTCAACCTCGGCTGCTTCTTTTACTAATTCTGAGAAATAATAGATGATATTATCGTCCGTTCAGGCCCGTAGGAAGCATTTTCATTTTGAGGGGGCAAAGTGAGAAATATAAACCAAGGGTCAGCCATGGTTTGGTTCAAGGGAAAAAATCCCCAATTAAAGGTGTCTAAATTAAAGGATATATGTTCAAAATGAAGCGCCATTAATACAAAATTTTTCAAAGCTACCAACTTTTGCGAATTTTTTTTGGTGGGGGGAGGGGGGGGGGGGCGAATGCCCCTGTGCCCCCCCCCCCCCCCGGTTGCTACGGGCCTGTCGTTACAGGGATAGTAAAGGCGGGGAAATACATCTACATCCACATACAGAGTTTACATCCACAATAGCGATATACGGAGAGTTTCGAAGACACCCAAACTCTACCGGCTGTAAACTGTTTTTTCGACTAAAAAAACCCGTTTGCGAATTCTCTTCGGTTTAGGGTTTATTTCTTGGATAGTGATTCGGTTTTATAGGCTATAGCATAGCATAGCATAGCTCTTTAGTGCTCTTTTTTATTCGGTTTTTCTTTTCCAATTATTTTTACAAAGTTTTAACTTTGCTGGCTCTACACGTTTTTTTTATAAGGAAATCTAAGGAAAGCCTTCGATTGTTCTTAACTTTTTGAGTTTTAAGCCTAAAAATGTTCTTAACATGTTATTTTTGCCATTTTTTGAGTATTTTTTTTCCATTTTCCTAAGAAATCGGGTGTTTTAAAGTCCACGAAGTCTTAAAGCCATCTTAACTTGTTCTTAACAATTTGGTCTTCAAGTCTTATGTTCTTATATAGTTTGTTAAAAAACTTGTATGATAATTTGGAAATTATTTTCATTTAAACTAAAAAAAGCTAAATGTCCTAAATCCTATTGCCAAATCTTCCTAAGTAACTTTAATATGCCAATCAGAGCTGTAAAATTTTGAAAGGCGCCTTCGGATACTTTGTATGACATTTCCTTGTTTACTGATACGAATTATCAGCTTTATCAATTTTAATGACCAGCTCGTTAAAGTATGATTAACCGAAATTATCTCTTGCTAATCAGTTCAATCTTGTCATAATAAATCCTCAACGAGCAAAAAAATAAAATTATTACCTTTATTACCTTTTAAAAGTATTCTTTACGCTTAGGGAAGCTTTAGAAGAACAGGGTAAACTTTTATGTCAAACATGACGCAATTTTAACAGAAGTGCCAAAGTTATCACCAGTGAAAAGTTTTTTTTTGGTCAACTCCAAGGGAGTTGAAAATTGACGGAGTTTACCCCCGGCTAAGTTTTCTCTTTTAAGGTACCTGACACAATAAGGGAAATTTTTCTGCTGTACGGTTTTGGCAACAGATAATGCCCCAAAAGGTAAGGTTATTCCAAGAGGACTCTTTTATAAGACGTCTCAGTGTCCATTATTAAAGAAACGAGTACATTGATCATCATTCCATTGACTTTGTCAATCCAACTTCGTCCCAAACCTCTATTTGTGGTTTACGTAATGGCTAGTAGGGGACACGAGAAGTTTTTTCGCGTTGGTGCAATACAACATGCTCATCCCACCAACACAAGAAAAAAAGTGTGCGTCCCATGGTTTCTTTTTTTGTTTCATGCAACAAAAAGTGAGGGAAATACCCAAAAAGCACGCTGATTTTGTCCCTGGGACAAGAGTGCGATTTCATTTTTATAGACACAAGAAAGCGTTTCAGGTTGGTGGGATGGAGCATGTTGCATTGCACCAAGGCAAGAAAACTTCTCGTGTCCCAAAGCCTTAAGGGCCCATTTCTATATTACAAATTGTACCACTT
Organism: Clytia hemisphaerica; assembly: GCF_902728285.1. Taxonomy (NCBI): domain Eukaryota; kingdom Metazoa; phylum Cnidaria; class Hydrozoa; order Leptothecata; family Clytiidae; genus Clytia; species Clytia hemisphaerica. Next base: position 1,024,579 of record NW_027103621.1, read on the forward strand.
TTCAAAAAAACTTCTATCCAAAATTTAAAATCTGTCTCCTTCTAAATAGAAGCTTAGAAATATGCCTCGTTTGTATTTCGACATTCGTTGGAAGAGTAACCTGTATGGAAAGCCGGCATGAATGCAGGCTGCTGGTATCCAATAACAAACTCGTGCTCCTTACATACTACCTACGGTTTTGTAGAGGTCTGCATTCAGACTAGTATGGAAGGTTTTGTATTTTTATTGTTTCTAACTTGAACTTGCGTTGAAATATTTGTCTGTATATTACACTTTCATATCATGTGATTAAATAATCAGGAACCAGTTTTAAGAGGAGTAGATATTTGGAAACACCAAATGGTAAAGTGGAGAAATGCAGGGAGGGAGAGCGCGACCGTTACTTCCTCCTACACTCCAGTAGTCAGCTATTCAACGTGCCCGGAAAAAAAGCGAGACTTACAAATAAAAATCCTTATGTGAATTTATTTTGATTTTTATGGTCTTATTACTTGATTTATTTTTCTTTTCTTTTGATATCTGAAGAAGCTAATCAAATTTCAGAAAACACTATAACTTTTCCCACATCATATGACAACAATCAAATGACCAAAGAATTTTAACAACCCAAAATCCTAAAAGACAAAAGACAAAAGAAACCAAATTTCACTAGAGACGCATTACTAGAACAATTAAAACAAATTTAGCGAATAGGTACCCAATATTTAAAATGAAAAGAGATCTAAACCGAAAGAAAATGATGAAGACCGAAGTCTGAGATCAGTTGCGGTAACTAGAGTTAGAATCCCCTGCCACCCGCGAGTCACCCGTCATCTTGTAGTTTTGAAGCGTGTAGTCACACACCCCTTTCTCACAGGCCCACTAGAACCCCTTCCCACTGGAAAATTTTTCCAAAATATCGTTCACGGTGGAAAACTATCCTCCAATTTTTGTCCCCACTGAAAATAATCAAATAAACCAATCCTCACTGCCTAATACTATGCTACTTTTTCTATCCTCACTGGATTTTCTGACTTGAAAACAAAAGAATTGAAATCCCCAAATATAAAAATATGTGAATATAAATCCCCATCGAGTTTCAGTTCGTTATTTTTATCCCCACAGGCTGAAAAAATCCTACCGGGTCTGTGAGAAGGGGGTGTTTTATTACAAATAGATGTGGCTATTATTTCTCGAAGAGTATGATTTTCGACAGAAAGAAATTTTCTTTAAAAAATTGAGGATAATGCATTGTCCAACAACAAGAAATAAACAGAATTTCGATGAAGTCTGACTAAAGATCATAAGTTATTTTGCACAAGATTGTATCCTATAATAAAATGATTCAAAGAGTCTGATTAAAAGGCCGCTTATACATTATAGTCTACCCCCAGGTGTTTTTCGTCCATCACTGCAAAAAATCATTTCTTAAAGAAAGTCACACATCTTATAGCAAGAAAGTTAAACTCCTAATAAGGAATTAAGTCTTAATACAAGAAAACGCCATTTCAATGTTTTTCATTTTCTTAGAATTTTCAAAAGTCGAAATACTGAATTCTTCGCTCAAGAAAAATAATCTTACTGTAAAGATTTTGTCAATATTTTTCTTATGTTAAGAAAATTACAATATTAATTTTCTTAAATTTTCTTAAAAATGGCGAAAATCAATAGCAAGCGTATTTTTTAACAATAGGCTTTTACTCCTATTAACATATTTCTTTTATCTTTCGAATAAACATTTGAAAAAATGTTTCTCTGGAAATTGACGAAAAGATAGTACCAAAATGCTATGAGAAGATATAGGTTTGTTGAGTGTAAAATTTTAATTTTCAAAAAAGCACGCGGTGCGAGAAGACGTGTCTTCAAAAACTTAAAAGATAAGTATTTTTCTTTCATTGTTACTTTATCGTTATTTATTGCTTTTTTGCCTGTAAAGCTATAACATACCACAGTTATAAGCTGATACATGTAAAGCAAATCTTTAAGCAAATTTTATTGAAGGAAATGGAAAGGAATAAGTAAGACAGCGTATTCAGGAAAATTCATGGATGTGGTCTACTCTCAAGTACTTTAACCAGTGCTGTTTGTAGTACCAGCCATAACGATTTTCGCTTAGCTGTATGAAGGTAAAAATGGGAAAGAATGAGTCAGCGTATTCAGGAAAATTCATGGATGTGGTCTACTCTCAAGTACTTTAAACGGTGCTGTTTGTAGTACCAGCCATAACGATTTTCGCTTAGCTGTATGAAGGTAAAAATGGGAAAGAATGAGACAGCGTATTCAGGAAAATTCATGGATGTGGTCTACTCTCAAGTACTTTAAACGGTGCTGTTTTTAGTACCAGCCATAACGATTTTCGCTTAGCTGTATGAAGGTAAAAATGGGAAAGAACGAGTCAGTGGTATTTAGTAAAATTCATGGATGTGGTCTACTTTCAAGTGCTTTAACCAGTGCTGTTTTTAGTACCAGCCATAAATATTTTATAAGCTCAGCTGTATGATAGAGTGAAAAGTGAGTGACTATCCATGAAAATCTATTTATGTTGTGTATAAAATTCCAGGTCTTCCAGCTTCTTTATCTGGTGCTCTAACAATTTATAAAAATATTTCTTATAGTAATATTTTCCTTTTTCTTATAAATAGTAGCGTATTCTATTACCGATAATTTATGTGAACTTTTTCTTGATTTAAGAAAATTAAAGAAGATATTTTCTCATCACAAGAAAATATTTATTTATAAAGTTAAGTAAAAAATACTTGACATAAGAAAAATTTTCTTAATGGTATAAGAAAAATTATCTTAAAAGAATTTTAAGAAAATTTTTCTTACCTATCGGAATAGAAAATATTTCTCATCTTAAGTAAGTTTTTACTTAACTCGTTATTTTTTTTCTTCTAACAAGAAATGATTTTTTGCAGTGATCCTGTATATTCAGCCGGGTTTGAATTTTGACCCAATTATTAACCACTAAAATTGGACCCTTAAAATATGAAATTTGTCGTTCTTTTTTGTCGTTCTTTTTGCCTATTTTTTGTAATGCAGGATTTGTTAAATAGAGCCCCTCTGATATAGGGACAGGTACTTGCTTATCAAAAAAAAACATGCATACCCATGTTTTTTTTTGCCACCGGAGGAAGCCTAAAGCTTCTGATGATGGAATTCATAGCTTCACGCATAAGGAAGTTGGGCAAACATCTCATAATTTTGCGCGTTTTTCAGTATTTTAGTTCTGCTAAACGGTAGCATTCTTATCTTACGGTCTCTCTATTGTTTTATCATCATCAAAAAGACTTTTCCGGAGTTATTTTGATCTGATTACTCATTTTGAAATATCAGTTTGTCTTTTTCTTATCCCTGGAGAGTTAAATGAATCTAAGGAAATTCCCTTTTCTGGGAAATTCCCTTTTTATACCACAAGTAGTTACTAAGCGCTCTTCATAGGTTAAAGATATTACTCTACTCAAAGTATCCGAACAGTTATGTTGCTAAACGTGTACATTAGTAAAATAACATATGAAGAGCAGTATCTACTCAAATATACGCTTTTTAAAGGAAAAACCAGTAAGTCATATGATTCTGGCTGGGCTGCTCTTAAATTTATATAAGTTTTTCAGCCTTAAATGTCAATATTAATTAAAATGGAAACATGTACTTCTCATTTGTTCTTAGGTTTTGGCCAAATTTCAGCCTCGTATTCTTATGAAATTGTTCTTATAAAAACGTGTAAGACAAGGCACTGATGTCACTCTAAGTAGACTGTAAATCACTCCCTTGACACATTTGTTAGCATTTGAAAGAATTTCGTCTCAGATGAGAGGTCACGCTTAACAAAAATTACTGTAGGGCTAAGCAACGGATTAGAATAGGTGGATTAAGAACTCATAGAAAACACTCCTCGTTAGGTTATCAAACTTTTTTACGAGTTTGCTAGCAATTAAAACTTGATAAGTTGTAAAAAAGTTGTAAAAAATCATTACTTTCAACATTTTCATTGGTCATTACGTATCACGTGGTACATTTTAAATAAGAAAATGCACTTTTTTAGCCCTTTCTATCCAATGCAGAAATTAGCCAAATAATTTGAAATTTATTTTCCTAATTCTAAATACAGTCTTCTTTCACCAGTATGTAACCCATTCGTGACCCATCGATAGTTTCTTAGTTATAGACCATACGTTAATTTTCACTTATCTGAAGATTGCCATTGACAAAAGATTAAAAATTTACATTAAAACTGGTCTAGCGTTTGTTGATGCTAAAACTTAAGTGCAGGATTTAAAATATTTGCAAAATCATCAAAATTGATCGAATCATAGGACAAATTCGTTTTCGAAACTGTATAAATTGGAAAATTGTTCTTATAAAAACAATGAAAAAACTAAACGAGGAGTGCGCAGAGTCATTTACAGATTTTTCTTGTAACAATGAGAAGACAATGGATCTCTCTTGGGAGCAACGAGAGAAGTTAATCCACCTATTCTAATCCGTTGGGCTAAGATCATTCCTTTTGAACGCAAATTCAACTCTATGTGTTCGTTTTGCTGCGGTGGCACCTTAATGAAAGTTATGGCTAGTATACTCTTAGGTGCCAAATAAACGGGGGAGGGGGTTCGAATAAATAGTGGGGTAATAGAGGAAAAATTTTTCAAATTAAATAAACGGGGGGACCTAATTACCGGGGGGGTTGGAAAATGGACCTTTAAAACCCCTAAAAAGGGTCAAAATAGACTAAATTTAGGCTTTTTAGAGTAAAACAAGGAGTTTTCCTTTTTGCAGCTGGGAATTTTTTCAACAATCAATAAACGGGGGGGGGGGGGGTCCTAATAAGGTCCGGGAAGGGGGGTTGGAAAAAAATCGAAAAATTAACAAGCAGGGGGACCCGTTTATTTGGCACCTAAGAGTAGCTGTATAGCTGGGGATTCAAATTTCATTGCTTTCAAGTCAGAATATTAAGTAGGTACGAAAGAAATAGTACAAAACTAGACGGTTCCCGTCGTCGCAAACGCCGGTTAACGGTTTTGCTCGCACATCAAAAGCCTTTAAAATACTATAATGTGGGTTAATGCCTGACATCGTTTTGGCTTAAAATGCCGAATACAATAATAAAAATTATACAGCACCTGACCCCGAGAATGTAGGTGAAATTTGAATCAGACCTGAAAGATGTAGATTTACATTTTAAAAGATATTGAATATTTTCAACGAAATTTTGAACTCCCAAAATCCTTTCCCAGAGGTTAGTTTCATTACTTTTGATAGATAGACCAATTTTTTTGGTCCTTGAAGTTGACTTCCATTTTCGTTATAGCCCCCAGAATGTAGGTTTGGTTTTATGGCTTTAAATCTAGTAATAGTAAAATGTTGATATTTTTTCAATTGGATTAATTCTAACAGCAAATTTTAGAAATGTTTTATGCTAAAACAATATTCTAAAGAGCATTTTGTTATTCTGAAAATTGAATTTTTTCACTTTTTAACCCCCAGAATGTAGGTGAAAAGATTCGGTTGTTGAGAATGGAATTTCGGTATTCATCGGAAATTATTCTTCTCTAAGTGAAATTCATACTTTAGAAATATACACTGACAAAGATTTAACAAGCATATTAATTTCATCGTGTTACAAATGAGGAAAAGTTAAAGGAAGGACGAAAAGAAGAGACAAGAAAGTTGTTTTTATTTTGTAGGTTGAAAATTTTGTGTTGAAATATGTGAATAATGTAACAACACCCCTGCCTCACAGCCCCGGTGGAACTTTTTCCCACATCGGCTCCAAAAATTTCTACGTAAGTCCAAATTGGAATATAAATTCTATTGCTCCAAACTTAGGCAAATTTTCTGATTGGGCTGGGGTCCCAACGGGTCTGGGACACGTTGTAAAAGCTCAAAATTTCAACATTAATCATCTCTCAGGTAGTACTTTCATGTTATAAAAGTACAACAAACAAGTTTTATATAATTTGACAGACTTTTTATGTCGGGTTATAAAGGCCCCCAAATTGTAGGTCAACTAACCCCAAAAGTTAGGTCAAACATTTTCGTCAAAATATCTAACTCAGAACAGTAAATATTGAAATGGACTAGTTTCCCCATTTCCTTAGTTCATTAGGACTAAGAAAATACCCTATCATCAAAACTTAATTCCAATAGATTTCGATTTAGAGAGGATTTATTTAAGAAATGTCTCAGTTCGGGTAGTATCCAATCAACTTCGATTCAGGTTTCCGTTGGAAAAAATTAATTCAAGTTAAAATTTTCTGTCCAGAAATAATCAGTAAGATGTAGCAGTATGCTCTGAAACAACTTTTTATGAAGTTGAACTATCGTTAGGGCTACAATGCTAAAAAATGAGAAACCTACATTCTCGGGGTTTACTACATTCTCGGGGTCAGGTGCTGTACTTCTAAACTTTCTACATTAGTCAAAATTTTGTGTCTGTAAGCCTCGATGATATGTCTTTTTAAGATAACGGAAGTTTGTGTTCAATGAAATGCCATAGTGACCCTGTTAAAATTATCGAGGGTACCCGTCGTTGCAGACGCCCAAAGGTGTCTGAGGTGGTGAGAGGGTTGCTTCTAGGAAGTTTAGCTTAGTTGTGAAGGAGAGGCTCGCGCTTAGCGATTGAGCACTGAAGGTTTTCCCGTTTGTTGGCTTCACATGCGGACAGCTTAAGACCGGCGCATATGCAATGCAACCAACATTGAAACCTTTTTAAATAATGTTAGACGAAGTTTAATCATCAAACAACAATGTTGGATTTTGTTGCGAGTGTTGATATAAGATAATTCGAAATCGTGCAACAAAACCTTTTTATTTCAAACTTTGTGACGTCGCAGTACTTTTTCATGAAATTGACGTCAGAACTTTTTTCGTTTACAAATAGCAGTGTAGAGTCTTCTCTAATCCGAGTTCTCTACGCTTGTCAAACTTAGCACGAGACTTTTTGTATCGAAGGTGGATAGGTTTTCCAGCCGCGGCGTTCAAATTTTAGAAACCTTAACATATGTTACTGGGCTAGCGTTACAGACATTTTTCATAAACTCATTTAGTATAGTACTAGCCGTCACCCGGCGTCGCACCCGCCGAGGAGTAGGTAAGCTGAACGCATCATAAGCCCTTTGGATGGTGGGGAGGGTAAAAAGATCTGATTTGTAAGCCCAAAGAACAAAAGATTTCCACTTAAGACCGATCAAAACTCGAAATATTGCAAATTTTCTTGTTTTTGACGTCATTTGGGCCCTTCATGACGTCATCGAAAGGGTAATAATTTTTTTACTTCACTGAGATCAATTTATCATTTACCCAAAAGATTCTCTTGATGATTTCCGATCCAGTGAGGGGTCGATCATTGCTTAGATCCTTCTCAAACTCAAGATATCAGATTTTCAGGTTTTGATGACGTCATCGGACCCAAAATGACTCAGTTTGAATATATTTATTTTCGAAAGTCTCAATATACCCACTCTTACCCCTCCCAAATTATTCTTCATTAAATTTTCGATCCAATGAGGGGTCAACCATCTCATAACTCCTTTCCAATCTCGAGATATCGCATTTTTTCTGTTTTGATGACGTCATGAAATGAAAACGCCTAAAAATTCAGCCAAATTTTAAAGTCACACCTAAGCCTCATAACCCCTACCATCTTATTCTCCATAAAATTCTCGATCCAATGAGGGGTCACCGACCTCCCAACTCCTTTTCAAACTCGAGATATCGCATTTTCAAGTTTTTCCCAAATCTGTGACGTCATTGGGTCCCTTTACCCCTAATGTTGTCAACGGTCAATTCGCGAATTTTGAAATTTTTGCGGTCAACGGGTAGCTTATGCCCTAAGGGTCCCAAAAAACTAAAAAACGTCAATTAATTCCACGGGAAAGTGGGTTTTTAAATTTGCGAAAGATTTGCACTGCAACGACTTCTTACAAAAACGCTAATTTTCACACTCTTCCCCTGACCACTTTCGCTTTCGTTTTCAACCACCCACCCAACCATCCAACCAAAAAATCGGTCACGTAACTCTCGAACCCCCATCCAAAAAATCCATAATGGCTTCCCCACGGCTCATAGAGAATTAGACTTTTAGTATATAGACTAGCCGTCACCCGGCGTCGCACCCGCCGAGTAGAGTGTTGTTGAACACATCAAAAGCCCTTTGGATGGTGGGAGAGGGTAATAAGCTTGAATTCTAAGCCGAAAAAACGAAATATTACCACTTATCAATAATCGAAGCTTGAAAAATCGCATATTTCATGTTTGGTGACGTCATTTGGGACCTAAGTGACGTCATCGAAAGGGTAACAAACTTTTCACTTCACTGAAAGTATTACTTGATTGACCGAAAAGATTCTCTTGATGATTCCCAATCCAAGAGGGGTCAACCATTGCTTAAATCCTTATCAAACTCGAGATATTGTATTTTTAAGGTTTTGATGACGTCATCGGACCCAAAAAGCCTCAATTTAAATATATTTATTTTTGAAAGTTTATATATACCCACTATTACCCCTCCCAACTTATTCTCCATTTAATTTCCGATCAAATGAGGGGTCAACGACTTCCCAGCTCCTATCCAATCTCGAGATATAGCACTTTTCCTGTTTTGATGACGTCATCAACTGAAAACGCCTGAAAATTCAGCCAAATTTCAAAGTCACACTCAAGTCTCAAAACCCCTCCCATCTTATTCTCCATAAAATTCTCGATCCAATGAGGGGTCACCGACCTCCCAACTCCTTTTCAAACTCGAGATATCGCATTTTGAAGTTTTTCCCAAATCTGTGACGTCATTGGGTCCCTTTACCCCTAATGTTGTCAACAGTCAATTCGCGAATTTCGGAATTTTTGCGGTCAACGGGTAGCTTATGCCCCAAGGGTCCCAAAAAACCCAAAAACGTCAATTATTTTCACGGGAAAGTGGGTTTTTAAATTTGCGAAAGATTTGCACTGCAACGACTTCTTTAAAAAAACGCTAATTTTCACACTCTTCCCCTGACCACTTTCGCTTTCGTTTTCAACCACCCACCCAACCATCCAACCAAAAAATCTGTCACGTAACTCTCGAACCCCCATCTCAAAAATCCATAATGGCCACCCCACGGCTCATAGAGAATTAGACTTTTAGTATATAGACTAGCCGTCACCCGGCGTCGCACCCGCCGAGTAGAGTGTTGTTGAACACATCAAAAGCCCTTTGGATGGCGAGGGTGGGTAATAAGATTTGATTTATAAGCCCAAAGAACGAAAAATTACCACTTTAAATGTTGAAAACTAAAAATATTCCAGATTTAATGTTTGGTGACGTCATTTGGGCCGTAAATGACGTCATCGAAAACTGATGAATTGTTCACTTCTTTGAAATGAATTAATTATTTACCCAAAAGATTATCTAGATGATTTCCGATCCAATGAGGGGTCATCCATTGCTTAAATCCTTCTCAAACTCAAGATATCAGATTTTCAGGTTTTGATGACGTCATCGGACCCAAAATGCCTCAGTTTGAATACATTTATTTTCGAAAGTCGCTCTATACCCACTCTTACCCCTCCCAACTTGTTCTCCATTAAATTTCCGATCCAATGAGGGGTCAACCATCTCATAACTCTTTTCCAATCTCGAGATATCGCATTTTTTCTGTTTTGATGACGTCATGAGTTGAAAACGGCTAAAAATTCAGCCAAATTTTAAAGTCGCACTCAAGCCTTATAACCCCTCCCATCTTATTCTCCATAAAATTATCGATCCAATGAGGGGTCACCGACCTCCCAACTCCTTTTCAAACTCGAGATATCGCATTTTGAAGTTTTTCCCAAATCTGTGACGTCATTGGGTCCCTTTACCCCTAATGTTGTCAACGGTCAATTCGCGAATTTTGGAATTTTTGCGGTGAACGGGTAGCTTATGCCCCAAGGGTCCCAAAAAACCAAAAAACGTCAATTATTTCCACGGGAAAGTGGGTTTTTAAATTTGCGAAAGATTGACACTGCAATGACTTCTTCACAAAAACGCTAATTTTCACACTCTTCCCCTGACCACTTTCGCTTTCGTTTTCAACCACCCACCCACACCCATCCAAACAGTCGGTCACATAACTCTCGAAACCCCATCTCAAAAATCCATAATGGCTCCCCCACGGCTCATAGAGAATTAGACTTTTAGTATATAGACTAGCCGTCACCCGGCGTCGCACCCGCCGAGTAGAGTGTTGTTGAACACATCAAAAGCCCTTTGGATGGCGAACGAAAAATTACCACTTTAAATGTTGAAAACTAAAAATATTCCAGATTTAATGTTTTGTGACGTCATTTGGGCCATAAAGTGACGTCATCGAAAGGGTAATAAACTTTTCACTTCATTCACTGAAAGTATTTTTTCATTGACTGAAAAGATTCTCTTGATGATTTTCGATCCAATGAGGGGTCAATCATTGCTTAAATCCTTCTTAAACTCCAGATATCAGAATTTAAGGTTTTAATGACGTCATCATACCCAAAATGCCTCAGTTTGAATATATTTATTTTCGAAAGTCTCTATCTATATACCCATTCTTACCCCTCCCAAATTATTCTCCATTAAATTTCTGATCCAATGAGGGGTCAACCATCTCATAACTCTTTTCCAATCTCGAAATATCGCATTTTTTCTGTTTTGATGACGTCATGAACTGAAAACGCCTAAAAATTCAGCCAAATTTTAAAGTCACACTCAAGCCTCATAACCCCTCCCATCTTATTCTCCATAAAATTATCGATCCAATGAGGGGTCACTGACCTCCCAACTCCTTTTCAAACTCGAGATATCGCATTTTGAAATTTTTCCTAAATCTGTGACGTCATTGGGTCCCTTTACCCCTAGTGTTGTCAACGGTCAATTCGCGAATTTTGGAATTTTTGCGGTCAACTGGTAGCTTATGCCCCAAGGGTCCCAAAAAACTAAAAAACGTCAATTATTTCCACGGGAAAGTTGGTTTTTAAATTTGCGAAAGATTTGCACTGCAACGACTTCTTTAAAAAACGCTAATTTTCACACTCTTCCCTTGACCACTTTCGCTTTCGTTTTCAACCACCCAACCAACCATCCATCCAACCAAAAAGTCGGTCACGTAACTCTCGAACCCCCATCTCAAAAATCCATAATGGCCACCCCACGGCTCATAGAAAATTAGACTTTTAGTATATAGACTAGCCGTCACCCGGCGTCGCACCCGCCGAGTACAGTGTTGTTGAACACATTAAAAGCCCTATGGATGGTGGGGGAGTGTAAAAAGATCTGATTTGTATATTGTAAGCCCAAAGAACGACGACGTCATGTTTGGTGACGTCATTTTGGCCCTAAGTGACGTCATCGAAAGGGTAATAAACTTTTTACTTCACTGAAATCAATTTGTCATTCATCCAAAAGATTCTCTTGATGATTTCCGATCCAATGAGGGGTCAATCATTGCATAAATCCTTCTCAAACTCGAGATATTGTATTTTTTAAATTTTGATGACGTCATCGGACCCAAAATGCCCAATTTGATTAAATTCATTTTCGAAAGTTCCTATATACCCACGCTTACCCCTTCCAACCCATTCTCCATTAAATTTCCGATCCAATGAGGGGTCAACTATTTTCTAACTCCTATCCAATCTCAAGATATCGCATTTTTCCTGTTTTGATGACGTCATCAACTGAAAACGCCTAAAAATTCAGCCAAATTTCAAAGTCACACCTAAGCCATATAAACGCTGCCATCTTATTCTCCATAAAATTATCGATCCAATGAGGGGTCACCGACCTTCTAACTCCTTTTCAAACTCGAGATATCGCATTTTGAAGTTTTTCCTAAATCTGTGACGTCATTGGGTCCCTTTACCCCTAATGTTGTCAACGGTCAATTCGCGAAATTTGAAATTTCTGCGGTCAACGGGTAGCTTATGCCCCAAGGGTCCCAAAAAACCAAAAAACGTCAATTATTTCCACGGGAAAGTGGGTTTTTAAATTTGCGAAAGATTTGCACTGCAACGACTTCTTAAAAAAACGCTAATTTTCACACTCTTCCCCTGACCACTTTCGCTTTCGTTTTCAACCACCCATCCAACCAAAATCGGTCACGTAACTCTCGAACCCCCATCTCAAAAATCCATAATGGCCACCCCACGGCTCATAGAGAATTAGACTTTTAGTATATAGAAGATTTTGCGGTAAAGATTTGTTTACATTTGATCATTTTCAGCGGGTACAAAAGTTGGAGTACAATTTTCCACTTGGGAGGCAAATCTTATTTGTGAAAATTCACGGAAAAGATGATTTTGCAACAATTTAACAATGAAATCTCCTCATTACCGTGATTTTGACCTTAATCCGAATCCAAACAAATGTTTAGAATTCCGAAATACCGAATAGATTTTAAAAGATTTTCTGAAATTCCAAATTTCATTCCAATACCAAAACTTTGTTCGTCCCCCAGCTTTTGCAGAAAAGTCCAAAATTCTGCAAACATAGCATTATTATTTTTACTACAGTATACTGTAATTGCGAATCGGAATGAATCGTTTGCAAAGGGTAAAGAATTGCTAATCACTGGTACACGGAAAACAACTTCCGCTATAGTGCACAAGCTTGGGCAGGAGCTTGGGTTCAATCTCTAGCTGAAAATTACTTTGATACACAAACAAACACAAAATTGAACCTTCAAAAAACATTAGCTAAACAAATGAAGGTGCGTTTGTGTTTCAGGCGACTATTACGTTTGGTAGATTTTATAAGTTTTACTCAACGAGAGAGGCATATAAAATTATTATTTTTGGATGAGATACTCGTTACCTGATCACACACGTATTGCGGAGCCATGCTTTGACTCTAGCACTCAGTTATCCTGAATTGTTATCTTTTGAAACATTTCTGAAATACAAACCAAATGAAGGGCTATTTCCGTCGGCTTAAGGATAAAATCTTGCTGCGATTTGCAAAAAAGTTTTTTCTCTGATACATTGATAATGTAACAAATTCTGATGATGGGATTAGGCACAATCAAGAAAAACTCCTTCGGTGGAGTGCATAGTAAGGTAAATGAGAGCATAAATAAGAAATAAAAACACTCCAGCGTGGTGTTTCAAAATCAGATTAGCTCTATCAAGATAATGATTAACTAAATTAAAGCCATCATAGACAAATTTGTAACATGAAACAAGCTGAGCATTAAAGGATAATTAGAGACACTCTACCAAAAATTACAGCTTAAGTGTGGTTTCAATTTTTTTTAAGAACAAAGTTTACAAGAAATGAAATCAGAGAAATCACTTAATTAGTAGAAAATCTTAAAAAATTTTGCAGATAAATTGAAAATATCGATTTGGAAGAAAGACTTGGGCCTAGTCTTCAAATTCATGCAATGGCAAATACTTGATTTTCCAATTTTTTGAGACTGAAAGTTAAAGAAGTTAAGGAAAATCTATCTATGTAGCAAATCTTAAATATTCTTATGAAAAAAACATGAAACTTGTATAAATACAAGAAGATGTTGTCCATAAAATCATTCATCAGCTACAAACAGTTTGAGTCGCTTACAAGACCTTTTACTAAAGGTGCAGTTAAGTGAAGTCACTGTAAAAAGCAAAGAAGATTTTTTGAGCCAGCAAATTTGAAGATATCTTGAACCAAAACATCAAACTGTAAAGATTTCAATCAACAAGAAGAATCATGAAGAACTTTTTTATTTTGTTGAGCCTTGTGGCTTCTTTCCAAATGGTAAGTTCTGAATTTGGTTTCAATTTAAACATTTGTTGTCATATTCTTCTTACACTAGGAACCGGAAAATTTTTTCTCCGTAAAATGTCTTCTAGGTTTTTTGCAAAATCACCTACCACGACTTTTTCATTTTTCAGAGTTTGGCAGAAAACTGTTCACCCACAAACCCTTGTTTAAACGGAGGAACTTGTATTGATGCTTATCCAACTGGTTTCGAATGTTCCTGTCCGACTGGCTTCTCTGGTAACCTGTGTCGAGTAAGTTAATATAATTTCTACTTTAAATAATCAAGCGGAATAGCAATAGTCTAATGTTTGTCCGCGTACAATTGATTATTACCGAGCTTATGTATGTGTGTTTTCTTCGATAGAAACGGTAAGGTTCTAATTTGACTAGATCCTAACCAGCTGAGAACGACGATAAATCAGCACTTTTACCGTCTCGATTTTGCAGGTTATTCCAAATCCCTTCAGTCACCCTACCGTCCTCAAAAGACCAAATATTGCTATTGATTACTAGTAACCATTATGATCGTTACATAAGGCAACGTTTCTTTCGAATTAAACTCAGGCACTGACAAGCTAATGAAAGACCCGATGCTGGGTCAAAATCAATTGTGTAAAACTTCTTTGCATGTCTAAATTTCACAATTCCTTCATATTTCTCTCGTTATGTTTCAGATGGTGAACGCATGCGACAGATACGGATTACTCTGTCAAAATGGAGGTACATGTATGGCTGATGGAACAGTCGATGGTTTCTCTTGCACATGCGCAGCTGGATATTCCGGTCCTTATTGTACTGTAAGTTAATTCTAATTTCCTTTATTAAAAGGGAGTTTCGTAGACTAGAGTCGTTCATAATCCATGTGAAACAGTAGCATTGGTGTTTTATATGATAACACGATAATTAGCACGAGATAATGAGTTTGTATTAAATTAGCTTACTCTAAACTATCTGAATTTGTCGGATAGCATGCTAGAATAAGTATGTTGGTGTTATGTTATTACTTTTTCACAGTTAGAGTTGAAACCACCAGATCAAAACTTGGTTTAAATATTGGCCACATTCATGAACTTAACCCCAAAGCTTCTTGTGGAGGGTTTTAAGTTTCGAAACAGTCGAGTGAAAATTATGAATTACCTTTTTCTCTCTCTCAGCAATCAGCATGTGGTGCTAACAGTTGTCAAAATGGAGGAACTTGTATTCCTGGTGCCAATGGTGATTATACCTGTCAGTGTCCCCCTGGAACTTCTGGTGCTCTTTGTCAGGTAGGTTGTCTGGAAAGATTCGAGGAAATTATATACAATTCTTACTTTCACATAGTTTCAGAAACTTTTCTTTTATCAGATAGACTCAAAATTATCTTGGATATTATCTGACAATGTTATGTACTTTTTATCTTCTAGAACTCAGTTTGCGATACAAATCCTTGCATGAATGGAGGATCTTGTACACCGACAGCCGATGGCCCACAATGTACCTGTAGCACTGAATGGTCTGGTCTAACTTGTGAGGTATGCTATTTTCACCTCTCTTCAAAAAATTATTAACGTTTGATAATACAACTTTATAACATTTATAAAATGATTAAGTACTGCAATCAGTGGTCTAATAAAGGTTCTTTGCCTTCTAATTGAACCCCTACAGCATAGACATTTAATACAAGCTCCAAAATAGATGCAAACAAATGCTGGTAGTTATTCCCAAAGACCTTAATAAAACATTTTGAAAAAATCATTTCAGATTAACTTGGCTTGCAACATAAATCCCTGTCAAAGCGGAGGAATTTGTTCACCTTCGAGTCTCGTTGCTGCTGGTTATACTTGCACATGCCCTACTGGATTTTCTGGTCAAACTTGTACTGTGAGTGGTTTCGATTTTCGAATGATTTGTTCTTAAAAAACAATCTTTTTGACCCTTTACAAAAACAAATACTACCAATTTTGCTTCTCTAGAACTTGGAACTGTCTAAAAGAATCTTTGCTGAAATTCATTCACCAAATGTATATAAGGCAATCAATGTACCTCAAGAAATATTATAAGCACCACAATTGACTGTGTTCAAGTTCCAAGCATTTCAGGCAGGGTGTTAGGCGAAAGACTCTGGTCATAACTTCATTCTCCCTTCATTATCGAATCTTTTCTTTCAAGGAATCAAGCTGTAGCGGAAACCCTTGTGCCACAGGAAGTACATGTGTCCCTGATGCTTCAGCCAATGGCTTTTCATGCACTTGTGCTGCTGGCCAATCAAATCCTCTCTGTAACGTAAGTTTGTCTCTTACATTCAAATGAAGATATCAACGTCCCAAGCGAAGCTTAAAAAATATTAAATATCAGCTTTCAAAGCAAACATGAGAGGCTTTCATAAAAGTAAACCGTATTTGCAAATCTTAGTGAGTCAATCTCTATTATCAAGGTTTTGTATATTAGAATCTTTCTTTCTTAAAGTCTCGATTGTCCTTACAGAAATAATAAGGTTATGTACGAAAACTTTTCACTTCAGGTCGCCGATGGTTGTGGAACAGTCAGTGGAGAAAACCCATGTTTAAACGGAGGAGATTGTTCTCTTTCAAATACTCTCTACGCTGGTTATTCTTGTCAATGTAATGGAGGATTCTCAGGACCAATGTGTAAAGTAAGATTTTTTACAAACATCTATTAACTAAGTTTGAATAAACAAGGCGAATACTTTTTACACCGCAGTTTTCTTTCCATTGCAAAGAAGGATTCTTAGGATCAATTTGTTCAAAAAAATTTTCAAAATAAACCTCTGTATTGCAAGTTTGGATGAACAAGCTAAACAAACTTAACACTGATTATTTTTTTTATAATAAAGCATATTGTCCTGATTGGTTGTATCACGAATTTAAAGCCATCATATAGAGATATTCTTTCTATTATAGATCAGTGCTTGCTCAAAAAACCCATGTCAAAACGGTGGTAGTTGTACGGCAAAACCATCCAGTCCTGGATTCGAATGTGCTTGTGTTGCTCCCTATACTGGTGCCATCTGTCAGGTTAGTTCATGTTTAAGTATCATATTATCAATGCCACAGTGTGGACCTCAAAGATTGAACTTAACATTTGGTTATTAGTTATGTGATAGTAAAGAGAGACCCTCGAATCAAATTTGTTGGTAATAAACCAAAACCTATTCATTATGTTCAATATGTAATGCTTACTACCGCGAAACTGGCTAAAACCGGGGTGTTTCCGTTAAAAATATTACGTAATGAATATATCATGAATGAAAAACTTCAATTTTCCCAGGAATCAATTTGTTCTTTACAACAACCTTGCAAAAACGGAGGATCATGCGCAGTAGCATCAGGAACACCTGGTTACCAATGCACATGCGCAAACAATGGATACACTGGACCCACTTGTGAAGCTTCGGCCTGCGACGTAAACCCATGTGCTAATGGAGCCCAATGTAACCCATCTGCTGCATACCCAGGATATACTTGTACATGTCCAGTCGGATTTTCAGGACCAACTTGTAGTGTAAGTATCATTAGAGTTATAAGAGAATTCTGCCAACTAAACAATGCTTGGAATTGTAAACTTTCAAACATATTATATATTAGTACACGTTTTTTTTAAAGAAACACACTTTCAAAAATTATGAGGCTAAGAATACCTAAAAATTAAAGAACATCTAAGAAACATGCTGAGACTGAGAACGAGAAGAATTTTTTAATTCGGTTTTTTTAAGAACCTTCCAATCAAAACAAATGCTTTTTTTTGCATGAAAAAAAGGCTGAATATGTCAAAAAGTTTAGAAACATGTAAGAAATATTTAAGGCTGAAAAGACCGATTTCTTAAGAAACATTGAGGCTGCTTGGTAAAACTAGTTTCTTAAAAAAAAATGTGTACCATGAAAAATCGCAAAACCTTTCAACTAATTCTATTCTTTCTCACAACTTTTTAGGCTTCAGCATGTGATGCCAACCCATGTAAAAACGGCGCAACATGTACCCCAGATGGCACCGCCCTTGGTTATTCTTGCGCATGCGTAGGAGGATATTCTGGATCAACTTGTACTGTAAGTAATTTCACTTGCCTCGCTCAGTCAGTTCTTATTGATAGTGTTTTGAACGGGTATCTAGAACTAACTGATATTATATTGTTACAGTGGATCTCTATAACTCGAACTCGCACGGAATTACAAATCTCTCCGTATTAAGCAAACTCCGAGATATAGAGTAAGTTTTATAAGGCATTGTTAACTGAAGGGACCATAACAATTGTTCGAGTTAAGGAAATTTCGAGTAATGGTGTAAGGTTTATAAAGCATTGTTCACTGAAGAGACAATAGCATAAAACTTGCTATAAGGAGGCATTCCAGTTATAGAGGTTCAAATTAAAAACACTGCATAAAGAATTCGCACATGTTCACTAAAAGCAAATTTAATCTTCAAATGATTGTACTATCATGATACAAAGAGATAAGATATATTCCCACGATAAGTCAATTCAAACTTACAGCATTCTTATTGAAAACTATTCCGCTTTCTTTCCAGGCTTCTGCTTGCGATGCTTTGCCATGTTTGAATGGAGGAACTTGTATTGTTGATTCAAGTAATGATGGATTCACGTGTAATTGCCAACCTGGATATTCTGGTGCCACGTGCAGTGTAAGTTGCCTCGATTATTCAATCATCAAAAACAGTGTTTTAGTTAAAACTTTGAGATCGTTCCATTATGGTAAGGTTGAAACATAGGTTAGAGACCCTAGCTGCACATTATTGATTGATAACCTTATCTGAAATCGCCTATTTTCTGTTAGCTCAAAAATAGTATTTTAAGTTCACTTCACTTCTGACTCGATAAAGGAACCAAAAAATACAATGTCTTGAACTGAAAATTTTTTTTCTTTCCACAGCAATCAGCTTGTGGACCAAACCCATGTCAAAATGGCGGAAGTTGTCAACCTGATAACTCTGCTGACGGTTATACTTGCACATGTGAAGAAGGATATTTCGGTGTCAATTGTATGGTAAGTGTCAAAACACCAATTAATTTTCTGGAAAGGTTTTGTCATTGAAATTGACCGTATCAAAAATTGCAATTTTATTTGATTTCATCTCCAACAAAAAAATCGTACCAGGGTAATTTATTCTTCCGTTTGTATTTAATCTTATCCGTTTTAATGGAAATCCTATTAACTTAACTTAGAACTTAACTTTTCGTGTTCTTTATATCCAGGCCTCAAATTGTGATATGCAACCATGTCAAAATGGTGGAAGTTGCGAACCTGATGGTTCGGCTGATGGTTTTACTTGCACTTGCAAAGTTGGATTTTTCGGTGTTCATTGCACTGTAAGTAATTTTATTTTCCCAATCTGAGACAATTTTCACGAAACTTTTTTTTTTCATAATTGTTGAGTTTCTGACGTGGACAATTGTTATTATGCTTTCGTGAACAATCAGAATGCAAGATTTATCAATAAATCTATATATCAGCTTGCTAAAAGTTTTTCATTTCTTTTCTTTTCCTTCTTAGGCATCAGCCTGTACCAGTCACCCATGTAAATATGGAGGAAGTTGTCAACCAGATGGATCGGATGATGGATACACTTGTTCATGTCTTACTGGATTCTTTGGAAACCAATGTCAAGTGAGTTGAATCTTTTATCTCAAAGCTTTCTTTCTCAAACATTCTGATCCTATTTGATGGTATGAAAAATGTAAAGTGAGTTACTTTAAAGATACTTACAACTGTAATATGAACGTATATTGCCAAAACTGTGAAGAAATCCCTTTCTAATGTCTACACCTTTTCTATCTTAGTTGAGATCTTGTGTCGGAAGTAACCCCTGTCAAAATGGTGGATTATGTTTCCAACAAGGAATATCGCAAGCTTGTATCTGCAACAATGGATTCACCGGCTCCAACTGTCAGGTAAGTAGTTGAATTTATAAAACAAAGTAAACTAAATTATAGCACTTGAAAAACATAAAGCCATCGCTTAGAATTAACTAATTTTGGCTTAATTCTTTTCTATTTAATTAGGTTCAACCACCCCAGCCTGGTGTTTAAGAATTTTTTGTTATCACCACATAAATCAACTCCTGCCCCACCGACCAATCTACCAACAGACCCACCAGCCAACCCACAAACTAATCCACCGACAAACCCACCAACAAATACACCAGCAAACCCAGCAACTAACCCACCAACAAACCCACCGACCAACCCACCAACTAACTCACCAACTAACCCACCGACCAACCCAATAACTAATCCACCGACTAACCCATTGACAAATCCACCGACCAACCCACCGACCAACCCACCAACTAACCCACCGACCAACTCACCAACTAATCCACCGATAGACCCACCAACAAATAATTTTTAACCCATTTATTGTATTAACCAATTTATTTTTTAAGCCTTTTTCATTTCAAAACTCATTATTTTGTGACATTTTTATCTAACATTTTAATCCATGTATCATTAAAGTAATTATACAAACAAAGACAGCAAAGCGAAACAAGATTTCGCACAATAATATCACTGAAACCATTATGAATTTTTCTAGACTCCCTCGTGCTTTTTAAACTATTGGACTTGCAATGAACAAAGAGCTGTAGCCTCAAGGAAAGCTAAAAAACTATTAAAAATCATTGCATAAAGTAAAAAATAACCTATTGTTTTCTCCCCACGCTAAATTGATGGGTTAAGACAAACGATCTGACGAATTAGATATCTCGCTTACATAACACTAAAAAGACTAGGAGTGAGAATTAACTTGAGAAAGGCTTTTCAAGAAAAAATTAGAATATGGGGATGGAATATATATTATAATATATACCCTCAAACCGAGCAAAATTACCCCCCCAAACAGAGCGAATCTTCCGGACAGTGAAAATTTTGTAGATTTTTCACTACCCCCTGGACACTATATTCTCCACCCTCATGTACGGACATTTTCTGGAAAAGCCCCTTAAACCGTCAGCAATATAAAAATCAAACCAATACCTCAACTACACCCATGCTTTCTGCAGCGACTTTTGAAGCATCAACATAAC